>NC_053167.1:64684149-65056631 GCF_016835505.1 Polypterus senegalus
TAAAGCAAAATATCTGTGCTCTGGATGAGATTATAATGTAGCAGGTGCAGGTTAAGCTGACACTACCGGCACTACAACAATAACAATTATTTATATAGCCCATTTTCATACAAATGATGGAGTTTAACACTAGAATTACCAGAGCCTATGAAAAAACTCGTAAATCCGTCCCACCTTAAATCGCTTCCTTAAAATCATTCACAGCTTTGGTCTCAACCGATGTGAGAGATGGACGTCTGAAGTGGAGCTCCGCTACCAGTGGTGTTATTTTTCATATTATTTGCTTATTATTCTGAGATATCCTGTATTTTTTCAACCCGAGAGGGATTGCTACAGTATATGTAAGCACATATAAACATGGCCAACAAGAAGGGGGGTTCAAAAGAATCGAAAACTAAAGCTACATCCAAGCTGCGATCAGCAAGCCCCAGTTCAAGATACGGCCTCTCAGAGACAGACCTGGATCAGATGGGTGAAAGCACAGACTCCTCGGGACCACGGTCCACTACATCGTCGCCGGCTGAGAGCGAAAAGGGGAGCGAAGGTGCGATCGTGAGTGCAGATGTGGATAGCTCGCCCGATTGAGAAGATTACCTGAAACTGGAAAGGGCGGGAAGTCGCGGCTTCAATTACGCAATTCCGCAAGCCTGGAGCAGCGGGGACACCGGCTTCAGCAAAGTCTGCTGCTTCATCTACGGTACAAGAAGGCACAATTGAGCTATCTGAACTGAAAGTGTTGCTCACTGAGCTCACGCAAGATATAAAGGAAAGCGAGAAGGCTAATGAGAAAGCAACGGCAAAGGCACATGAGAGACTGAAACAGGAGATGAAACAGGCCAATGAATGGCTGCGACAGGAATTCCAAAAGGCAAATGAAAGGCTGCGTCAAGAGGTGCAACTTGAGGTTCGACAGGTGCTGGGTAAAATTGAAGAGCGCATTCAGGAAAACTCAGTTAAACTGAGCACGCTTGCTGATCAATTGGAGCATCTTAAGGAGACATTCATGAATAGGATTGAAATGGCAGAACATTTAGCTGCCAGTGCCAAGGAAAGAGCAGTAAATGTCAGTTCCGAATGCAAAAAACTCGGAGAAAAACTTGGAGACAGACTGGCTGCTTTAGAAGATGGGAGTAGAAGGTATAATGTCAGAATTGAAGGTCTGCTGGAGCAGTACTTCTTTGAGAAAGTTCAAACCCTGTGAAATTCGCAGCTAACTTTTTTCTAAAATAATCGGGGGTGACTTTAAAGCAGAATCTGAGATAGCAGCGGCTTACCGCGTATGCGGATCAAACACCGTCAGACCCCGACCAAGATCTTTTATAGTTCGTTTTGAACGATTATCATTTAAGCTAGAGGTGATGGCACTCCTCAGAAACAAGGAATATATTATATATGAAAATAACCACATTCGTATCTTCCCTGACTTCTCTCCAGCAACAGCTATTAAACGCTAGGCCTTCTATAATATTAAACAGCGGCTACGGCAAGCCAGTGTCAAATACGGCCTCCTGTATCCGGCAAAACTGAAAGTGGGATGGCAAGGTCATTTCTATGTCTTCGCTAGCAAGGAAGAAGCAGAAAATGAATTAAGAAAGCTGATCCCGGGACTATTCTGATACATAATTGTGAGTCATGGCGGTAAATGATAAAGCTAGGATTAATAATCTACTGTCTGATCTATTCGTTTTAAAATACAGGTTTTTTATCAGCATATATTCTCATATATTCTTATTATTACTTAGTATTACTAGGGCGCTGTTTATGTTTTATAGTGCTTAATTACTTTTCCTCCTTTTTTTTTTTTTTTCTCTTTTTCTTTGCTAATTATCTCATCTCTACCCTAAATGAGACTGTTCAATATCATACCCTTGGTTTACTGTTATTGCTATTACTGCATTAAGACTTGTTATGCTTATTTTGGACACATCTTTAACACCATCACCCAGGTTTATTATCTGGATGTATCATCTTAATGCACTAAAATTGCTGAAGACTATATATATATTTTAAGTGCAAAATTCTTTTTTTTTTCTTTTTGTCTTTTTTCTCTCTTTTAAAGACTATATTGGTAACAGATATCTCTATCTTTTAACCCTAAAGCGCCACTGCATGGGGGCTTGTTGTGGTTTGGACATGCTCTGTCTCTGGGTATGTCAGAGGACTGGGACTGCGTGAAGTGGATTTTAGCCTCACTTGGGACAGTTAACTTCGTAAGATGGAATGTTAAAGGCCTGAATCACGAATTAAAGAGAAAGAAAATACTTTCTCACCTAACAGGTCTAAATGCTAAAATAGTATTTTTACAGGAGGACCCAGAAAATTCTGTGCCTGCAGTCTTAGCAGCACTCACAGAATTTCAAAAGATCTCTGGTCTCAGAATCAATCTGAATAAAAGTGTACTCTTTCCAGTGAATTCTCAAGCATATAATATTAGATTAGACACCCTACCTTTTATCATTGCAGAACAGTTTAAATACCTCGGGGTAAACATCACAAGTAAACATAAAGCTCTTTAACAACAAAATTTTGCCGTCTGCATGGAAAAAATTAAACAAGACTTGCATAGATGGTCAACCCTTCATCTCACACTAGCTGGAAGAATTAACACTGTTAAGATGAATATTCTTCCTAAGCTCCTTTTTTATTTCAAAACATCCCAATATACATTAATAAATCATTCTTTAGGCAATTAGATTCAACAATAACCTAATTTATTTGGAATTCTAAACATGCACACATCAAAAGTGCGACCTTACAAAGACAAAAGGAAGAAGGTGGCATGGCTCTACCTAACTTCCAGTTTTATTACTGGGCAGCAAATATACAGGCGATAAGAACCTGGACACAAATAGAAGAACATACACAGGCATGGACCGCAATAGAAGTAAAATCCTGCAGTACTTCTTTGTATTCCCTGCTCTGCCTCCAATAAACACACGTTATCGGCAATACACTAATAACCCAATTGTGCTTCACTCACTTAGAATCTGGAACCAATGTAGAAAGCATTTTAAGACGGAGAAGCTTCTATCTGTGGCACCTCTGCAAGAGAACCATCTCTTTCAACCTTCACAAACATATGCAGTTTTTAATATCTGGAAAAAAATTTGGAATTAACTTGCTTAGAGATCTTTATATAGACAACGTCTTTGCATCCTATGAACAATTACAATCCAGATTTAACATTCCAGCTACACATTTCTTTCACTATCTTCAAATCAGGAACTTTGTTAAACAGAACCTTCCAGATTTTCCTCATCTTGCACCCTCATCCATGCTGGAAAAAATATTGCTCAATCTCAAGGAATTAGACTCCACCTCTACAATATATAAAATCATTTTACAATCCCTTCCTTTCAAAGATCCAAGAGGACACTGGGAAAATGACCTCTCAATTAATATATCAGAAAAGGAGTGGAAAGTAGCAATGCAGAGAATTCACTCAAGCTCCATATGCGCAAAGCATACAATTATACAACTCAAAATTATATATCGAGCACATCTGTCTCGACTAAAACTCTCCAAAATGTTTCCAGGGCATGATCCAACCTGCGAACGTTGCAACCAAGCCCCAGCCTCACTAGGTCACATGTTCTGGGCCTGCACCAAATTAACATTATTCTGGACAAAAATTTTTAATTACCTCTCAGACAGTCTTGGACTCACAATCCCTCCTAACCCATTAACAGCTGTGTTTGGGGTTCTTCCAGAGGGGCTTAAAGTGGAGAAAGACAAACAAATTGTGATTGCATTCACTACACTGTTGGCACGCAGACTTATTCTGATAAACTGGAAGAACCCAAACTCTCCTCTTTTAAGTCAGTGGGAAACTGATGTGTTATACTATTTGAAATTGGAAAAAATCAAATACTCAGTTAAAGGATCCGTACAGACTTTTTTCAAAACATGGCAGGATCTAATCAGTAATATTTTAAAATAAGTTTATAAAGCACAGAGAATTTATTAATTTAGGTATGTTTACAAGCCTTAAATTTTACGCCGTTTGGATTGCTCTCTCTCTCAGGGGTGGGGATCGATCTGTTCTTAACATAATTCTTCTTTTTGTAAAAACTTGATTGTTTTGTATGGATTGTAATAAAATTAATAAAAAATAAAAAAATAAAATCGTTCACAGCTCTCAACCAGCGTCTTTTGTCATCTAAATGTGCTGATAAAAATCAGGCTGCAAGTAGCCGGCTATTCCATCCCCCACCGACTTAGAACGTGCACAAACTTCTCCCAGCTCATGCCTTGATTGATTTTCTTGGAGTGAAGTGAAGTTTTAGAGTAGAAATAATAGATCGTTGTTTGGAACACACGCATTTCATGTCTGTTCCGTTTCTACAGTAATCTGTGTAAACACATTATTAAAACAGAAACATTTTTCATATTCTACTAGTAGATGACAAAATGTAGGCATAAACTATATAATGTATGAAGCCTGACATATCCAAGAAATACTTTCACAAAAGGTACAAATCTAACACAACAATTGCGCTTTTATTCAAAAATATAACTGCAGAAACAAAAAGCCGCCTTAACATGCGACATTGACACCCGTTTATTATGACTGCCTCTGTGGCGCAATAGAATCAGCTGCCGACTGGGAATCAAAAGGTCGCGAGTTCGATCCTGCACCACTCCGTTTTGAGAAGTAAACTGCTCTTAGTCTTACTATTTTAGAATAAAACATACATTTGATTTCAGTCTGTAACAGCCGGTGTAATTTATGATACTTGTAAAGGTTAGCTTTGTTTTATTTTTTTAGTCAGTTTTATTATCTCAGCCGCGTTCACGAGCCCAAACACACCCCACCCCCGCATCTGATACTGCTGTTTTCACATAGGCGCTGTAACAAAGGTAAACTCAGCTCCCTTCTACATCGGAGACAAGAATGCACATACCATTGCTTGCATACTAAAGTGTCAGCAGGCACTTTTCGTGGCATTACACACATTTTTGCGCATGCCCTCTGCACACTACTTGTGACTTTAGGCTTTAGGAAGTAAGTAAATAAATAAAGGTAAATCGTGTCATAAAATGATTTCTTCAAAACGTCACATATATTTGTCTCTTCTTTTTTTAAAATGTGCGTTGATCACCGCCAGCATGTTGTAGCATACAGCATTTGGCCACCTGCATGTTCTTGCGTGCACGGAATAAGAGACAAATATACAGTCTGACTGAGAGAATCAGACTGAAAAAAAGCAAACATTTAGAAATGCCATACTTTTACAGCTGATCGGACGCTGTTCATTTTCAAATAATATTGCATTTGTGCGATGATGTTTTCACATATATTGTCTCTTTCTTTCAGGTGTGTAATAGAAACCACAGCACAGAGAGAAGTGTGTACAACGCTTCTTACAGGAAAAGGTGACGGAAAAAGAAAAGATGATGCAGCATCAACAAGCTTCAGTTCTTTATTTACCTTTAGTTACCTTTATTTATTTACTCACTTCCTACAGTATAAAGTCACATGTAAAATGCAGAGCTTCCCATATACATATAAAAAGTACAGCGATGGCAAAAGTGCGATGTGCATTCTTGCTCCGACGGTAGATTTATTTGGCACGGACATGCTCAAAAAATACATGTGTAATGCCACAAAAAGTGCATGCAGACACTTCATTTCGCTACCATTGGTAAGAGAATGTATTGTGATACACTGCAGAGCTATAGCGCGTCTTTATGTGAAAACAGCAGTGTCAGAGGGGGAGGGGGGTCTTAGGGAAGGATCCTGAACGCGACTGAGAGAATAAAACGTGAATAAAAAAACCAAAGCTAACCTTTACAAGTATCATAAATTACACTGGCTGTTACAGACTGAAATCAAATGCATGTTTTTATTCTAAAATAGTAAGAATAAGATCAGTTTACTTCTCAAAACAGAGTCGTGAGGGATTGAACTCATGACCTTTTGATTCCTAGTCAGCAGCTGATACCATTACGCCACCACACCAGTTGTAGTGAATATGCGTCAGTATGGCTTGCTAAGGCGGCTTTTTTTTCTGCAGTTACACGTTAGAATAAAAGCACATTTGTTCTGTTATATTTGTACCTTTTGTGAAAGTGCTTCTTTGATATTTACACTTCAGGCTTCATACATTATATAGTTTATGCCTACATTTTGTCATCTACTAGTAGAATATGAAAAATGTTTCTGTTTTAATAATGTGTTTACACAGATTACTGTAGAAACGGAACAGACATGAAATGCGTGTGTTCCAAACAACAATCTATTATTTCTACTCTAAAACTCCACTTCACTCCAAGAAAATCAATCAAGGCATGAGCTGAGAGAAGTTTGTGCACGTTCTAAGTCGGTGGGGGGATGCAATAGCCGGCTGCTTACAGCTTTTCTTTTATCAGCACATTTAGATGACAAAAGACACTGGTGGAGAGGTGAGAACGATTTTAAGAAGAGATTTAAGGTGGGACGGATTTATGAGTTTTTTCGTAGGCTCTGGTAATTCTAGTGTTAAAATGCTTCACAGGATGAAAAAGAGAAAAAAGGCAACATTTAAAAATAAAATGAGGCAATACTAATTAACAAATAATAAAAGTCAGGTCCAATGGCCAGGGAGGACAGAAAAAACAAAACAAACAAACTCTTAGACGGCTGGAGAAAAACAAAATCTGCAGGGGTTCCAGGCCACAAGACCACCCAGTCCCCTCTAGGCATTCTATCCAACATAAATGATTTCAATCAGACTAGACTCAATGACTCAAACACACAAGAATGTGTACACAGGAGACAGTTGTGAATTAAATTTCCTCAAAATAAAGAAAACTGGACTTGGAGCAGATCTTAAGTTTGAAAGAGGAATAGAAAAAAAGATAAGACCCTACATAATGCAGCAGTGAATCATTTGTCCATCCATTTATTTTATATCCCGGCAACATTTGGTTGTTAACCCCACACATGGTCCGCTCAGTCAAACACTGCGCCAGTTAATCGCGCCTGCATCATTAAGAGAAAGAAGAGCATCTGCTTCAGCAACGTCTGAGCAACAGAAGACGAAGAGCCTGTAGGTTAACAGAATCATGACAGAGAATAAATGACAGAAAGAGATGAATCCTTCCAGACGATGAGATATTTAACAAACTGCAGCCACACCATACAAACAGTTGTGGCTGGTGAACAAAAATTTGGGTGGGGGTGTAGTTTTTGGGGGTACATACTGAAGCAGCACATATCTATTATATAGTGCCTTTCACATTTATCTGCCTATATAGTCATTCGACATGCTCCCGTGGTCCTCATCATATTGTCAATGCACGTTTTGGCCAGTCCAGTACCAGACCCATAAGACAAATCCAGGCTAAGATGTATTATGCCCTTTCCACCATGCTGCCCAATCTAATGCCACCTTTCCCATTTCTACTGCGCTCCGAAATTACAGTCTATGACAGTCTCTGCAGTCCCCTTAATCTTCCAATAATATGCCCTATAGATGTGGAAAGGAAAAGGTGAACCTGCCACCCACATTTCACACTGTCTCTAAACTTCCCAAATCCTCTGTCAACTTGCCCAGTGCCCCATTCTACCAAAACCCAGGTCATAATGTCTGCACCCCCACCTCTGTAATCATCCAATAACATGGACTTCCATCAGTCCTATAACACATCCATAGCATAAGTCAATCCAAATTTTATTCTGCCTTCACTAATACAGTGCCCAGTCCTTTGCCATTCTCACTCTATTCCATAAATCCACATCATACAATCATTAGTCCTCTGTTTTTTCTCAAGTCATCTTAGTTTATCATTTAGTACACCCACAGAGTCATTCCCACCTCAATTTTATTCTACATTTGCTGCCAGTCTGCCCAGTCCTATGCAGGTTTACCAGGGCACCTGGGCACAAACTCACATTGTAAGATCCACAGACCCCCACATCTTAAAACATAACTTGCCCCCCCAACCTGTCTTGTACTACATCCACACAAGTCCAACCTAAACCTTATTCTGTCTTTATGATCAAGATACTTACATTTCCTTGAACATACATTTTGCCCTCCTTTCCTTCAGTTCTGAAAATTTCTCAGTTTCCACCAAAATTGAGTCATTTCACTAAGCCTGCAAAAATAATTTAGCCTCTTGTAACTATCTAGATCACTCTTTCCCAATCTTTGCGCTTTGGTTGAGAAACACTTGTCTAGTATTTCATGCCACTTGCCTGTACCCTGGTCGTAGTTCACAACGCTTCGGTACTTTGAAACAGCAAACAGGGAAAGAAAATAAAGGCATTACTTACACCACATCCAGTTAGCCAACACCATTTGTCATAAAAAGAGCAAAAAAAGTCTGTGTCTAAGCTCGTCTTCTTTTTTTCCTCAAATGAGTGATTCATAAAGGGGTGTTTCATTAAAGAAATAACTGAATTGTCTTTGATTTCTGAAGCTCCACTTGAAGTTGCCATCTCCCTAAAATTGCCCTCGATCATCTGTGGTTACGTTAATGGCAGGTGTAAACTGTGAACCATTCAGGTGAACTTGAAACAGGACACCCACGATTGTCCAATCACAAACTAAAACAATACTATTTGCTGCCAATAAATGTGGAAGTGTTTGGGGTACACAGAGCAGGGCCCCTGGAAAAATCTGAAGCAACCGACTAAAGGGCAGCCTGCTTGCCAAAATATTAGGAACTTACATAAACTCTCATTTGGCTAGCATCCTTCACTCCAGGAATATAGGTACTGTATTCACAAATGTAGTTTTGTTTTATTCACACATAAATTAAGCAAATGCAAGTCTGCACCAATGTGATTTTGTGCAAATAAAGTTATTTCATGATTATTTCACATTACTTAATTAATTTTAAGTAGAGTTTTTAAAATATTTGAAGAGGGGTGTCGGGGCCCAAACACATCATATTATAAACCACCATGCATACAAAATGAGAGTATCAGCAAATAGAGGAAAGAATGGATGGATAGATGGATGGATATTCAATAGTCCTCCATCCAATTACTAACCCAGCTCATGCAGTTCAGGTCTTTGGGGTGCCAGCGTCTACTCCAGAAATACTGAATGAAAAGCAAAAACAAATCAAAATCAAATTACATTTCACAAAGTCCGTGAAAAATGACAGACAATTAAAGAGCTAAACCTTCAGCTTGATGGCCACTTTCTCTTCTTCAAGGGTCTTAGTAGAACTGACATTCAAGGAAATCCATGTAATGGCGCCCCATATTATTGTACAATGTCTGACCAGTGAGCACACAGAAAAGGATGCTCTTCTTGGGATTTGTCTATCAAGGTGGCTGTGGATTTCAGGACCAACTGTTTGATGCTGTGGTGGAAGGGAGACTCTGCTTACAGTTGCAGAAAATACTAAGGAAATTTTAGAAAATGCCTTGCGCTATCATTTTAAATCAGCTCTAACATGAACGACCTTCATTTACACCTACAGGTGGAGTCCTACATGCTCTTGTTAATGCAGCATGGCAAACAGAAGAAATCTAACAGAACACTTCCTGTAATCAGCTGGGCTCTTTTACATTTAATGACTACAAATTATTTCAAACAAACCAATCAGCATACGGATAAATGGTATAGCTCAGAAACACAAGTCTGCCTTAAGTATTATGTAAAGTTCTAAAACAGGTAATCATTAAGAATCATGGGAATATCTGATGAAAAGAAATACGATTTTTTACGTGTAAGCCGTTATCATAGAAAATAGTATCGAGTTAAATGTTATACATAATCTTATTTTCTAATTTCAATATGCTGGTCCAAATGTCAGGATGTCCTAGTTTAACAGGAAGGCAGTTTCAAGTAGATGTGCTTTGAAGGAGTAACTTTACAAGGATCATTCTAGTCTGGCCTCTTCCTACTCTAGACTTGGAGGTGTGTGCGTCTCATGGACTGAAGTAGTGTGTTGCATGCCATCACCACCATTTTAATCGCTCTTTAACAATCTTGATAATAGACACTGAAAAGAAACAGAAAGCACAGGCAGCATCAAAGGGAACATTCACATAGAACAGATGTATAAAATACAGAAGGCATACAGAATCACCAAGTCTTTTCCTAACTCAAGATGTTTTCCATATTGAGAAAAATCTTCAGAATGCACTGCCACCATGGGTCAAAGTCTGCCCAGTGTGTGGGTCCATCCACCATATTCCAAGCCCTCCATGGTTTTGGGCCATTTGAAGGGATAACAAGAAGAAAGAGACTACTCAAAGAAGCAGACTAAAACTGATAAGAGGGTCCACCTTTGAGCATCACAGCAATCCAAAGAAATTAGTCCAGGAGGGAATGCAGCGTAATGTTTTGCCTTGGGGCAACTCTCAGGTGGATTGTTTCTGTTGGGAACCTGGGACATCAGGAATTCAGGTCTTGCCTTTACGTAGATGGAGATGAACAACATATCAATAAGCTTAATGTTCGTCACAGGTAAATTAATGGAAGCAGCTGTTAATTTTTGCACAAATGTTCGAAAATTTTTCACAAAGAATCATAGACACATGGAAAATATTACCAAGTAGCTTTGTGGAGGACAGGACTTCATGTCCTTCAAATCTTGATTTATTTTGGACAGTCTATGTGAAAATGAGTAGGATGGACAAGCTTCTTGGGCTGAATGGCCTGTTCTCGTTGCAGTTATTCTTATGTCATTTACAACTGAGCCAAAGAAGAAAGCTGGACTACCAAAGTTTCCTCTCTGTAGAAGGTGCGTTTCACTTGAGCTCTGCCACAATATCTAAAAAATCAAGAAGAGCAATGTGGTACAGACAGATTTTTGACCCTGATCCAATTTAAAATTTGATGTGAAGAGTACAGTTCATCAGTAGTGGCCTTGGAGACTGTTACACTCTGCCAGACTCTATGCTAATGAAACAGTAGGCTAAGGCAGAAAAGAAAGAGTGAAAGCTTACCAGCTCGGTAGGGGTCGGAGAAGATTCCTCCCATCCTCTAGGGGCAGGTGACCCAGCTGGTATGAGAGAGAGAGAGAGGGCACGAAGGACTAGCAAGATGTTAAAAGACCTCTTGGCTTTGTTCAGGATCTCATCTGAGGATGTCTGGATTTGTGCTGTTTAATTCTTTCTTCTTGAGTTATTTCCATTTTGGAATGTCCTGGTTTACGTTAGTGCACTTTGGGATTTTTCTCCTGTCGTTATTGTAGTAGTTATTCATTTTATTATTTTACTGAACTGCCATTTTGTAACAGCATTTTTTTTCAGTGGGTGCCAGTATTGTTTACATCATTCTAATGGGCACCACCATGTTGTACTGTATGTAGTGATACCCTTTGCTGACCAACATGGATAGACTGCTGTTATTTAGCTTGGATGGAATGAGGGAAACAAAAATAAGGACCAGGAAATGGGATAAATGTGAAGTTCAAAAACAAGCTGAGGTATAAATCAAAAGATCAACCTACAAAAAAGAACAAAACTTAATACAAAAAATGACCGCTCCAGTAAAAGTCACACCAAGTCTTGCCTCTCCCAAGTGATTTTAGCTAAACAAACATCGCAAGAAAATTGAATACATATGTCCCAACACTCCAACTGCGTGCCCTCCTCTTTCATGGCATCAGGAACAGATGGTTCCACTGGCCTGGTAACAAACCTGCTTTGGAAGGCTGCAGTGGCATAAGGGTGTTTGTTTTGTTTTACTTATTTATGTTCTTCCTTGTTTACATCATCTTTAGTAATAATTATTGCATAGCTTTGGGCTCACTATGAATATTCTAAGTGTGAAGAGACACCACAAGTGTGCCCACTCCTGATATAAATAAGATTTCTCCATTTTCATTTGAAGTGATGGCCGTTTAATATTAAGAGTATGTTTTCATATTTAATCGATAGTCTTACTCAAAGTGATATAGTACTAGGGTGTTGCACTGTGTTAGCCATTATGGATGCAATGAGAAGTCAAGCAAAATGACACCTCTTATTGGCTAACTAAAAAGATTACAATACGCAAGCTTTCGAGGCAACTCAGGCCCCTTCTCTCAGGGCGTAGCGGTGTGTTTCATCCTTTGGGGCAGGATACCTTTCCAATGGCTCCTTCCAGGAGGTGCTACAGCAGCCCATTCATAAGTTAAGGTTAGAGAGGCTACCACAGAGTCATTTAGGTCTCAATACCTGAATTGTAAATGGTGAAGAAATCCAATCCGATGGTTGGTGTTATTTACATGGTCTAAGTTATGGCCTGTGCCCTTACATACTGCACACATTCAGCTTCTGTGGAACAGAAGCACTGCAGACGTGTTGTGATGCAGGAAAGATGAAAACATGGATGGTTGCTTGCTTTTTTTCTGCAGAACTCTTTAATTTTTCAACTCGAAGAACCAGAGGCTGTTTTCAGAATATAGTGAGTGGATGCAGAAGGCCTCTAGTATTACAAACCTTTGATGATTTTCTGCCAGAATTCACTCCAGAATTTGGATGCACAACAGGAGTTAGGAGCAGTGGGACAATATTATGAGCTGCACTGATGACTCCCAATTGCTGATGTATGTCCAAATTAGACGAGTGACACTTTAAAATACTGCTTATGGTTTATAAAGCGTTAAATAATCGCGCTCCATCTTATATATCGGAATGTCTGACACGTTATATTCCAAATCGTAACCTTAGATCCTCAAATGAGTGTCTCCTTAGAATTCCAAAAGCTAAACTTAAAAGAAGTTGTGAGGCGGCCTTCTGCTGCTATGCACCTAAAATCTGGAATAGCCTGCCAATAGGAATTCGCCAGGCTGATACAATAGAGCACTTTAAAACACTGCTGAAAACACATTACTTTAACATGGCCTTCTCATAACTTCACTTTAACTTAATCCTAAAACTCTGTATGTTCAATTCATCACAATAACTATTCACAGTGGCTCCAAAATCCGTACTGACCCCAACTCTCTCTTCTGTTTCTTTTTCCGGTTTCTTTGTGGTGGTACTCAAAGCATCATGATGTTCCAACAATTATGGATGGATCAAAAGCCAGTGACCATCATCATTAAGTCCTTCCATGAAAATCTTAAATACAAAGAGAACTGTTTGATTTATGTTAGGTAGATTGCCCAGAGGGGACTGGGCGGTCTCTTGGTCTGGAACCCCTACAGATTTTATTTTTTTTCTCCAGCCTCTGGAGTTTTTTTTTATTTTTCTGTCCACCCTGGCCATCGGACCTTACTTATTCTATGTTAATTAATGTTGACTTATGTTTATTTTTTATTGTGTCTTCTATTTTTCTATTCTTGGGGTTAGGGTTAGGGTTTTTTTGTATGAAAATGTGCTATATAAATAAATGTTGTTGTTGTTGTTGTTGACTATCTGTGCAATCATCTCTCGCCACGCTTTTCTCTCCTTTTCACGTGTGGCATAAAACACAAAAATGACTACCACCTTCTACCACATCCTAAAGTGCAAATCTGATCTGACTAGTCGCCACTGCAAGGGAAATTAATAATGAAAGAAACCCTGATGTATGTATTGCGTGTTGTATGCAGAACTCATAGTGCCATCACACCAAGTCATCTGCAGTCATGTTTGCCCTCTAGGGGCATCTGGAACAAATCACAACCCAGCTGAATGAGTAGAAAAAATAAGTTCTGTCTGTCCTAAAAATATTACTCATCTCCTTCTCAATCACTGAAGCACATATGGAACATATACCAAAACAAAGTTGTGTTATATTTTTACAAGCATTTGTTCTTTTTTAATATAAGAAAGGCTCTGTGCTTAAAGTCAAGACAGGGAATGCATAGGAAGCACACAAGGCCAGCAGATGGGCAAAGGAATCGAAGGAATAATTAGGACCTGTTGCAATAAGGAGCACCACAGAGGGCCACTACAGCCAAGAATAAACAAGCCAAAGGGTCACTTGGGAGATTTCAAAACTCAGAAGCAAAAGGAGGGATGAACACAAGGAGAATGTAAAGTAGTAAACTAACGAAAATGAAGACATCACCCTGTGGCCCCACAAGGCCTCACTCTTCAGGGGTATCACACATAAACTCTCACCGCTGCTGTGCTAATCAGAGACAGAGCACTCCAGAAGCTGCCCTGAAGACCCACCTAAAGAAGACAACCTGAGAATTGACTGCATGTACAAAGAATGCCTCACAGCACAAGGTGTTTCAGCTTCTGGGCAGTAAACAGGATGTACCATAAGACAAAGGGTTGTCCAAGTACCATAGTGTAAGGGTCACTGGTGGGCAGCCCTTTGTCAGATGCCCACTGTAAATGCTGTGCTGGTAGTGGTGAGAGGCTACCATTGAAACAAGGGGCAAGTTTGAACAATTCAGACAAGTAGAGAGAGAGAGAAATAGGGAAAACATATGCTGGCCAACATGAAACACTTTAACACAGCAATGTCACAAGAAAAGGTCATCCTGAGAACGGCAGAAATTAGTGTGACAAAAGTGAACTCTGTAATAGCTCTGGTGAACAGATGAGCAACGGCAGAGATTCCAATGGTGTGCAGCATCCTAAAGAGTACACAAAGGGCAAAGATTGCAGGGGACTGCCTAGAAGTTAATTGGAGATGCAATTCAAATAAATGCTGTCTCTTCAAAGTGAATAATCGATTGTAAAGTCAGGTGATACATTTAATGAACATTGTTTAGTGGGTGTACTGAAGGGTACGACAGTAATGATTTTTAATGAGTGTCAAGGACCAGGGCCTCATGCATAATGCCGTGCGTAGAATTCACACTAAAACCTGGCATATGGACAAAAGTGGAAATGTGCATACACACAAAAAAATTCAGATGCATAAATATGTGTGTACGCCAACTTCCACATTCTTCCACTCCTAAAAATCCCAGTCAGTGTGAAAAGTAACACTCGTGCAAGCGCCTGCGGCCACCACTTTGACTACTCCCAGAATTACGCCTCTATAATAATGCAAATCAATATTTAAATAGTCGCTTATGTTTTGCGTTCTGTGAAAAGACAATGGCAAAAGCACGAGTAAAAAGGAGAATTTCAGCGAATACTAAGCAGAGGCAAGGAAAAATGCACTATTTGTTGGTTTAAGCAGTGATATAAACAACAAAAGGAAGTTGATCGAGTGACAGAGTGGTGGAGAAACTTGAAAGTTCAAGTTCAAAAAGTCACACAGTGCCCGAAATAAAAAAGAAGTGGTCAGCTATCAAAGTCACTGTGAAAAGGCGAGTCGTAGCCCACTATCTGAGTGTCATATGGAAGCATATTCGGGTACAGAGAAAAGAAAAAAAACTGGGACACAGTGTGAAAAAAAGTCGACATTTCCACTTTAATCATGTAGTTTATTTTGTCATTAAAGCAGAACATCACAAACTTCATCTTAATATTGTTTAATATTATAGTTTTCAAATCCCATTGTAACTAAAGTGGCACGTTAAATGCTTTGCATTCTGTGTATTATTCAATGTACTTTTGTGTGTGTGAATCAGTACGTGCTTCTTAAACAGGCTTTCTCTTATGCGACAGAACACAGAATACATTACATTAATAATGTTACAGATCTCTGAACAATTTAAATACTAAGAAGTATACTTGATATCATTTTCATGATGATAGAAATTAAAGCATGCATAAAACATTGAAGCACGTTGGAGTGTTGTTCCTGCCTCCTGCAAGAAGCTTGCTGCCCCATGCACGACCCCAATAAAATAATGTATTGCAGCAGTACTGTCTCTTTCAAACGTACTAACCCCTGATTCCTGTCCTTCCTTTACTTTCCTCAAATAACCAATTGCCACAAAATTGGTTATTTAATAAATGTCAAGCCATCTGTAAGCTTAAAATGTCGATTCTTCATAACATTTAAGGAACATTGAAATATCCTTGTAGTACATGTTTAATTATTCCATCCATCCATTGAGGGCCACGCCAACCCCAGCAAGCATACAGCGCTAGACAGGAACAATCCCTGAACAGAGTCCTCGCATATTTAATCATTAACAATATACTTTATTTAAATGGAGTTAAAAAGGTATCTGTATAATGTAATATATATATATATACTTTAATGCATTTCATCTTTAAAATGATATCAAGAGCTCACCGAAGACAGCACCTGGAAATCTAAATCGACTTAAAAGCCAGTCGTCATCATCTGTAAATACGTGCTCTCAACTGAATTTAATTCCTTTATTGTTATTGTATGGTACAATGAGATTCAATATGCAAATTCTTCATAAACTTATTTTCCTATAAAATGATAAAATAACAACAAAAAAAATAATAATAATAGGAAAAAACTGTGAAAAATATACAATATGAAAGCATAAGTGGCTCAGGTTGTGCAAGATTACAACTGTAATGCAAATTTACAGTGAGGCAGTCGTACTTATAAGTACAAACAGTTCTACCGGGAGCACTTGACGGACTGATTGAGTGCATTTAGAGGTCTTGGGATGAAACTGTTTCTGAACAGCGAGGTCCGTACAGGAGAGGCTCTGAGGAGAAGTTCAAATAGACTGTGCACATGTTCAAGGCAGCATGTGCTAGAAGCTCTTTCCCAATATTTCTTCCTACTCTTGACACAACCTGCCGTAGAGCTTTTCGATCAGCTGCCGTAGAGCTGTGATTCCACACTCAGATACACTGGGTTAAAATACTCTGAGTGGATCAGTGATACTAACACCGCTAAAGTGGTTATGGTATTTGGAATAGTCTGGCCATTCGGTGCACACTATCAGGGCGCTATATAACCTAAAACTCTGTTAGCCTTCTTCATGGCTTCTAAAACTGTATTGACATTGATAATGATGAGCCCACAGCACAACACAACACCAACATGGGGAGGACATGCAAACATCTCACAGACCGTGGCCATACTGGGAGCCTAGAACTGTAACTAATACACATCACCATTGGATTCTTCAAGATTTCCAGTTGAAGTAGTTCACTAAAGAAATACATCAAAATCTAGAAAATCTAAAGAAATCCAATAGGCTAAAATATTAAATCATTTTTCGAACCCTGGAAGGTACCAAAGATACTTCTAACACTGCTACATATGTGACTGACATGCAGAAGGCACTCCCAGCCGGTTGCTCCAAGCAGAAAGCGTTCAGATACCTGGGCGTCATGGCCGCCACGTTGGCAGACCGCTATATGAGGGCGTGCACTACCACCGTCCTCTCTCACCAACAGCTTTCATCCCAGGAACTGCCCACATCTCTCAATTAAAATCCTCGAAAAACCTTTTTCTCCTTCTGTAATTGTGCTACTCTTGAAACTTTTAATCTTTTTCTGCAAATTCACAGCTGGAGACCATGTTGTAGGTTATTAGCTTTGTCGGGCAGGCTTTCCAAATTGCTCAGTTCAGTAATCATTCCTAATGACACAGAAAATTAGATTAAAAGGTTAATAAGAGTTTATTTCAAGTACAGATGAATTCAGCTACAAAGAGTCCGGGGATAATTAGCTTGTCGAAAAAATACAGTAGATCAGAATTTTCCTTTTTGGCAAATAATTACTTGTAAGTCAGCAACCCTTCAGATTTTCACTTGAGCGACTGCACGTCATTTGGGTGTGTAAATTTTGCTGATTTGAACTGGTAGAATATATTTTTGATTTCTTTGTGCATGAAAATGTAGATTTTCTAGGGTGAAGCCTGCTGAATGTGTAATGGTGGTGTGGCGGTTAACCCAGCCTCCTGAGTTTCAACCCTATGGCCAGTCTGTGAGAAGTCTGGACCTTCTCCTCACCTGCATATTGGTTGTCCTTCAGATTTTCATTCCATTTGCACCTTGAATCAGTTGTGCAGTATAAATCAGCCCCCCTGGAGTGCGAGTGGGCCCTTTGAGAAATGGACATCACAGGTAGTGCTGGCTCCCACCCTGTTTCTGATGCTGTCAGGATGGGCTGAGGCTTCTTGTAACGCTGGCCTGGATTCAGCACATTTGAGAATGTTTTAGTTGTTGACTAAACTATATGTTATCTCAAAAAAGCTAGAAGATATCGTTGGCCTTGTATCTCGACCCTTAATTGAACAACAGGTACATGGAATTAAAAAAAAAATAAATCACTCAGGTGTTACGTGAGAAAGATAAGTAACTTTTGTCAGGTTAACACTCCTGTCTTCTCTGTCTTTGGATTGAGGTGTCGTGCTTTGGCTTCTCTGTGGGCTTGGTCGATAGGCGACAAGCTCGTTACTAATGGTTTTAAGTATTTAATGGTGTCTTTTATCGGAGGGCCTGCTCTTGGGTTTGTTTTTTTTTTCCCCATCAGGCAGCAGGAGTGCTGGGGCTGATGGAAGGCAGTGTACATATAGTTTTTGTACCAACCAAAACGGGACCACATCTAAGACAGCAGGTATGCCATTTTTATACTCTTAATTGATTTGGATAAATGGATCATTGTCTATTTTGTCTAAGCGAATATCAGATCATGGGTGGTATTTAGCCACATTCAGTTTTCAAAAGGCAGTTACCTGCCTCTCATTTATTTTCATCTAAACCCTTTCTAAGAAATACACAGGTCCTAAAGGGGTGTATGGTGTTGCCAAACCCTTAATGGGCAAAAAACTCAATACCACCCTTTTTATTGAGTTTTGCAAAATCACATTCATCAATTTCACAAAACTGTATGCCAACAAAAGCTAAACCATTTTTGTGCACCATTATTTTGCAATGTTATATTATAGATAACCAACTGAGCGCTTGACAAGGACTATGGCGGCCTTTTCCGTGTTAGTCAAACATGCAGGCAGGAATTTCACTGCACTGTGTCCACATGACAGTAACTCTGAAATGAACTCAAAGCAAAACCTTTTATCTTTGACAAAGCCAACTCCATCATTCACCTACATATCGTTAGTAAGTGAGACAGAGATTTTCCATAATTAAACAGAATTTTTGGCATATGCCAAGTCACTGTTCAGAATGTGGTAGACCGAGAACGTCTGGAAACAGTGTTGGTAACTTTTACAATTTCTCAATGGTAGACATTCACTAAAGTCCATTTTATAATGAGGCCCTCATCATTTTAGGCTTTGATGCCAATACAGCATCGCGATTTACCACAATTTTAAATCAACGTTTTCAAAAGTCACTCCTGTAGGAATACGGAGACCTGCAGCAGTGTCTGTGAACTCCGATCATCCATCGGTGCCCCCAAATGCACATGCTTTTTGTGGTCCAGGGATTGAACAAGCCACTCAGCTTATTAATGTGCAAATAACATCAATTCGTAAAACCACAGTAAAGCAGGAAATACAAAGAAGCAGCATTCATGGATTCAGTGCAGCAAGGAATTGGAAGCATGGAATCCAACAAATTCTCGACTCCAAGAAGAGACGTTGATCGTTATCAGGGAGGTGGTGCAGATGACAGACGAGACAACTGCATTTCAGGCAGCATTTACAAGAGGGGTAACATTTAAAACCACCTCCATTTAGTGTCTCACTCTAATCCACAATACAAGCATACCTGGCAGCACTGGGCACTTGAGCTAGAGGCTGTATAAATACGAGAGGGGTGAAACTGTTTGGGGCCTGAACCTGTGACGTCTATTGCACAGATCTGGATTTATTAAGCTTGGCTAGTGTGTGCCGATTATGTGGGTTTCTAGTGTAGAATTTTTGCATGAGAGCTAAATCAACATGGAAGATGGAAAAACTCAAAATCATCAGTTCTAAGCTGGAATTCAGTTTCCAAGTGTCCCTCCCTACCTACACTGGGTAACTTTAGCCCAGAAGACAATCTGCAAAACAAAGGCTTTAAATCAAACTAAGCCTGTGAAGATCACACCTGGCAGATAAATGGATGAGACTGCAGAGGGACATCCACGTGCCGCTAGGTTAGTCTAGATTTTGTTCATTTTAAATGTGCTCTTTCAACATTAATAGGTCTCACATTCAGCTCCCAATTAAAACAAAACTTTGACAGAGGAGAAGTCACGTCAAGTGGCTTTATTGTCATACCACCCATACACCGTGCAGCAGCATACAGTGGCACGAAATGACTGCAGCACGTCATGTACATAGACACAGGACATGTGCGAGGTAGGTAAAGAGCTGTACTATACTATAAACAAGGAGATAAATAAATACATAAAAGGGACGTGAATAGAAATTAACAGTTTGACATAAATAGCAAGACATAAATACATAAAAACAACACCTAGTAATAAAACACAACAGTAGTAACAAGTGTAACAAACGTACTGCGTATAAGTAAACTATTAGGAGCAGATCTGAGGCTACAGGGGCAGCACAGAGTTCAGAGTAGAAGAAACAACTACGTATCAAAAATGAAGTACATGTGCATCTTAGCAAATTTGAAAAATAAACAAACATATCTAAAATTAAAACACACTAAAGAAGAAATACCTGACAAGACTTGAATTCTCTCACACCATAATTTGTGAAGTCCAAGGACATCAAGGCCCAGCGTATGTGAAGTTTTTAGTTGCTGCCATAATGTTTATGGACGAGACCCCTACAGTGCCTGGCTATTGTGCTTTGGTTTTGAATAATTCAGCCGAGGATGTTATTTATTTTCTGCTAAAGTAAATCTGCACAATGTACTTACTTCAGGAGCATAAAGTCTGATATTGAAAGCAAGGTGCAATTTTCTCCAGGTAGTTCACAAAGTGGGCCTGATCTCCATTGCTTCTGTTCTGTTAGCGACTACGTACTACGTGCTGAGATTTCATTCATTCGACTTCAAGTAGACACAGCAACAGAAGACACATCCAGTAAAGCCTTTTAGTTTGAAATCGAGTTAAACAAAATGGCACGCTATACTCCTGTCTTTCCTCATCTTGTGGTTTTTATTTTTATTCACTCATTTTTTGTCATTTTTGATTATTGCTTCATTTTCAGACTTAGAAGCTGTCCATAGAACACTGCTTTTAGGGTCTCTCTTGCTCCTGTTCCTTTCCCTTGTCCTTCTTGATTATTCTTTTTTAGATGAGTTCTCATTTGGCGTGCGATGTCACTGACTCACACTGACTTTTAACTAAATTTAATAAAAAACAAGCCATTTAATATTAAGTCTATTTTATCAGTGTGCCATGATTATTAGGGAATTGATCTTAGGCCCCGTCCACACTACTACCTTTTTACCTGAAAACGCAGACATGAGTCTCCACAGTTGCCTTTCATCCACTCTATCCCAACATTTTAATCTTTTGAGACTTTTGACAATGCTCTCCAGAACCAAATCCTTCTAAAAATGCTGGCTTGACATTACAATGTGGACGTGTGAAGATATAGACTTTTAAAAACCTTCCCTGACTGGATCCTGCTCATTACAACGTCTCATTCCCTGACTGGTCACCTTTCACAAAAGTAACTCAGATTCCCATATAGCACACATAGAAGCATTGGATTCCATGGCACTGCTTGTGTTGCTTATCTCCATCTAAATTGTGATTTGAACAGTCTGAATGCTACATACATGCATAAAGGGAAAATTTACCAGTTGCCACAGTTTTGCAATAAAACCCATAGCTGTCAACGTTTTCTGTAAATGTGAACATACACAGTGTGGGCGAACATCTTTGTCATATACTTTTTTTGGTCATTTTAGCGTGGATAGAGATACTGTAATAAACAATGTAAGGAAAAATTAGTGTGGACTGAGATAGTTCCGTTAAAAAATTACATTTATAAATGTAAACGCAGTAGTGTGGATATCTCTGTATTATAATAAACAAATCCGTGGGACGAGACGAGACTTTTTACCCTGGGCGAGATGTGACTTTTAAAGAGAGATACTTTCACGTCTCGTGAGACAAGACTTTGTGCCAAGTGATTTAACCACGCCCGGGCCGGAAATAAAAGACAAAGTGTAGATGACAAACTTAAACGTCGTAACGCTGGCACGACACACAAGTAGAGCTGATGCAATAAGATGCTGCAGATGTTCTACCAGACGGTTCTGGCGAGTGCCCTCTTCTACGCGGTGGTGTGCTGGGGAGGCAGCATAAAGATGAAGGACGCCTCACGCCTGGACAAACTTGTTAAGAAGGCAGGCTCCATTGTAGGATTAAAGTTGGACAGTTTAACATCTGTAGCAGAGCGATGGGCATTAAGCAAACTCCTGTCAATTATGGAGAATCCATTGCATCCACTGAACAGTGTCATCTCCAGACAGAGGAGCAGCTTCAGCGACAGATTGCTGTCACTGTCCTGCTCCACTGACAGACTGAGGAGATCGTTCCTCTCCCACACTATGCGACTCTTCAATTCCACCCGGGGGAGTAAATGCTAACATTATTCAAAGTTATTGTCTGCTTTTACCTGCATTTTTATTACTCTTTAATTTAATATTGTTTTTTGTATCAGTATACTGCTGCTGGATTATGTGAATTTCCCCTTTGGATTAATAAAGTATCTATCTAGGTTAGAGATAACGAAAGTACTAAAATTCTAAAGTCTCAAAAAATGACAGTAAAAATTGCATTAGCGCAAACAACTGGAAATTATTACTCGGTGAAATAATGGAACAGCGAAAAGAGATTGAATATATTGTTTGGATTTAAACTTTAAGTTGGAGACTTGTAGATCATTTAATATGTGTTGACATCAGGGAAAAGTAGTGTTGTTTCCCAATGAAGAGGCGTATCTGCAAGACTAAAAAGTGGCAGAGACGTGAAGTGGCTGGCGTGTAGCACAGGCCAGGGGTTGCACAGCGAAGAGAGCAGGGGGCAAAGCCCCCTAGAAGGATAAAAAGAAATACAACTCGAACAACCAATATGGCTATTGTGCTGTACTCTATTTGTTTTTTGCTTATTTACTTGATGGCCAATTCCATTAACAGATCACTGTATATTAAAGCAATTATCCAATAGAAAAGGAAAGTAAAACATAACTAAATCTGGGACAATTAAAGGAAACTCCTTGTTCTCTACATTTCACTGTTCCATATGATCTTGTGATATGCTGTGCTTTTAAAATAAGCACACTGCCCAGCAGAACATCACTAGGAGAATGTGGACAGCTTTGCTGTGGCTTTGAAAATCTCTTAAACAACAGCAAAGTGAAGTGATGTTCCAGAATTTTGCCCATAAAGAAAAATATGAACTAAATTGGTTAGTTCACTGTGTTTGTTGTTTTCCACTGGATGTTCTGAATGTATATTCATCTCAGATAAAATACATGTAAATTTACAAATTGTGGAAAGCACCAGTGGACGTTGGCAATGCATTAGGATCCTGTAGAACAGGCTAAAATACAACAGGCATCCATTTACAGGTCACAGGGTCAGGTGGTGCCCGAGGCAGGCGCTAGCCCAGGATCGAAGAGCCTATTCATCAAATGTCACACCCTATAAATACCCATGGCAAGCAAACCCAGAGGTGCCAAACAATTCAAAACACGCACATCTTTGGGATGTTCGGAGTACCTGAAGGGAAATTCAACAAGCAAACCTCACTGGGAATAAAATGCCAGGATCGACCATGGAGAAATGAGGCACTGCATTAGGTAGCTACTGAGCCAAAATGGCTAAATTCATCTTTTCACAACTTCACAGCCTCACGCATGCGCCTGCCATTACCTATCATTTGTTTGCATCGTCAAAGTTGAGGATTTTTCTGATCGGCTTAGATTGTCTTAGACAAGACAGTATCATTTGCCTCCAAATTTGAAGATCATTTTATTTCATACGATTTATAATTTCCCATATTCTTGCATAACTATGACTTAAAACATCATCATCAAAGCTAATGGAGTAATGTTTTATGGACAGATGAGACCAAAAGAACTGTTTTTTGGTTCAAATAAGAAGCGTTATATTTGGAGAAAGAAAAGCACTGCATTCCAGCATGAGAAGCTCATCCCATCTGTGAAACGTGGTGGCTGTAGTTATCATGCTCTGGGCATGTTGGACTGCGGCTGGGCCAGGACCACTTGCCATTGTGGACACAAAAATGAATTCTGAATTATACCACTGAAGTCTAAAGGAAAATGTCACGACATCTGTCCACGGACTACAACTCAAGAGAAACTGGGTCACGCAGCAATAGTCTTAACCGAATAGAACTGATGTGGAAGGACTTGAAGTGTGCAGTTGGTTTGAGAAAACCCAGCAACATCCTTGAGTTGAGGCAATTCTGTACGGAGGAATGGGCTTTAATCCCTCCAAGACAATGTGAAGGACTGATTACAACTTACTGGACATGTTTAGTTGCAGTTATTACTGCAAAAGGAGGTCACATCAAATACTAAAAGCAAAGGTTCACATACTTTGGCCAATCACAGATATGTAAAACTGGGTGACTTTCCTCAATAAATAAATGACCAAGTGTGATATTATTGTCTCATTTGTTCAATTGTGTTCTCTTCACCCACTTTTAGGACTTGTGTGAAAATCTAATTATGTTTGAAGTCATATTTATGAACATTTTAAAAAGTTCACTAGCTTTCAAGCAGCACTGTAGATTGTATGTCTAATTAACTGAGGCAAAGGTTAAGGTTAGGGGAGAAATCTTCCAAACCTGCATGAACGCACAAGTGTCCTTTTGACATGATGAGCTCATGCAGGCCTTTCTAAACATTTATCCTGACATTATGGCCTTCTTGATTTTGAGGGAGCTCAAGCACATATGATTTTCTTTAATATTTTTACTTTACGGCCAACTATACACTGCAGCTTTCAAAATGGGACAACATTTCTGGCAGCAGGAAAAAACGTGAGTAGGTAGTCCATCTTATTTGTGATATTGTTCACATTCATGCTCGAGTCACTATGGACCTCCTGCAGTCATTCCCTACTGAGTGTTGACAGTTGACACTGGAAAAACAGCTCCACAATGGCAGAGCTCTGTCGCCAATGAAATACTAACGGTGCTGCCAATTTTAAAATAAACTTGGCTCTTAACGCTGCGAACGTTCAGATGCTGGCTGAGGTTTAAGAATGTTCTGGCATTTCAGAAAAGAGTTCATTTCCAGAAAGGTGTTTGATTAGCACTGTGCAGCATTGCAGACAATCTCTTACTATTGCACAAGCTTCTTTGCAGTTTCCTGTTGTGACCATTCTTGTTTTGTTGGAATTAAATGCATCAGGCCAGAGAACCGAGTGACGGCTGTTAATCAAATAGCTGAGAAGAGCAACAGGATCAGAACCAAAAGTAGTCTCAAGCCAGAAGATCGTTACTAAACCCAAGCACCTAATCTTAAAATGCTACCTAAAAACCTCAAAGGATTTTTTTTGTTTTAAATAACATCCACAAACCTGGGACACTGGGTTTAGCATGCAGGCATCTTAAACATTGGCTGCATAATGGCATCACGTGATGTGCTCCAGTGGATAGCAACCTGGCTTCCTGTGGAAGCCACAACCACATGACCACCACCAGTTAAAAAAAAAAGAAAAAAATCAGTAGCTGCCTCAACTGAAAAACAAAATGGTGTCATGTAAATGTCATAAAGATGAATTGTTTTAATCAATTAATAAAAAGAATAATGAACTCTGCATATACAAAACCCTTAAATCACGAGAAAGTAAAGTCCATCCAGCCTGAAAGGACATGCGTTAAGTTAATAAATGCCCAGCACTGTGAAACTGTAATGAACCTTTTCTCTCAGTTCACTCAATGCTGGCTCACTCTACTAGTCCCTTCTCTCTACAACTTTCACAATTAAAACGTGTTCCTCCTGCCCATCAAGTACACTGCTGTTACTCTTACTGACTTTCCTCTCCTGCCATATTCCAGAGGAAGCACTTAGGAATCAGCAATCAGGCTCTTTGCATACAACAGCAATGATTTTAATGGTGATTCATTTTTTGAGAAGCCCAGTAAGTGTGTTTCCATTGTGGGGCCCAACTGGTGTGTTTAGCCCACCTTAAAGTAAAAATGGTCCAGGCGTTCTCTGCTTAACAGGAGTTCACCTTGCAGACAGACAGAGTGGTGATGTGGCAGCAGAGGCACCGCTGGGGTAGAACTGTGAGGACTTGGAGATCCTTTGTGCTCCTCAGGATGAGCTGCGATTGCTTCACTGTAGGTGTATGGATATATAAATCAGTCAGCTGCATGAGATTTTTAAAAATAAACTAAGAGTCAGTGAAGCACGGAGTAAATGGCAGGTGGAAGCAGGAATATACAAGAAAAGTCATGTTACACGAGCCCTGCCAGCTGTCCGAGTGCCAGGAAAATATACAAGACGTGAATTTCACCACAAAATGGAAAGAAAGAAAAATGAAAGCTCCTTGTAGTTATGATTAGTGCATTAAAAGGCTAACATATGACACCACCCACATTACTACCTACATGCTGTAATACATTTTACTAAATAATAACTGTAAAGCCATGCACGACGGCTTTTAACCCATAACCATTTGCCGTATTTAGTAAGAATGCTGAAACAGAACATTAATTAGCAATGGAAAAAATACAATATACATTGTGAACAAAATATTTTATTTATTTAATAAAAATCATTTTAATAAATTAACATCCATAATACAAAAATATAAAATATAGGAAAGTCGGTGTGTGCTGAAATGCTGCAGATCTCATCAGTGGATGCACTACACTTCTGGATTAGCGTTTTTAAATTATTTCACAAATTGCCTTTAGTGAAGACTTAAAAAGACCTGATTAATGCATATAAGGTACATCAAATCATCATAAAAAAATGATAATGAATGCAAAAAGAGGCTTTGCTACCTAAAAGGATGGAGCAAAACCGGGAGAGAAGCCTTCTCCAAACATGGTGGAGTAGGACTTTTTCAAAAAATCCACATAGTTCTGTATGCTCTGCTTGTGGTTTTCAGATTCTTCCAAATTCTTCTGCATTTCTTTCAAACGCATTTCATACAGATTTTCTGCCTGCAAAAAAGAGATATGAGCAAAGAAATTCATATTTCAAAAATGTGCCTCCCTTCATCCAGCATCCATTTCCAAAGCCACTTAATCCAATTTAAAGGTCCCGGGGCCTCAGAGTCTGCCGTGGATTTCATGTACCCACTACGGCAGTTGCTAACGTTCTGGTTAATAAACTTTAAAGTCTTTTTTTAATTTTGCTCTGAAGTTATTTTTTTTTTTATAATGTAGGTTTTAGAGATCCACCTTATTAAAAATGATCTTGGTAATGTTGTGTTGAACTGTGCATACTGAAAATATTCTGAAAAGTCGCTCAATGCACTTACCTGACAAGATTAAATATTTACATAACATTAACAAAAATGTTGTATTTTGGCCCCCCTTTTACTGCAAGAGTTGGAAATTGCCTTCAGCGAGTGTATCAAAGTCAGGCCCCTACTTGTCAGGGATGTTGTTTCCTGTGATCTCTGAATCAAATGTCAAACTGCGATTCATCATTCAATCCAGCTACTTTGGTGCGTTTCATTTTCTAAAGCAATAAATACTAATAAGGAAAAAAGTACACAGGCAGTGCCCAGATGAAACGCAATTAAAACACGCTAGTGTTGCTTTAAAATGTGTGTTGACGTTGCCTTTTGTTACCTGGGCCCTCCTGTTGTTACAGCTTAAGCTACAGATAAATGGACTTTCCACTGTAACAATACGCCGATGCAGGTGTGCGCCTGCGCTTCCTTCCTGGCTCTTATTGCAACTTAAGCCATCACTATCATAATCGGGACTTCAGCAGTAAAGCTTTTTAGGTGCAGCTCTTCCAATAAATGTAACAATTCCTGCACTATGTATTTTACTCACAGTGAAATACACAAATAATGTCAGTTTTTGTGACCCATGAGCATGAATTACACTTTCTTTAATAGAAGGAGCTGCAACACAAGCACTGCTTTAATTATTACTGTGTACGTTAAAACACAATCCTCCTGGATGTTTCATTAGTTTTTCTAAGACACTAGTGTTTTGAAATGTTTAGAATCAACTTCTGGAAACAAAGCATTCCACAAATGGAAGTTCACCTTGCAAAGCACCTTCAAGTGCTCAAAGCTGGCGCAGAGAGAAAGGCGATCTGTTGATGGCCTCTACAAGTAAGTGCATGTGCACATGGCAGCTGGGCTTACTGCGTTAATAAAACGGCGGGCAAATGAAGCTGCAGGAAAGCGGTATAAACGTTTAGAAGAAGAAACAGCAGATCACAGCGCAATCAACATGTCACAGCAGTTTAGTGTTATAATAGAAGAGCCATACTCGCTGGGAAAATGTGCAGAGTCCACACAAAAACACAACACTTAGCATACCATAAAGGACAACAAATACACTGGTCTGCTTGAAAAGTACCTTCTTGAAATAACGGATGGTAATTGATGACTTGCTGCTCATTGCCTACCCGTGTCCAGTAAACTGCAAAATAAAAAACTTTTAAGCTTCGCACATCCTGCAACTCCACTGACAGTAGCAACTGAGACTTGTGGCTTGTGTAGGGCAGAAAAACAAACAGAGAAACTGGACAAGAGCTCTTGACTTATTGTTTAGTATGGTAAACATTTAATTTAGGTAATTATACTTTATTTTCAAATCACTTTTCAACCAATTTTTCAATCAGATGCAACCAGCCTTCATCTGGAGTTCAGTTTTTAATAGAGTGAATTACTACAACAGCCGAAATTGCTTTCAAAAGGAAGAAAACTTTTAGTCAAGTGCAACAAAATACTTGCATGCTCAAGTCTGTAGGGCCTAGTCCTGGTGCCCTGATGGGATGTCAGTCTATCTCAAGATGCATTCGGGTAGGACTAAACTGGAGCAGATACCTTAAACAGGCACGGAAAGAACATGCAAACTCCACACAAAAGAAGACTAGGCCGAAATATGAGCCAAGGGCTCGAAGCTATAAGACAGCAGCACTAACCACTGCTCAACCATAGCACCTCTCGTGTACGAACACATACCACTTAAATAACATAGACCAAAAAGATAGAGACCAATAAATAATAGTGAACAGAAACAACTACAATAAAAACTGACAGCAATTACAATAAAACTGGCATACACATAAATCATGGTGAACCAGTAGCAAAGACTGACAAGGTCGAACTCTGACATCTTGCGGAAAGAAGCCATCTCATAATCAGGGAGTGCATGCTTTAATGCTTCAATAACGCTTACCAGACGGCAGCAGAGACACAAGTGTTAGAGGTGGAGGTTGACTAGCTTAATGTTATTCATAACCTTCCTAAGACATGTTTAAAAGAAAAAAAAAAACCCTCAGCGGAGCAGAGCTCTGGTCCAATAACAGGTTTGTCCGACATGAGCCACGGCACGGCAGTTTAAAGTCAGACATCGAGCAGGTTTAAATCCACAAAATAATGCCATACTCAATGTACAGCATGGAGTGTATTTAAAAAGACAGAAATGAAATATCTGACTTACTGACCTTAACATGTTTAATAAAGCTGTGGATGTTTATGAAAAGCTTTATGACGCACAAGAATATTACAGTCAGCAAAGACTAAAACATGTACTGCACATGAACGTTACATTTGGTAAAGTTTCATTAAAAGTGGCTTCATGGCAAAACTCATATTTCATCAGATCATTCCTATAATAACTGAAATGAGAATGTCCACTGCTGACTAAACTGTCTCAAAGTGGAGAGTGATCTAATACAGTGGGAAACACTGATAAGAATACAGGAATGAGGCTCAATGGTTACCAGCTGCACAAGTTCTGGCTATTAGCAGCCTGCCATGCTTTGCTAAAGTGATGCAGACAGTTTGCCCGGAGGACAGAAGCATTAAACTAAACCAGAGTCAGCAGTTACTAATGGTGTAGAAGCACAATGGCTACAAAACAGCACATACAAAAAATGAGGTAACACAATTTCTCTTGGTATCCTATTGTTTCATTGTTTTGTTTTTAGCACAAAAACTAGGTTTTATTTTGTATTTTCTAAATGGCCTTGCCTTAGATTGGAAATTACAATTATTCTTACTCAGTTAAGACTTGATGAACATGTTCATGTGTGTTAAATAAAATGAAATTCCCTAAAACAGATAAACCAAATACTGGTGCATTGTGGAGATCTAATGACTCTTGGAGGTGCCTGATATTAGACTGACTTTGACCATAGAGCAGGACCAGAGGCTTCAGACACGTCAGCAGATCTTCAAAGTATTTCTCTCAAATCGCAATGAGAGACACTCAGGGCTGGGCTGGGCTGGGCCACCAGTTGGCCTTACTCATCTAGGTTAGGTATACATTGGCTTGTCTTTTCTTAATGGCCTTGGGTCAAAGGTTCATTGAAAGCTAACTTCAGCTTAATAAAACACAAAGTATTGTAAGTGGCTAATTTCATTTCAAACTCGGGAATGGTAAGAGAAGTGGAACAGATATTCACACAGTTTCCATGTCCATTAAACTAAACCATAGTAAAGAAATTCTTCCTAATGTTTGGGCAAAATTTACACTTTACAAGTTTCCAACTGTGTCCACGTGTTCTTGATGAACTAATTTTAAAATACAAGTCTCGATCCTCTGTACTAATCCCCTTCATGATTTTAAACACTTCAATCATGTCACATCTTAATCTTCCTTTGCTTAAACTGTAAAGGCTCAGCTCTTTTAATCTTTCTTCATAATTCATCCCTTGTAGCCCTGGAATCAGCCTAGTCGCTTTTCTCTTGACTTTTTCTAGTGCTGCTATGTCCTTTTTGTAGCCTGGAGACCAAAACAACACTGACTAAAACAACATGGGGACATGTACATATAGAGATTCTTTTTTTACTTTGAACTGATAAGGCAGTTGAGATGAAAAAGTTAAAAACAGCATCATTTTGAAAGGTGGCAGGATAAAGCAGAGGATGCTGCCACTGCCTTTCCTCCCCAGAGATGGGGATCAACATCTCAAATTGGGCAATGAATGTGTGGAGTTTGCACATTCCCCTCACGTCTTTACAAGTTTTTGTACAAGTACTTCAGTTTTCCTCTCATGCTACATGTTAAATTAACCAGAGACTCTAAATGTTCCCCATATGAGAGTGAGTGTATGAGAGAGAGAGAGAGAGAGAGAGAGAGAGAGAGCCTTGCTTTATTCCTACTCCAGATAATCAGGTTGGACAATACTTTCCATTTAATGTTTTAGTAATGATGTCTGTGGTTGCTTGAAGAACTTAGAAATAAACAAGAAAAAATATGCAAAGTTTTCTCTGTTAATTTTCCACACTTGCAAATTCTTTAATATGGCAAACATTAAAAGTAAGACATCAGAATGTAGTCCATATTCTTAACTTCAATTCGTTACACAATATAAAGCATTCCATATATAAGCGTGACTTTTAACCGTTTTAAACTAGATCTGATCCACAGACCTGCCACCAAATAGCATATGTGAGCCCATACATGGCCGTGTTAAGGCTGTTAAGAACCATATTACCAAAAAAACTAAATAAAAAAATGTACCTCTTCCAGTTAACTACAAAACCAATACTGGCAGATGCATGTGTGTGTAAAACATCTGTTCATGGAGCAAAGCGGCACAGCAAAGCAAACCACAGAGATTATGATTAGAGTCTATGGTTTGCATGATAAACTGCAGGAAATTAACCACTGGGACATGACTGACGCATGATGTGATGCGTGCTGTGCAAACTGGCATTGCCATGAGAGTAACCGGCAGCTTTTAGTTTGCCAAAACCTCAACCAGGCAAGACCTCACAAGGCCGTGAAAGCTACTAAAGCACCCAACAACTATACTATAGCCGATTAGGGGGAGGAAAACAACTTGTGGTGAAGATTACTGAAGATCGTGTGGTGTAGTGGCTAAGGCACTGGACCTTAAACCAAATAGCTACATGTTCAGTCCCACCCTCCTCCTTACTGTAGGACCCTGTACAAGACACTTAAACTACCTGTAAGTTGTAATGCAGTGTTGTTCAACCGGGGTTCCTGGGAACCCAAGGGTTCCGTGAGTGCTAGTCAAGGGTTCCGCCGAAAAAGTCCTAATGATACAGGACATACTGGTGGAAAATTGCACAGGGTTCCGTGAGCAAGGTAACCATTCGCGCAGGGTTCCACTCCAGCGAAAAGGTTGAAACACACTGTTGTAATGTATTCTGGTATTCCAGGTCCTCTTGGATGAAGATGCTAACCAAATCGTAATAACAATGAAGATAAGTGAGTGAATTGTATTATGGAGGTCAAGGGACCCAGTGCAAGAAAAACGCACCTACAGATAACCTGAGAGAATGTATGCAGCTGATGTACATGGGGCAAAACTTCCTTGAGTGGACAAAGGCAGCAGCTTACAAAGCCACTGAAGGTATGACTGTTGGGTCCATTGTCATGAGCTTCCTTCATTTACTGATAAATGAAAGTACTTGCTGTTCTTAGTAGATACTCATCGTCAGTATCCTATGATTTTGTAAATTTTGCCACTAGGAGAGAAGGGGTAGGGTGTCAGGAGAGCAACATATGTTATGCAGGTTACAAGATTAGGAAGCAGACTACCTCTGCACCATACCACTCAAGAGCCTCAAGCTCTGCCATGAGTTGATAGAAACCTCACAGGATGCAAAACAAAGTGCATTACCACAGTTTTGATGACATCATGGTTAAAGGAGATGGAAATGAAATAACAAAGACAGTGAAAAATCTAATGTTATATCTGTGGCAAAAAGAATGGGCAATTAATAGTGGTAGAATAGTAGCAGAAGATCCTGCTCTAGAACTGAAGTGGAGCCAGACTGGAAAATTCCACAAAAAGTGACGCAGGGCCATCTCAAGGTTTCTTTCCCAAAGGGTGAGAAGGAACAATCCAGGGATTTTGAAAACGTTCACCCCACAGTTAGGACTGGTGTTAAGACAAACCCATGATGTGCAAGAAAGAAAGTTCATTTTGTATGGGTAGATAAGCTGTAAGCAGCTTTTGAAGAGGGCGAGCATGCCCTCCAACAAAATCAAAGTGTGGGGTGCCTGAAGCAGTGGGATTCTTTGAGCTGGAAGAGAGTCTAAGCAAAAAAACTAAAAATTTACATAATACACATGGGTCGAAATGATGTACATGATGGGTTTTCATAAGATTCTGGAACAAATATCAGGGACTTGTGTATTCCAGGCTAAAAAGAGAGCTATTGTGATATAGTGGGTATAGGCAGTGATGCAGAGCAATTAATATTCATTGTGTCATTGGGATTTGTGTAGTTAGTAAGACTTTCAGTCATATACATAACCCGCTTGTAAAATATTATGTTTTCACATAAAATGCACATTTTATTTCTATTTAGGTTTATAATGGTACATTTATTTTTCTTCATTTTTATTATGCATTCTTGATTTTTGCTTTCACTATTATGTTGTATCAGTCTGTGAGAAAAGTATTTTTTGATGCTTTACTAGGAGAAATGCTTTTGTTTTCAGATATTTCTAGCAAAAAGGAGCCAAGCTCCTAGGTAAACACTGATTTGTTTATTGTACCAAAATAATATTCTCTTAAAGCTACAGATGTTACAGCAGCACAGCTGCTGCCCTGCTTAATTCCAGGACTTTTGAATTGCAGACCTCCATAACTGCTGCACTTTCTGACAATTGGGTTTGACGTGCATTGTATATTTAATGATTATTCAATACAAGTGACGTATAAAATTATTATTTATGGGGTGACTGATTTTGCCACCTTTCAGGTGGTATTGTAAGCATAACTACCTAGCTACCTGATGGATGCAGTGGGCCAGTAACTGTCTAAAAACACTTCTTATTTCTGTGTGTAAGTTGATTTCATTGTATTGCTCTTTGTTGCTGGACTGACAATTGCTTCTTACAGAAAACAACACACACAATGACTTACATATGCAGCCATAATAAGGATGGTTCTTCATTTTCACATTTTACAACATCTTTCAACAAAAAAAAAAAAATCTTCTGAAGTCTCTACTTTGAAAAAAATTGTCAACAAATAATAACACAAATGTTATGTATGTAAAAGAAATTTACATAACAGAACCAGCTGTGTGCAAAAGTATGGTATCATTTAAATTTAATAAGCAGTGGCACATTTTTTAGCCACTATGACAGCATCATTCTTACATCTGTTTCAAGGATATTTTCCCATTAGTTCATATAAAACCATTTAACCTATTCAAAAGTAGTTGGCTGCCCTCCATGGACATTTTGCCTTCAAGAGTTGCTACGTGTTTGTGATGCTTAGCTCTGGGCATTCATTTGCTCATTTTAAAGCACAAAAAAAAATCTTTTAATTGATTGTTCCATGGATTTCAAGGAATATTTAAGGTCACTCCCAGACTAAAGATTAATTTTCAGGTGAACTTAAATTCATGAACAGAGGAGACAAGGTTTTACCCCAGAATAGTTGCCTCAATGACAGCAAGTCATTTGTATCTCTGTGGAGGGTTTGGGGATTGGCCTTAAGACATGTCTGGGAGAGGAGTTAAGGTTATTTTGATGGTGAGTTATGCTATTTGCCAACCCAACAGAAGTTGTTTTTGTTTGTTTTTCCCTATTTACAGTTATTCATCCAGAAAATAATCTTCTATAAAGGCATATACCAGTGAACTTTTTAACAGGCAATTCTCTTTATATGTGACCTCCCTTTTCTTCTGCTAAACTGCTTTTCAAACATACAAAATACATACGGGGAAATAAAAGATACTTTACTTTATCACATTCATATTATTTTATCCAGCGAGCGGAACACCTTCCAAATGACCCCTTGCAATAACTTCACATACAAGCTTAAGGCACACATGATAAAAAACAAATGATCTTCACATATTTACCTTGGGAGTAAGGGCATGAATACATATATCCCTTAAGCGGGCATCACATTACATGACTTTTAGTCAGAGGGCTTGTCAAATTTAACAAACTTAAATTGCTAATTCTCATTGCCCGGGATGTCAGGTTACACAACCAGATATAACAGGGAATACAAAATCACTCAACTCTGTGTCAACTTCCAAGCACAGTTCCAAATTTCCAAAGTATTGAAAGCCTGCTACTTGCATCCAGTCGACATTTTGTCTAACAGCTTAGCTGCCTGAACATAAACTTTCCTAGTATGGCAAATTCTGCCAATGACAACATAAACACGAATGTTCTTAAGGAATATACCCATATTTTTTATTCCTAGTGGCTGCATTCTAAGCATTGTAATTCCAGACGATATCTAATTCTTTGCATTTATATAGCGCTTGTTGCAGGTTAAGGGCCTTGCTCCCTATTGGCATTTACGGGATTCGAACCGGTAACCTTCCGAATGCCGGTGCAGATCCCTAGCGTCAGAGCCACCACTCCACCCTAATTGGTCATCAGCTGATCCCTATGATTTAAGACAAAAATCAATCTGTTTAACTTATTTGTACTGAGTAGCAGACCAGTCTGACTAAGTTGTTGAGTATGTCAAATTACACGACTACCCCCAACTGTCCCCAGCTATAAAATCACATAGAGGAAGTATGTGACTGGAAATCCCTGAAAAAATGATTTATTGTGGAGGGGTTCTTTAGGTTAGGTTTGGGGAAAATAAAATATGAAATGCATAATTAGGTAATTTTCACATTTCTTTCCCTCTGCCACAACACTATTGTTTTCCCAAGATATAATGGGTTATAAAATAGCATATTACATTAATACATCTTATATGGGTATGCATACAAAAGATTTTGAACTTACAGTTTGTTTAGCTTGTTTGAGATGTTTTAACTCTTTCTGCTTTCGGCTGTTATCAGATTCTAACTCAAGTATTTTGCTTTGAAGTGCAGTTTCTCGACTCGATGCCATGTCCTTTAGTTCAGGAACCTATAAATGTAAAAGAAAAACGAACAAAATAATCATTGTATAATATGACATAATAATTAGAAACAATGACATTAAGAGCAGTTAAAAGCACAGAGTATTAAACAAGTTTATTCTTGTATTATTGTTATTATTATTTATTTAAAAATGTATTTAAAATACAAATTTGTCTGACTCATTCACCCACCAACAAAAACACTGATTTTCATTTAGTTAAAAAGATCAAATTTGGTAGAATGTAACATCAAGGGCACTAGGTATTCTCCAAGAAAGGACATTTCCATGTATCAATATTTGGGGGTAAAAACCACTACACCACCGCAAACAGGAAAACTAAATATCGCAAAATCTCAAAAATGCTTTGACAGATATGATAAAATTTGATGACGACATTAAAGAAAAAAAATATTTGCCAACACTGTTTTTTTTTTTTTTTTTAATTTGTCAAACAACTCTTTCTAGACTCCAACTGGCTCAGAATGCGGCTGCAAGGCTTCTAGCTGGAAGTAGCAGAAGCCAACACATTACACCAATTTTAAAAACCCTACACTGGCTGCCGATCAGATTCAGAATCGATTTTAAGATACTCCTCTTAACCTATAAGGCACTAAACGGTCTAGCCCGTGCCTATTTGAGTGTCTTGCTCCATCGTCACAATTCTCTTCGTGTTCTTAGATCCACAGATCAGCTGCTCCTAACCGTTCCCAAGGCACATTTTAAAGCTCGTGGTGAAAGGGCTTTTTCCGTCTGTGCACCCAGGCTCTGGAACTCCCTACCCTTAGTGGTTAGGCAAGCCTCCTCAGTCGCCACATTTAAATCATGCCTAAAAACGCACTTCTTCACATTGGCTTTTAATTCTTAACCTGTCTCATTTCCACTTGCTTCTTCCTATTTCTCTATTTTATTGGGTCCTCTGACCTGTTTTTAGTATCTCTGTTTTAATTCTCTTAATGTTTGTTTTTAATATTTTGTTTTTAGTCCTGCTTCTTTTTTAACTGTACAGCGCTTCGGTCAGTTGTAATGCTGTGCTTTTAAGCGCTCAACAAATAAAATGGTATGGTATGGTATGGTAAACGATGGTGTATGCAGTCTGGTTTGAGCCCCATGAAGTGTCGCATGCCGCCAAGTACCAACACATAAATGATGAACTGGGAGCAGGGTTGACCAGTGAAGTTTCGGGAGTCGTGGGTGCATTTCCAGAGGGTGCAAGGCATGATAACAGTTACACAGTGTGTACAAACTGCTGCACGGGAGTAGAGCAGTTCAAGAGGCGGCAAAGCACCGCTTAATGGAAAAATAGCAGATTATCCCTTACCAATTAAAAATAATTCACTTTCCTGTAAAATTGTATTTTGCAATGACCATCAACAAAAGCCAAGTCACTAGGAAAAGCAGGAATATTTTACTCATGGACAATCGTGCACAACATGTTCAAGAGTAAGCAGCTCCAGTGCCCTAATGATATTATTACTTATTATTTTAACAATGCTTTTATCCAAATTGACTTGCATCTTTTCTTTCCTTTTGATTTTCTAACAATGATTTGTTTATGGTCACAAAGTGTCAAGTAGCCAGATATGAACCCACACTCTCAGGCTTTCAAGTCCTAGGTCCAAAGCTGTAACCACTACACCATACTGCAAACCAATATTAGCCCTTAGTAAAGAAAATACTTACACATATTATGTACAGAATAGCATTTAGTTGCACAGTACTATTGATACACCTGATTAACTGATGACAGTATAATGCAAACCCATTGTCTTGTATTGGGTAGCACAGCTACTTTTATATAAAACCAAAATAAGCCTGAACCAGACATTAATTTTTCAACATTTACTTGTGGTTCCGATATTTACATTTTTAGTGAAGACATTTTAAATATCTATGATAGATGGGTGATGAGTAACAGGAACATTTTAGCAGCTTGAAATTAAGAAGGGAAGCAGTGAGAAAACCAGGAATAAAGCCACTCTTAAATGTATGAGACAAACGATTAGAAAAACATGTCTCCATTATAATAAAAAATCTTGGGGAGGCAGACTAGGGAGACGAGACGTGATATTCTCAGAAGACAATTTGAAGTCCCGTGAGAGACACTTTAACTTGCTCCCAGCTCTTAAAACAATGACAAGCAAAACACGCAGCTCGCAGCAGATGATTCGACCACTTCTCCTTGAGTGCGTTAAGCCACCCTATCCCCGCTCTTCACAACGCAAGCAGCAGAGACACAAAGTGGCAAAAAGGACAGCGGCTGTACAGGCTTTAAAATGATCGACGGGCAGCTGCCCCCGCTTCACAATGCTAGCAGCGTTATACGTCCTGTGAGAAAGAGATTTAACCACGACCCGGGGACGGAAATAAAGGACAAGTATTGTTTTTACAACGTTACGCGAGACAAGGCAGTGAGCCATCATTTAAAACAAGCCCACAGACATCTAACACCTAGCAGTTGTTGGATTGCTTTCAGCAGACACGCATCATGTGCTCCCAGCTCTTAAAAACGACATGCGAAAAGCAGAAAAGGCAGCTCGCCAGCAGCAGAAAGACAGCAGATGATCCGACGGCATCTCCTTAGCGCACGTTCACATCCCCACACCCACACACCCCCCTTACAACGCGAGCAGCGTTATACATCCAGCAAGAAAGAGATGTAATCACGCCCTGACCGGAAATAAAGGTCAAGTATTGTTTTTACAAAAGTTTTTAAAGTAAATGTGAAAATAATGCGTACAGTATGTAACAATTCCCATGAAAAATAACAATCTCTTTAAATTGTATATCTGGTAAACCAAACATGGGGGTGGGGAAGCGAAGTGAGCAGGGGGCGGAGCCTCCTAGTTATTTTTATAATAATAATAATTAATTTTATTTATTTATGGCCGCCTTTCTAAACACTCAAGGACACAGAACAATAGATAAAACACAGATTATAAACAAAAGTAAAATATAAAAAAGGCAGACAGAACAAATGTAATCAAAGAGAAAAAGTAGTCTTAAACAAATAAGTTTTAAGTTTAGATTTGAAAAGTAAAAATGATTCAATATTTCTAAGCTCAGATGGTAGCGAGTTCCAAAGCTGGGGAGCAGAGCATTCACTCCCCATAGTGGTAAGATGGACAAAGTCAAGTGGATGGAGGAAGAGGATCTAAGGGTACAGGAAGGAATGGCAAAATGGAGGAGGTCAGACAGATATGGAGGTTGTGGACAGCCTTAAATATTAGTAGGAGAATTCTGAATTGAACTGGAAGCCACTGAAGCTGCTGCAAAACGGGAGTGATATTGTGAATAGAGGGGGTTCTAGTAATGATGTGGGCAGCTGAATTCTGGACCAGTTCAAGCTTATAAAGAGATATGAGAGAAAGACCAAGGAAAAGGGAATTGCAATAATCCAGACGAGAAGTGACAAGGCTATGATATGTGAAACCATTCATTTAGTTAAAAATCAATTTTATTTTGATCAGTTAAGAAATAAGATAAATTCCACAGTCAAGTAAAAGTCAAAAGCACAACAGTCACCCTGCTGTGTGTCTTCTAGTATTTTGTACTGATAAATTTCTGGATTCATAAAAAGCCTTTGAGAAAAAGTCTATCAGTAAAGAGCAATACAGAATTTTTCCTCACCATGTCAAGGGCCTGACTTCTCACTGGAGCAGACTTTTCTGTGTCAAAACTTAAGAAGATGGAATATTACACATTAGTAGCTTATGACAAGTATTAGTTGTATATATGAAAATTGCTAGGTTTAGTTGAATACCCCACTAAAATATTGTTTCCTTGTTGCTACATTCTAAAATTAATTTCTAGCAGAGTATTTCACAATTGGAAATATCTACATGCTGCTTATTATTGACCCTTAATATAATCAGCTCTTAATCCAGATTCCAAAAATAAGTAATAATAAATAATGAGTTTAATACACAACTCATATATTATATAAACAGTGTTATCCAAAATCTCTTCACATGGAAAATCCACTCTTCTCAGAGACGGTAAACTTTCACCAACTTTTGCTGCAATTATTACTAGCCTGTTGGGCTTACTCAGTGCAATATGAAATGGGACTAAAACCAATATTATTTTCTGAGAACAAGGTTAGTTTTTGGATGATCACATAAACCTTATATTTTACCTCTTTAATGATGGCTGTGTATTTCACATCAACTTAAGGTTAGATGTGAGAGTTCTTTCTGACTTTGTAAAACAAGTTTGCACTTTAACAGCTGTAGCATGATGGCCACTCTCTGAAAAATTCACTGGTTGTCCCCAATCTATGTCTTGTAAGGAAGTGTGCTGAAAATAGCAAAGGAAAACAACCTGTTGATGTTGTAAATGAGCAGTAAGCTCTTACTGTAAATTTATGGAAGCTAATGAAGTCTCTGTCCAAGTTTAAAAAAAAAAAAAAAGGGCATAAATGTCGCAGAGCGATCACATCATGAAATCTTCATGAAGTGGTATTCAGCATGGTGACCATACTTTGAATAATGTCTAGGTACAAGAAGAATTTTTGGCTAGTCAGACTGCCCAGTGCCAGCACAAGCAGGTCAGAGACACACATTTTGAATTTGGTCTATAGCGACTTAGGAAAATGACTGTATATATAAAAGAAACTTGAATCAAGGGTTGTGCATCATAAATTGTCTTAGTTATGAATTGTAAAATCTGTTTTTTTTTTTCAGAGATATCCCAAAAGCAATAAATTGATTTTGTGTTTCATTTAGTCAAAGTTGGTATGAAACAAAGGTTTTTAGTTATAAAAATACTTGGAGTGTTACATTCACTACCCTTCAGCTATTTGTAGCTCCTTTATTACATAAGCAGAATAACAGCCATTTTAGTTTTAGGTATGTAAATTTAGGTGCAATACTGCCAAAAGTCCCTAGGGCATAAGAGGTTAATATGAAGTGACTCCACCACACATTACACCTGAAGTCTTCTTTATCAGGCAGTTAAACAGATTGGTAAAAACTTACATTTATAAATGTTTGTGTGGTGTAAAATAAAGAGATAATTCAAAACTTTAAAGAAATATAAATAATCCAATTGCAAATCCTTTCAGATGTAATACTGAAAACTGTCACAACACTACCGTTACAAACAATCTCTCTAATATAAAAAAAAATCTTGGAAGGGAGACTAGGGAGACGAGACGTGATCTTCTCGGAAGACAATCTGACGTCCCGCAAGAGACACTAATGTCAAGCGAGACAAGGTAGTGAGACAACATTTAAAACAAGTTCACGGACATCTAACTTAGCAGTTGCTAGAATGCTTTTGGCAGACACACTTCATGTGCACCCAGTTCTTAAAACAACGACAAGCAACAGGCAGAACATGGAGCTCGCCAGGAGCAGCAAGCCGGCAGATGATCCGACTGCTACTCCTTAGCATACAATCAGCTAAACAGTCAAACCCCCAAAACAACGAGCGGCAGAGACGCGAAGTGGTGAAAGGACAGCTGCTGTACAGGCTTTTAAATGATCAATGCACAGCGCAACAAGCAGAATACGCAGCTCGCCAGCAGCAGCAGCAACAAGCCAGCAGATGATCCAATCGCTTCTCCTTAGCGTGCGTTCAGCCGCCCTCCCTTCACAACACCTGCGAGAAAGAGATTTAACCACGCCCAGGGCCGGAAATAAAGGAAAGTACAGTATTGTTTTAAAGTAAAAGTGAAAGTGAAAATAATGCATATGTAACAATTCCCATGAAAATAACAATCTCTGGGGTGGGAGAGCGAAGCAAGCAGGGGGCGGAGCCCCCTAGTACTATTAAACAGCAATCTTCAAGGTTAATGAAAACACAAACATTACTAATAAATATTATAGTTTAAACGTTAAAGTATTTTACAAGATATTCATTTTATGTATTTAGCTTTAAAAGAGGCTTTACTCACAGTTATTATATACAAACAATTTATGCAATAAACTAAAATATGTGGATTGAACTTGCATTTCTTCAATGGACACACGCTATTTATAAGCACACTATACAATTTTACTAGGCAAAAAAAGGCCAATTAATATGTTAAAATGACACATGAAATCAAGCATGTTTTCTTCCTCTTTTTCTGCTGCCCAAAATGCTTCACTGAGCAGAAGGCAGCATGATATTTTCAGACACTGCATACTTGCTCCATGAATGGTAGAGACATACTTACTGTTTATTATTATTATCATTATTATTAGGGTCATCATCTTGAATTTTAGGCAAAGTAATCAGGAGAGCTACGGGTCTTGTGAATATTCGATCCTTAATCTTCACTTCTGCTGATCCAGATTTCTCTATCTGGTCCAGGAAAAACTCTGAAGACTCACAACCTAGCCAGCATGACATTAGCAACTGAGAGTAAGCTCTTCAAGCTCTTACTTGAAGCATGCCACATGTTCCTTCTCTGGAGGTCTGGTACATAATAACATACATATTCAGTCTAGAAATGATGAGTTTGGATCTGGCTATATATCCACTTCCTGTTGCCCTTTATTTTGTTTCAGGATACAAAACCTGTGGAAAAGAACTGGAGGGATGCTGAGAAGAAGATTTGGTGTGACCAGGTCCTGTTCAGCAATGTTACCGGATGCATATCCTAAGGGCTTTCTGTTTAAGACTTCTTTTTTTAACATCACACCCTTGGTTTATTATATTTGAACTGTTTAAGATCATATTCTTAGTTTACTGTATTTGGACTGAAACTTCACAAAATATCTCAGTTTTTTAAACTTCTCTACACTGCTGCTGGGGGGTTTGTTTTACTCTAAGCGTGCTCTGTCTCTTGGCATGCCAGAGGACAGGAACTCCGCGTAGTGTTTGACTTACTTGCAGGGGCACAATGAAGGGATGGGCGGGGGGCGAGAAAGAAAGCAATGCTATTTCTTTTTTATGCCTTTTACCCCAATAACCGTGAACATTACAACAAGCTCCATAGCTGTATCACTTGGGAATAATAAGAAATCTATAACAAAGTTATCATATCTAATAATTTACTACCTTATCCCAAGACTACAAAATGTCAACAAAAGTTCAGAAGCAATATTTCTATGACCAAATAGTGAACTTTATGAGCTGGAATGTCAGGGGTCTCAATCATAAATTAAAGAGAAAGTACTCTCGCACTTAAGAAGCCTAAATGCCAAAAAAGTATTTTTACAGGAGACTCACTGATTAAGCAAGGACCAGTTTCAATTGCAAAGAGAGTAGTCCTGCCAAATGTTTCACTCCAGCTACACAAAGAAGACCAAGGGTATGGGAATCTTAATAAACATAACTACTCCATTCTTAGTGTCAGATGCAATATCAGATTCTGAAAGGCAATGCGTAATGGTGACGGGCAATTTATCAAATACTAATATGATTTTGATCAATATCTATGCACCTAACATGGATTATAGAGTGTTCTTCCAAAATGTATTTGCATCTATTCCTAATCTGGACACTCACAAGATTACAAAGGCTGGAGACTTTAATTGGGTTTAAATAACAAATCTGGATAGACCCCCAGTTACAAATGGCAACAACATCCAATACTGCAAAGATAACTACAAAGTTTGTAATGGATCATAACTTATCAGACCCTTGGAGGTTTTTAAATCCTAACCTAAGAGCATACTCCTTTTTCTCACCCATAAATTACTGTTATACAATAATTGATTATTTCCTCATAGACAATTCTTTTCCAACTATCAAAACTTGTAAATACAACACTATTGTTATCTCTGACTGTGCCCCTCTGATCATGGAACTTAAATTACTACATTCTCCACGCTCATCTTACAGTTGGCATCTCAACCCAATGTCATTAGCTGATGAGAAGTGTAGAGAATTCATATCCAAACAAATTGATTAATTTTCCTGAGACAAATGCATCCTCAGAGGTCTCAGCTGGTATACTCTGGAAAACATTTAAGGCATTTTGAAGAGAACATCTTATTTAATATCTTTCTCACAAAAATAAATTAGAAACTAAGAAGGCATCACAGCTAATCATAAAAGTTGCCATAACAGCTATAGAATATGCCAGGTCTGAAAATAAGACACTTTAGAGGAAAAGACAGGTTTTGCAATCAGAATTTAACCTCTTGACCGCTAAAAAAATGGAACAGCTTATTTTTAAATTGTGACATCATTATTATGAACACAGAGGAAAGGCTAATAAGATCTTAGCCTAACAAATCCATAAGCAGGAAGTCTGCAATTAAACAACAGCAATTAACAACACAGATGGAGATAAAATTAATTGACAATAAAAATATAATTTACACATTTTGAGAGTACTAGAAATCCTTATATTCTACCTCAGTCTAAATACAAGACACACTCTAATGAGTTTCTTGATTCATTACAGATACCATAGCTAGATGCTGTTACTGCTGTGGAAGTGGATAAATCTTTGACACTTTCATAAATACTGGATGCTATAAACTCACTTCAGAGTGGGAAACCAACATGCCCTGATGGCGACATAGTAAAATTTTATAAAAACTTTTCAAATAAGTTAGCTTCACTACTATCAGCAACACTTGGAGAAGCTAAAGACAACAAAAATTCTACCTCAAACTTATCTCCAAGCATTAATTACGGTTTTTTCAAAGAAAATTAAGGACTTATTACAAACCGGATTCCAAAAAAGTTGGGACACTAAACAAATTGTGAATAAAAACTGAATGCAATGATGTGGAGATGGCAAATGTCAATATTTTATTTGTAATAGAATGTAGATGACAGATCAAACGTTTAATCCGAGTAAATGTATCATTTTAAAGGAAAAATATGTTGATTCAAAATGTGTGTCAACAAATCCCAAAAAAGTTGGGACAAGTAGCAATAAGAGGCTGGAAAAAGTAAATTTGAGCATAACAAAGAGCTGGAAGACCAATAAACACTAATTAGGTCAATTGGCAACATGATTTAAAAGAGCTTCTCAGAGTGGCAGTGTCTCTCAGAAGCCAAGATGGGTAGAGGATCACCAATTCCCACAATGTTGCGCAGAAAGATAGTGGAGCAATATCAGAAAGGTGTTACCCAGCAAAAATTGCAAAGACTTTGCATCTATCATCAACTGTGCATAACATCATCCGAAGATTCAGAGAATCTGGAACAATCTCTGTGCGTAAGGGTCAAGGCCGTAAAACCATACTGGATGCCCGTGATCTCCAGGCCCTTAAACGACACTGCACCACAAACAGGAATGCTACTGTAAAGGAAATCACAGAATGGGCTCAGGAATACTTCCAGAAACCATTGTCAGTGAACACAATCCACCGTGCCATCCGCCGTTGCCAGCTGAAACTCTACAGTGCAAAGAAGAAGCCATTTCTAAGCAAGATCCACAAGCTCAGGCGTTGTCACTGGGCCAGGGATCATTTAAAATGGAGTGTGGCAAAATGGAAGACTGTTCTGTGGTCAGACGAGTCACGATTCAAGTTCTTTTGGAAATCTGGGACGCCATGTCATCCGGACCAAAGAGGACAAGGACAACCCAAGTTGTTATCAACGCCAGTTCAGAAGCCTGCATCTCTGATGGTATGGGGTTGCATGAGTGCGTGTGGCATGGGCAGCTTGCATGTCTGGAAAGGCACCATCAATGCAGAAAAATATATTCAGGTTCTAGAACAACATATGCTCCCATCCAGACGTCATCTCTTTCAGGGAAGACCCTGCATTTTTCAACAAGATAATGCCAGACCACATTCTGCATCAATCACAACATCATGGCTGCGTAGGAGAAGGATCCGGGTACTGAAATGGCCAGTCTGCAGTCCAGATCTTTCACCTATAGAGAACATTTGGCGCATCATAAAGAGGAAGGTGCGACAAAGAAGGCCCAAGACGATTGAACAGTTAGAGGCCTGTATTAGACAAGAATGGGAGAGCATTCCTATTTCTAAACTTGAGAAACTGGTCTCCTCGGTCCCCAGACGTCTGTTGAGTGTTGTAAGAAGAAGGGGAGATGCCACACAGTGGTGAAAATGGCCTTGTCCCAACTTTTTTGGGATTTGTTGACACCATGAAATTCTGAATCAACATATTTTTCCCTTAAAATGATACATTTTCTCAGTTTAAACTTTTGTTCCGTGATTTGTGTTCTATTCTGAATAAAATATTAGAAGTTGGCACCTCCACATCATTGCATTCAGTTTTTATTCACGATTTGTATAGTGTCCCAACTTTTTTGGAATCCGGTTTGTACAATGCGCATCATAGAGACCAAAACTCTCTTCTGGATAACGACGTTAAGATACTCTCCAAAGTTCGAGTCAGAAGGACTGAGAAAGTGCTTACATCAGTAATATAACAAGACCAAACCGGATTTATTAAAGGCAGACTTAACTTCTAACCTTCGATGTTCGTGTAACATAATATATTCAACCATTAAATCTCTAACAGCCTAGAGATCTTATTATATTTAGATTCAGAAAAAGCATTTTAAATGGTTCAATGGGATTATATATTCACCACATTGCAGAAATTTGGGTTCAGTCCAAACATATGTGCATAGATTAAACTACTTTATACTAGTCCAGAAGGCTCAGTTTGTATTAACAACACTTCTTCTTCTTTTGGCTGCTTCCATTAGGATGATCTTTTTCAATATCTTTCTGTCCTCTGCATCTTGCTCTGTCACACCCATCACCTGCATGTCCTCTCTCATCACATCCATAAACCTTCTCTTAGGCCTTCCTCTTTTTCTCTTGCCTGACAGCTCTATCTTTAACATTCTTCTCCCAATATACCCAGCATCTCTCTTCTGCACATGTCCAAACCAACACAATCTCGCCTTATATAATATAGCTGGTCTGACTACTGTCCTGTAGACCTTCCCTTTTACTCTTGCTGGTACCCGTCTGCCATTTCAAAGTAGAACATGATACTCAACAAGGATGCCTCTTATCCCCTTTGCTATCTGCAATTGCCATTGAACCATTGGCTATATACTTTTGAAACACATCAGAGATAAAGGGGATTGTCAGAGAAGGACTTGAACAGAAAGAAAAAAAAAAATCACTATATGCAGATGCATATATATTATATATATATATATATATATATATATATATATATATATATATATATATATATACACACACACACACACACACACACAGTATACCCCCGTGAAGTACTTAGGGTTCGTAGACTCGTGGATTTTTCCTTAGAACCTAACTATTAATTGTTAGCAGAAAGCGCAAATATCCTCTGCAAATTTTTATGGCTTTTTTTGTAGCAATACGGTGCTGTAGAGAGAACAGAAAGCAACCACTGAGGGAAACGTGGTTTGGCATGGTGAAAGTAGCCAATCTGAGAGCATTATTCATTATTCATTTCTCCTTGCTGCTGAGTGACTGCTGCCCTGTGACACGTCTCCAGGTGAGTGGGTTTACCACCGCTGAGGGAAACGCGGTTTGGGATGGTGAAAGTAGCCAATCCGAATGCGTTATTCATTTCTCCTTGCTGCTGATTGAGTGTTGCCCTGTGACACGTCTCCAGCCGAGTGTCCTAGTGTTTTCAATTTTGTTATTCTTTAATGCATAAGATGTCGCCAAAACGCCCTGCGCCTTCTAAGGCTTCTGGCTCTGAGCCTAAGTGCCATAAGCAGTTTAAAACACTCTTGGAGAAGGTTGAACTAAGGAATCCATTCCCGGGAATTCAGAAATTCCACATGTCATTCCCGAGAATCCCGGGCTCCCAGGATGACACAGTGCACGGGCATTTCACATGTGAACGGTTTTAGAACGACCAATACTTATTTTTAATCAAACTACTGCAGTATGTTGACACCAATAAAAGACTAACCTTATCTACAAGCAGTTGATGCTGTCATATAAGTACAGTACATGTATCTAGTTCAGGGGTGCCCAATGCGTCGATCGCGATTGACCGGTAGATCGCGTTGCATTCAAAAAAAAAATTTTTTTTAAAACGTTAGTCTATCATATAACCTCCTTATGGCATTTGCCAGTCCGAGATCTCCTTCCTTCTAAGACACTGGTCATCCCACACGCATGATCAAACGCGCAAGCTACTGCAAAACTCCAGGTTTAAATCTAGTTAGCCTTCCAATTTATATCGACTAAAGAAGGGATTTAAAAAAAATGTTTGGTGAAGGTATGGGCTTTATGTGGACTTAGAAGAGGATTTTTTTCTTTCACAATGTCACAATCGAAGTGCGTTCGTCTGATCTGTCAATCTATCATTGCTATTCCAAAGAAGGAAAATATGAAAAGGTACTTTCGAACTGTTCATAAAAACAATGAAACTGACTTCCTTCCAAAAAGCGATCTGAGAAAGAGAAAAGAGAGGGAACTAAAATCGCACTTAATCGGACAGCCGTCATTTTTCACTCGGATGAATTCTAAAGCTCCTTGACTGAATTATTCGGCTCTATTTATTTATGCGAGTCAGCTTTTTTGAAGATTATTAAATCCAAGTACTGTAGTGACAATAAATATATTGAACTGTTATTGTGCCATAAAGGTTATTCAGTTATGCAAGGTATGACAACATATATTTTATATATAGATTTTATATATCATCTCAATCTGGTCATTTTAAAAGTAGCTCGCAAGCCGAAAAACTGTGGGCACCCCTGATCTAGTTAGTTGTGGTAAAAAGAGCGTAGAAAGCATAACGTGTCCAGAGTGCGGTCGTCCAGGCGAAAGCGTACTTCATGCAGAGTACGCCAGCTGCTGAGAAAGCACACTTTCACGAGAATGCAGGAATGAAAAATGTCCGGGCTCCCTTTAGGTTGAACTACTGGATTTGCTCCAGGAACTAAAAATGCTGCAGTAGCGTGCCACTATGGCATTAATGAAAGCATTGTACGCTACATAAAAAAGAACGAGGCAACGATCTGGAGTACCGTATCTGTAAGTTTCTGTGATAGTGCCAAAAAGGTTACGACCGTAAGGAATAAAAGTATCATCAGGATGGAAACTGCCTTGGCATTATGGATCACCGACTGCTGGAAAAAACATTCCCTTGGACGGTAACATCATCCATGAGAAAGCTCGGAAATTGTACCAGCAGTTCGCTACAGGAGACAATGTAGAAGGTACTGAAGAACTGCAACCAGGACCAGGACCAGGACCATCAACAGCACCAGAGCCTGAAGGGATGGTTTGAACGTTTTCAGAAGCGATTTACAAGGGATGATTGAAGCATGGGATCCCTATATGGTTCAGGCTCTCACAGTTAATAATGGCATCGATGCTGCCATTCAGACATATAAAATGCTCCTCGCCACCATGAAGAAACAACGACAGCAACTTCCCATCACAATGTTCCTGAAACCAATAAAGAAAAACCAGCACGAAACCCCACCAGAAGAAGAATCGTCTAAAGATACGACTCCTCCTGAAGCGCCTGAAGAGGCGCCACCTGAGCAGTTTTAAATCCTCTGCATCGTACTGCACAGCTACTTCATCTTCATCATCAATATCATTCATCATTGCTGAGTACCCGTACATTTTACTGTATTTTAATTAAATGAAATTATTATATATTTACTCTACTTATAACAAAGAAAACAACAGCGCATACCAAAGAAAATGTGCTTGCATGAATTATAGTACGTATAGCGGTAACGACGATATTTTATATTCTAGCACCGCAGGAGACATAGCAGTACAGTACTGTACAGTATATGGGTTTACCTTTACATTCTGTTTTGGGTAATGTATTAAGGTAAATTTTAGGTAATGTATTAATGTATTAAGCTGAGTTTGCAATGAAATTAAAGTGCTTTGGGGGCATACTGTATTTAGGGGTTAAACTATAAAAATAGGCATTTAAAAGGCATTTTTCAACCACATCCAAAAGTTGCGGTTTTTCACAATTCACGGGTGCTCTAGGAACGTAACCCCCGCAAATTTTGGAGGTGTACTGTATATATATATCTATATATTCGACCCCAAAAAAAAAAAAATCTGTGTCAGAAGTCCTAAAGGCATTAACAGATTTTCCAAAGATATCTGGACTCAAAATCAATCTGTATAAAAAGTGTGGTTTTCCAGTGAATTCTCTAGCACACAATATTGGAGTGGACATCTTCCCATTTATCTTAGCAGATCAGTTTAAATACCATGGGGTAAATATCACAAACAAATATAAAGCTGTCTGCATGGAAAAAATTAAGACTTGAAAAGATGGTCTACCCTCCATCTGACGCTAGCAGGAACATTGTTAAGATGACTATCCTTCCCAAGCTTCTCTTCCTATTTCAAAGTATTCCCATATACATTAACAAATCATTTTTTTAAGAAATTAGATTCAATCATAACTTCTTTTATTTGGAATTCAAAACATCCACATAGCCAAAGGGTGACACTGCAACAAACTAAAGCAGAAGGGGGCATGGCACTACCCAACTTTCAAGTTTATTACATGGTGGCAAATATACAGGCTATAAAGACCTGGACATCGACAAAAATTGATGAATATACACAAGCCTGGTCTGCAATAGAAGTAGAATCTTGAAGTACTTCTTTATATTCCCTTCTTTGTGTCCCGTTAGTACAAATTACCATCAATACACTAATACCCCAATTGCCCTGCACTCTTAGAATATGGATACCTATGTAGGAAGCACTTCAAGACAGAAGCTTTTATCTGTGTTGCACCTCTACATGACAACCACCTTTTTTTCCAGCCTCTAAACACATACACTCTATAAATGTCTGGGATTAAAACACTTAGATACCTGTAAATAGATAATATTTTCACTTTGTACAAACAATTATGCTTCAAATTCAACTTCTCATCAACACAATTCTTCTACTGCTTTCAAGCTAGAAATTTTGCTAAACAGAACCTGCCGAATTTTACTCACCTACCACCTTGTTCTGTTCAAGAAGAAATATTGATCATTTGCAATCTAGCTCCAGCCTCACTGGGCCACATGTTCTGGGTATGCACCAAATAACATTGTGGACACAAATGCCTATCAGACAGCCTCGTTGTCACAATCACTCCAAACCCATTAACAGCTGTGCTTGGTGTATTCCCAGATAGGCTTAAAGTGGAGAAGGACAAACAAACTGTAATTTCCTCTTCTAAACTACTTGCGCGCAGACTTATCTTGCTCAACTGGAAGAATACCACCCTACCACTTTTAAATCAGTGGGTAACTGATGTTCTATACTACTTGAAACTGGAAAAAATCAAATTCTCAGTTAGAGGGATCTGTTCAAATCCTTTTTTAAAATATGGCAGAATCTAATCAATAAGATTTTAGAATAACATTCCATTTCAGGAAAAAGGATACCCTTTCCTTTCTTGTTCCTTTTATAGGGTAGCATTTTGTTATTGGCTCTCCTCTCTTTCTCTTGGGTAGGGGTTGAATTTTATTTTGCCTCATTAAGTTTGACTTGACTGTATGGAATGTTATCTGCTTCTAAATAAAATCAAAAATCTCTATCAAGACTGTCCTGAGGACTTATTGAAGGACAGTCTGGGATACTATTGAAATACAGTATGCAATGTAATTTTTTTTTTACAGATCTTGTCTGTTTTTCCAAAGACAGAAACCCCTCCAAAGTGGGGTGAACCTGGTGGATTAAATCTGCTTGTGATTTTCTGTTTATACAGTTGTAGTTCAGGACTATGGCCAATAACAAAGACATCAGAAAGGAGTGTGTAGCAAATCCTGTGATGATATGAAGGTAAGCACATCTAGTTGTGAGACATTTAAAAACACAATTCCCACCTCTTCTCAGTGCATCTTTCAATCTATACCTGAAATGGACAAAAACAGGTCTATACTTATATGGTAGAAAGTGTGTTTGCAAATCTGACATTTTTGGTATTACTGGCTTAGCCTTCCACTTAAAGCTATCTAAACAGTGGTACTGAGGTTTGTGAATAGCTTCACTCTCTCGTAAAATCAGATATCTGCAAAAGCTCTCTCTGGGCTTGGATGGTATAGTTGGCTTAGTGGGTGTATGATAAGGATCTAGGTATACTGGGTGCTTTCTGAATAACTTCACATTTTTGAATTGCTGCAGACATCTCCAACTCCGATGAGCTCACTGGATTTGTTAAACTCAGTGGCTAGAGTTTATCTCTGTAGATATTATTGGGTGGAACTGGATTTATGACCTTTAATAAGTGGTATACTTTGGGGAAGCTGTCAGGTTGAGCTGCCTGGAAGATACAAAGCTGTACATTCTGGTAATCTTTAGCTGTAGGACTATTATTTACATCTGTCACTTTGTGCTCTGGACAAGAAATAGCTTCCATTACTTCCTACCATGCTTTAAGTTCTGAGGCATTTGGAGTGTTATATGTTACATTAATTCCACAAAGGATACCTTATGATACATTACAGAGTCTAAATTAACTATAGGTGCTGATGACAGCAGTCAGTTCTTTACAGTCCTATCTAACAGTTTTTAAGGAAAAATGTTCTTCTTTTCATTGAAAACCTAATTTCTCAATTATGACTCAAAGTTAGATTGTTTGCTCTGATCCATCATTAAGGACTGTCTAAATGTACAAAGTTTGACCTCTGTGCCAAAGCAAAATTCTGATCACCTTTAGCAAAAGTAGTAGGTTTTAGTCTACTGTTAACCTCAAGAAGCACTTGCTCTGCATTTTCCTTTGCACAAATTGCATGGTCTGTATACCCCAATAAGTTCTGCTACATTTCTAACAGTGCTTGTTTCTTTGAATCCAATGTATCATTTCTTCTTTATTTAAGTTCTCCAAAGTAGGACTCCGACTCCAGTAATGTTCGGTGTTCTTTTAATATGAGCAGTACTTGGGTTTATGATCTGGCTTGTATGTTGTTGCTTGCTTACAGGGTAACTCATATTTGTGGTCTCCACTTGATGGTTTATGTTCTGTGCTACAGATAATTTTTAGCTAGGGTAATACACTTCACAGTCTTCTAAATAAGCAGGCTGGTGGATCATCTGCTGTGGATGTTTTAAAATACTACTTGCTTGAAACTGAAACATCTGGCCCACTGTAAATGCCACTTTCTGGTTTGAAGGACTACAGTGAAGGAGAGTTATCTAAATGACGTTGACTGGTTGTGCAGAAATCTTTAGTACTTGTGGTGGTGTATTAATTTAGACACTTGGCAGATAAATCCAGTTCCAGAATTTAATATGAAGTTAATCCTCAGCACATTAGAACTGAAGTCTTCTGTATCAGGCAGTTAAACAGATGGATATGAACTTGTATATATGTATGTTTGTGTGGTGTGTAATAAAGAAAACTATTATTAATACTCTATCTCAACACTTCAAAGAAAGACGTTGCTAATAATTTTCGGTTTAATACTGAAAATGGTAACTAAATGACACAACAGTTAGAACACATGCTATTAAGCAGTGTCCTACAAGATTTAATGAAATTAAAATTTATCAATTATAAACATTAACACATTAAATATTCTTAGCTTAAAGAACTGTACCACAATTATAGTTCTCAAAAATCTAGTATCCTCACTTACTTGTTTTATACATTTAACTTCAACAGAGAGTACCCATTGGCACTAAACATATATACCAACATATTACTTAATACATTTAACCATACATTTTAGTTAAAGTTGCTTCATTTGATGCGTATTATTCGTAAACATGCTATTCAATTTTACTACAAGAGAATAGGCAAACTAACATGTTAAACAAACAAATGAAAACAAGCACATTTTTGTCTTCTTTTCCTACTACCTACAATGCTTCACTCCATGGAGGGCAGCATCACAGTCCGTCTTCCTGACAACTTAACTTCACCTTTCAGACAAGTTCATTCCACTACTGTTTGTGAAGAGACACTCATGGGACTGCTCACAGCCATCAGATTGTATAATGCCTTTTCTCACCATGCCCATCTTAACTCTTGTCAGCTATAACAGGCAAATTGATATTGGCAAAATATTTCTTTAAAGGCACTATACATTAAATACAGTGTGTAGTGATTATACAGTAGTTATTGGTCTTGCATGGCTGCAATAGTTCTCACTTTATTTTAGTGTTTTTCACTGTGACTTGATATTTTGTGTTGTGTCTTTCCTTGTGCAATATATCACTGCTCAGTGCATCTTACACAAAGAGAGGCAATAAAAAAATTTAAATACTAAAACAAAAAATGAGGAATGACTAAACAAATTGCTTGTGGCATTCCTTCAGCACTGACTAGGTGGTGTATATTGCGGAGTTACATTGAGTCATTTTAGCAAAAATGAATATTCAGCTTTTAGTTTAATTTGGAGTCCAATAATATCACAACTACAAGAAATACAGTACATCCTTTGACACAAGTGCCACAAATACATATGTTAAATATCCTTTTTCACATTAGGATGAAATCAAGTCAGCTCTTGATATCCCCTAGAGCAATAATAATAATAATAATTCTTTAGATTTATATAGCGCTTTTCTCACTACTCAAAACGCTCAGCAATTGCAGGTTAAGGGCCTTGCTCAAGGGCCCAACAGAGCAGAGTCCCTTTTGGCATTTATGGGATTCAAACTGGCAACCTTCCGATTGCCAGTGCAGATCCCTAGTCTCAGAGCCACCACTCTGCAGTGGTGGGTAATCTCGATCCTGGAGGGCCGCAGTGGCTGCAGGTTTTTGTTCCAACCCAGTTTCTTAATGAGAAGTCAGTTATTGCTAATGAAGCACCTATTGCTCAAATGACATTTTGATGCTTCATTTTAGTGGTCTTGTTAAGGTTCCCCATCCTTAATTGCTTATTGCAGTCTTAAAAAGCTACGTTCATGGTTTTTAATGGCTGCTTATTAACAATAAGATGCAAATAACAAAGGAGCCAGCACTTCTCCATCTAGCTTCTGTCCATTTAAACCTGTGTGGATTCAACATGCACTATTTGGTTTAATAGAACACTTAAGAGAAAAATTTGACAGATGGAAAAATATGCATTTTAGGCTTTAAATCATTTGAATGATATCCTTGTAAAGGAAAAAATCTCCGATATAGGAACCTAACATTGCAGACTAATTTTAATAATAAAAAAATTTAATTAAATTAAAAAAGGTCTGTGATTGGCAAGGATTGGTTTCAAATCAAGCAATTGGGTTGGAAAGAAAACCTGCACCCACTGTGGCCCTCCAGGACCGACATTGCCCACTCCTGCCCTAGAGGGTGTAAGGGCTCACACTGTAATAACAGGATAGCAAGAATGTCACGAGCATATGAGAAAAGTAAGAATTTTACAATCACAAGAGTTCACGTTAAGAATAGAAGACTACTGAGGTGATAACAGCATGAGGAATTCTTTAAAGTTTGCCCTACCAAGTTTAAATGCAGCTTAAGACTATCACTCTTTCCCAAACATTCTACTGCTCCCATTCTTTACACAAACTCTAGACTCTTTCATTACATAATTAGCCATGAACACCATTTATTTCAATATTCAGCTCCAATTAACTTGCCTAAATTTATTTAAACAGCTATTTCACTACAAATTCAATCGTGCTGCTAACATGTGGTTCTATGTGTATCACCAACCATGATTGTAAGATCTAAACCAAATATTCTTTAAAATGATATGTTTAACTATATTCCAACCTGCACTAACATAATATGAATTAATAGTTAAAATAATTTCATCAGATGTTTGAGGAGTACAGATATCTCTCTATTATATAAAAAATCTTGGAATGAGATGAGACATTTTCAGAGGGATAATTTCAAGTCCCGCGGGATGAGACTTTGGGCCAAGAGATAAACTAAAAACCTAACAGGTCCAAGCAGGGGCGGAAATAACAGACAAACAGTAGAACAAGAAAAGAAAGAGTAGAAGACAAAGTAGAATATCTTAAAAAGGTTCAAAAACATTGGTGCAATACACATGCAGGCCAGGTTACAGATTATGAAAGTACTAAAATTCGAAAGTCTCAAAAAACTGATGGTAAAGATTGCATTAGCGCAAACAAACGTAAATTACCAGATGAAATAACAGAACAGCAAAAAGAGATTGAATATATGGACATACTGCACGTGATATGACAGAAGCATGAACATATTGTTCGGCTTTAAAGTTTAAGTCAGAGACTTGTAGATCGTCTAATTCGTGTTGCCATCAGGGAAAAGTAGTGTTTCTTCCCAATGAAGAGGCGTATCCACAAGAAATAAAAGATTTGTTATTTGGTGAAAGTGAAATCCACAAACACTACAGGCAAAATATCCAAATCTACAATAATCTGTTCGAGTTCACATCAATGAATGCTCAAAACATAGATTTATACAATTCAGGACCATACGCTATAAGAATCTGTGGCCCCACAACGATTAAATGTACAAGTTTAATTGCAGAGAAACCACAATTTGGTCAGGTTTATATTTATGATCACAGAGAAGCAATGCAACATAGAATTGAAAGAGTTAAATGATCGGACGTAATAGAAATTCTACAGCCAATAATGGATACAAATCCATACGTCCAAAAGCATCGCACTTTACACAAAACTTATCTGAAAAACACAGACAAAGAAGTTTTCTTGGATTTCTATATGAATCTGAAAGATCATGCTCACATATATAATAAACCAACATGTGACGAATTGTCAGTGATAATAGTTTCGAAAGACAGAGATCTCAAAGACAGAGTTGATATTCGTGTTTATCCAAAAGCACAGCACAATTCGCCACAAGTGGCAGATCCGGGAAATGACTAGAGCGTAGGGCCTGCACAGGGTTGGCAAGTGAAGAGAGCAGGGGGCAGAGCCCCCTAGTTAGAAATATTCATATAAACATCAACTTCTTTCAATTAAATGTTATGTTGATACACTTTTACTATTACAAATGTATATTATTTATCTGTAATATATATATATATATATATATATATATATATATATATATATATATATATTTTTTTTTCACCTTTCTGGCTCACTCTTTTAATTAAGCCTGTCTTTTATGTGACCAGCATCAATCTTCAGCCTAACTTATTCCTCTAAGTACGACCACCATGTAATCTACTCTCACATGCTTTTCCACAATTTTTTTCCAACATGTCACTTATATTTTATATATGTTAAATATATAGGATATAATTATAGGATAGGGAAGCACAATCTGTTAAAAAGATTCAATTTTCAGCAATTGCCATTATTCTGTACACTTGATATCTCTGACTATAGAAATTATCCATGAGAATAGTTTTACAGTGATGTGGCAAAATAGGACAAGGTAATTTAATACCCAGTCTTATATTTTCAACTATATTGTTAATTACAAAAATGCATTAATTGGTTAAAAAAAATGAAAGGTCTATAGTATTGAAGTGAAAAGACATGTGATGGCAAGGAAACCTTTTATACTAAATCAAGAAATGAACCAAATTTACTAGTTACAGATGGGTTGGTCTCAATGGCTGTTTATGTTATGCATACAGTATGAGACCAAAAAGGACATTTGTCTTGAACAGTAATGCAAATTTTATACTGAAGAAAATGCTACATGAATTAGGCAAAATATTTCAATTGCATTGGAATTTTTTTCTTAAAGAGAAGTAGATGTGCATATTAATTTTTATTTGTGTGTATATATAAACAACCAGTAACTTTGTTATACAGAGGGTTAATGCAGGTTGAGAATCCCCAATTGGAAATGCCTGGGACTAGAAGTATTTCACATACCAATATTTTCAGATTTCTGAATATTTGCATATATATAATGAAACATCTTTTGATCAAGTAGGGAAATGTGGCCAAACCAGCTAAATGACGACTCAAGTGTACTGTATAATTCATATCACCAAGTCATTATTAGAATGAGCATTGACGTGACACATGTATTAAATCTCAACAGGTATGAATATGATGCACAGACTTTATTTTAGTACCCTTTTAAGAAGGCCAACAATGTGTATTTACAATGAATAATCTTTTTGGTTTTTCATCAGTTTATATCAGCAACCTGTTATCACTTCTCAGGGCGGTGGCCAACAGGTCAGGAATATAAGTCAATCAATCTTTACGCAATCATGCCTGCTGTGCTGAAAGTTATTAACTGTCCAACAGTCGCTATATTCAGTTTTTGTATGCTGTGGGTGTACATATATAAAACATAACATGCTTTTTGCTGACATAAAAGAAAAATTTGCAGTGATGTCTGGTTTACCTAATTTAATCAGAGCAATTTACTAAACTCATGTTGCAATAAGAGCACCTAAACAGTATGAAGCTACTTTTGTTAACCGCAAGAAGTCGTTAATGCAGAAGTCATTTGCAACTGTAATGATGTTGTGCAGGTGTTATTGTATTGCTTCACTAGGGAAAAAGCTCACCAACTGTTTTGTTGGTTAGTGGTGCTTGACGCTTCACAGGGGACTCGTGCCCATCATATCCCCTCATCAGTTTTGAATTTGCTCATTTGATTTTAGCATATTTTCATGCTAGATCAAAGTAACGCTTTATAAAAAAAAAAGATACCCATGGTGTAGAATTTTTAACTTATGTTGTCACGTCGGTGCTTAAAACGTTTTGGATTTGGATTAGCATTCAAAAAATGTATATACCTTTCAAAGAAATGTAAGACATAATAGAAAAAATGTTTTCCAATTATCATAGTGCATTTTTCCAAAAAAAATTACCTAGCTTGCCATAAACATCCATCTTTGTATCCATTTATAGGGTTATGCATCACATGACAATCTCCTGCGCAACCCCACACTTGGCCAAATAGGACAACTTCGAGTTGCTAGTGCATGACATGCATTACTTAAGTATGTGAAAAAAGGGGGAGCTGAATATCCAAAGAACACTCATGCACACATGTGGAGACTGGAGAACATGCAAACACTACACACACGGGGTCTAAATACTGGACTTTGTAGACAGAAAACAAGGCAACAATGCTAAGCATAGCAGATTTCATCTCATCTAAATAAATGACCAAAAAATAAAATTAAAGGTGTAAGCAGGTCATACGAAAATCATTTTCTGCTACACATTAACATTCTGGTTAAAAAAAAAAACAATTCTAATCTAACAGGCACGCAATAAACTACACAGGCAAAAAGCTTTCCCAGCTGTCAGTTTGCTTTAGGCTCTGCTGACGCATTACTTCCAAACCTATAAAAAAAAAGTTTAATTACACTGCACATTTAATTCATAATGAGCTAAATCTGCCACTATCAAAAATATGCAGCAAGAAGCAAAGATCAAAGACAAAATTATGGGGATCTATTAAAATGCAGACCAGCTTCTCTGCAACCTACCTTGCTGAATCAAAACTGTCAGATTGATGTGCTGCAGGAAAAGCAATAAAGAATATTGCAAAATGTGACTAGAGGTTAACAAAAATTGGCAAGAAAACTCTGAAGAAAGCTTTTAAATCAATCAGGAAATGATATCTAAAATGATGCTGGCTTTTGCCAAAAGCTCAAAGCAAAATTCATTTATCTGACAGTGCAGTACTGTGGATCAAGAAACATGTGATCTAAAAGGTGGGCCAAAATGAACTTCTTCTGCAGAATTACAAAGTAGTGGATATGTGTTCTTCAAACAGCATCAGTTCTACAATACCTGCTTTCTAACATCTGTTAATGCTGCTTCAAGCTGCCGAGTAAGAGCCAGACATTCAGCTGATCTTTCTTCCAGCTGTTTTTCACTGTAACGGAGGGCTTCCTCCTGACTTGACAGTTTCCGTACTAGATCTCGATTTTCCGACTGGACATCCTCTATCTGCCTTTAAAATACATAGGGAGATTGTTTTAAATGATCCTCTCTTCACTTTAATGCTTCAACATTTTAATAAAGAAACATGTTTTTAAAGTAAATTTGCTTTTACATTTACCTATGCAATGTGACAAACTGATATCCTAATGAATCTTTTTCTTCTTGCAGAGACTCTACCATTCGAAGTGACGAATTTAGGGATTGCGTTTGATTTTCCAGCTGCAAAAAGCAAATATTTACTATATAAAAATATTATACCATGCAAACACAAAAATCCAAGGACAGAAAATAAATTGACATTTCACATTTAACTAATTTAATAGCATTAATCATTTAAATGTTTGTTGCTTATAATGCAGATATGATTTAATCAATTAGAAGTGACTAAGAAACTACACTTTTACAAACTTACTATGAAATTGAATTTCAAAAGAACAGTAAACACATCGAGGACAAAAGCAGTTCATTTTCTGGCTCAATTTCCGCCTACCAAAAGCGCCCACCTTCAGTATTTCAGTTTAAAAACAGATCTTGTTTTATGATGATGACCACAAATTCAAGCAAATTATAAATTATCACATTAAATTTAAAACTAATCTAACATTAACACATGTTTTTGCATATGTAAACCTTCCACTAAAAAAACAACAAAAAAAAACCATTTCAAATATTTAACATAAAAGCTTGCTCATTATAATGAATAAGCAGTGAGGGAAAAAAAAAGAAAACCAAAACCAATGATTTAAAAAGTTCACACTTAATTAGCCCCCGTCATACATTTCAAAAGTATAATATCCCAAAAACTACTTCAATGAAAACAAACGTAACTAATAAGCTCATAACATACAAGGAGAAAAAAAATGAAGCTGCTTTTAGTCCATGAAAGAGCATTACTACCACCAGGTGGCAATGAACTGTAAATGGAATTTTCCAACACGGAGGAAAATCTACCATTTGCAATTGCCAACAGATATGCACCTTAACCTGCAGCTGACTAATAGTATTTGAATTTTCTGTAAATCTTCGCTCGTAGCTCATTAGGCTGTCTTGGCAGTCACACAATCTTTGTTCAGCTGCCTTCAGCAAATCAGGAAAAACTTCTAGCTCCATCACTCGCGCCTCCAGAGGATTTTTCTCCTGTTCCAGAATATGAATAAAAGTTTTGGCAAAATATGGTTAAATTGCAACTTATTTTGAAAATACATACAGTGAGAGCTAAAGCACTGTATTTAATTAAGCCAAAGAGCAAGGTTTTGTTATAATTTCAGATACAAGCATCAGTAGTTCAAACACAAAGTGTTTATGGAAAATCTATAGACCTTTTCAGATTCTTCAGCCTAACAAACTGAGGGTAAGAAAGATTTGATGAAATATTAACACGCCACATCTGGGTGAGAAACATATACTTAATACCAGAGAAAATGAACATGCACACTGATAAAACAGAAAAAAAATATAGAACAACCTTGCAATTTAGTAATTCTTTCTCATATAGGACTGATCCAGCTGAAACTGTAAAGTGACTGCTGGACTGCATTCTGCAAGGTTTTTGTTTTTATTTGGATTTAGTTAAGGGCAACTGTTTTATACAGCCACTTCACAATTCCTCTGTCAGCGTGTGTGTGTGTGCGTGTGTATGATCACTCTTTCACTGAAAGATAAAATTCCTTGACAGAATCAGTTCCTACATTTTTGTACTCAGACCAGTGCTTGGCTGTAGTATCTATCCATTAATAAGTTTAATATGTGCATTAATTTTCATTAGACCAAGGCTTCAGAGTCTGCAATATTGTTTTGTATATCAAGAGACTTAACAAGGCTCCTTTGAGCTGTGGCTTTCTGCTCAGTAATCCTACTCTCCGGCCTTGTATATCTGGAGTTGGGCATTTGTTTTTAGAACCATACATTCAAAGCGTCTTTAATATAAAAGGCCTGTAACGGCCTTCAGAGTTGCCACTGAAATCTCAGTGGATTCTCAGACTTGTACTTTCTATTGCATTGTCATCCATTTTGGAGGGACAACTTAATCCAATGTAACATCTTGGTATTATTAAAAACTATAAAAAACATATACATATGTTACAAGACATACAGTATATTGAAAAGGATTTTTTCTGTTAATTCTAAGTACTCTTCCACTTATAAGCCTGATGTGCTGTATATTAAATATAGTATGAAATAAATGCAAACCATAATGTTAAAACAAAGAAATGTCAAGAAAAACATATGTATGCACATAATTGTACTTTATATATGCTCACAAACACAAAGGATCTGAAAGGGTGTTCATTATGCATATAATTTCTAAATACATTAACAGGTAACGTTTATGCATCACAATAAAATAAGAAACTCTTAATGGATAGATAAAATCATAATTCAGGTTATCTAACATTAGAGCTGTTCTGTATCCTCTTTAATAAAACCCCTGTGTGCGTCCAGGTGTCCGTGTGTGTCTTCTCATGAAGTGCGCATGCGCGGGGCCCACACGGCACATGTTCAGTTTCTTCCTGTGCATTCCCTGTGTGTGCAGAGAGAGAGACACACACACACAGGTGCGTGCGCGCGAGAGACAGACAGACACACACACAAAGACAGACACACAGGCGCGCGCGTGCATTGTTGCAATGTTACTTTTCTTGGTTTTTTATTAAATTACGGATTTTTCAAATGTTCATTTTTTTCCCTGTGCTTAAAACTCATTAAAAAAAAGTGTTTTTAGCGAGTGGGTAGTAAGGCTATAGTGCGAACTATTGCAGTGTTAGTTTTCTCTGTTGTTCAAAGTTTTCTTAGTGTTATTCAATGTTTTTACATTTAGTTTACTATTATGCTGTGCATTCAATGGTATAATTAACTATATTTGTGCTTAAAAACTTAAAAAAATATATATTTACATACAGTTCATAAGGTCTGGAACGGATTAATTGTATTTACATACAATCCTATGGGGGGAATTACTTCGGTTCACGACCAAATCGGGTTACAACCAGAGTTTTGGAACGAATTATGGTCGTGACCCGAGGTTCCAATGTATTACTGTCAGACAAAATTACAGGCATTTTACAGAAATACAAACCAGTATTACTGTGAGAGAAAATTAAAGGCACACAATACAATGATGCATATTACAGCCACATACAAGGTCCCTTGCCATTTAATATAGACTGTTCCTACTAATGTTTATGCACTACTGTTCTAGCGCTCGTTATTGTAACGGGCTTAATGTCTAGTATAAAATAACAGATATGCTTTTCTGTGCAGGTGGCAACAAATCTTAAAAAGCAATTTTGCAAAACAAGATTATAAAATTTCACAATAAATCGATTACTTCAAGAAGCAGGAACACTGTAATTGATTGGACTTTATATTATCAGTTTAGTGCTTAGCATTTGAAGAATTTCTCCTACTTCTAGAATTAAAAACTGACTCTTTTGTTATTAGTTTTATTAAGAAATGTACAAGAAAAGCACTGATGTGACAACTACATATGATGCAAAACTGAAAAGATATTTATGTTCTAATAAAAGGAATATCATAACAGGAACCAGATTTTCAAATGTTAAACAGGATTAATCTGGCAGGAGTGCTTAAGGAAAATATTCTGTGCTACAAAAACTTATCTGTGTCTTTATAGAATTCATTTGTCAAAGGAGATAGTTGGTTTATTTTTCTGGCCATGCACCAGATGAGTAGGATTTGTGTTTTCAAATTTATTTTTTTAATTAATACTTATGAGATCAGGTATTTATTTTGAATATTTCCTGGCAATATGAATAACTGCTTGTCTGTCACACTATACAAGATGGCAATTTAAGACATTCCAAAAATGTTTTTCCACTCCCAAATCATCTAGTTTTACAAACTTGCTGCACAGGTTGAGGGATGTTGCAAGGAGGTAAAGATCTTATCGGTTTTAAGTTTTCAAACTCCAATTTCAATATAGTATAAACAGATTTGCAGTATGGCTAGCAAATTAGCCCAAATTAAGATTCAAATATATTAAAATACTTGCAAAATACCCGCGCTTCGCAGTGGCGAAGTACTGCCTTAAAATTTGTATTAAGAAGAAAAGTAAACCTTTTTAAACTGAGGGAAAATATACCAATAATTATTTGTTAAGGATCTCTTTGTATACCACATTGTGAGTTCGGTCCTCCGGTTGTAATATGACCAAGCTGTGCGCTGAGCTTATTCTTGAGCATGCAACTTACAGTTGGCCATGTGAACAGTAATCTTGTTTCAAATCTCACAGCTTGGATTGCTGCTGTCATAATCAGTTTGAGTTTCATGGTTTGTTTCAATTACAACAGTATTTGTAGGACTTGTGTTGAAGTGACATTCGGCATCTTTCAAGCATTGTTAGCATACAACCGGTTTCATAGATAACTTTGCATCCAGCTTTTGAGAGTTAAACATTCATAAACATCAAAGTGTCCATTACTGAAATCGTCACCTGTGAATCTAAGATGTTTAAGAGGCATTGGCGGTTGTTGAAAGGTGTAAAATATTTGGCCATTTCGGTACACTTGAAAGCGACAACCGAACAATTCAGAGGCAGCCATCGACTCGCATGTAGAACCATAGGTGAAGGGCTTAAGCATTCCACTCTTATAGAGCTCCTGTGTAGAATAATTATCTCCTGTACTGTCATCAGTCCACACCTTGAACCTGTCCCAGTCATTCAATGCTTAAGACACCATGTTCCTCGGGATATCAAGATTGAGCCCGATATGGCCGTGCAATATGTAACACAGAGAATGGAAAAGGCAGGCGCCATCTCCGGCATGGAAACCACTCAGTAAGTGACAGTTCTTTGATCAATGGTGATCACCTCGATAGACATGTTAATGGGGGTTACGGTTGGAACGATAAAGGCAATGGGTACCCGAACAATGTAAACTAAGTGAAAAATACCTATACAATAATTATAATTGTAATAAACGAACAATAAAACAGCGGAGAAGCCGTGCATTGAATAAAAAGGCTACAGTTATCAGCAGGGAGATGTAAATACCGTGGCGAAGCAAGGAAGGGAATGAAGAGACCGGAGCGACGGACGGCCTTATATAGGCAGGCAGCTAACAACGTGGGAGGCGTGGGGATGGGGTACCCAATGCCGCCTCACATGGCGACCGAGCTGCAGGCTATGGACGTATATATGTACGTAAGTAGGATTCAGTTAGCATTGGGAATCCGCGTACCAAATTTCTTGAAGATGGGTCCATAGGTAACAAAGACCGTTGGAAAGTTCAATATGGCGGCCGACAGTGGCATCATACCACCGAAATAAGTACGTACATCGGTTTCGGTTAGTGCAGGGAAGCCGCCTACCAAATTTTCTGAAGATGGGGCCATAAATAAGAAAGTTTAACATGGTGGACGTTGTTGACCGTTATGACCATTACGTGTAGAATTTCGAAATGAAACCTGCTTAACGTTTGTAAGTAACCTATAAGGAATGAGCCTGCCAAATTTCAGCCTTCTACCTACACAGGAAGTTGGGGAATTAGTGATGAGTGAGTTAGTCAGTCAGTCAATGAGGGCTTTGCCTTTTATTAGTATAGATAAGTATGCATTAGAAAATATTTAAAATCAGGCTTAAAACATTCTGGGTGGTGCATTTAAATTTATACTATACGTGCTTTTTATAATACTTAGCATTTATATTTTTATTTTTTTACTTGCAGTGTAATCGCAAAGCTTAACATGCTTATGACTTGTGAACTGTTGCAAAAAACCAGTGGGTGAAAACTGTAGCCTTCAAAGGAATAGGACACTTGGAAATACAGCCTGGGGAATATGGCCGGCCAGTCGTCCCGGCCAATACCCCCAGGCCGCCAGGTGGAGCCCTCCCTACAGCATGGAGGTGCCCCGAATGGCAGCAGCGAATTATGGACAATGGAGTTTTTATACACGGGGGCTGCTAGAAGGTGCTGCAGGGAGGAGCAACAATGGTTCTCCCTACATCCCGGAAGTGTGTCCGAGTCACATGGACAAAGGGAATGACGTGCTTCCGGGTTAAAGAAGAGGAGTTTTTATCTGATCTGGAGGTGCTAGAACGTCACACTTCCGGGTCAAGGACTATAAAAGGACCATGGAAAATCCCAGACGTGGAGCTGAGCTGGGTGGAAGGGTGGCAATGCGTCTGGAAGTGGAGGATTATTGTGTATTATTGGGAATTGTGTATTGTTTATGAGTATTGTGGAGAGGAGGGTGCTTTGTGCACTATTTATTAATAATAAAGCCAACTATTGGACTTTTACCTGGTGTCTAACGTATTGTCTGAGGGTTCAAGAGGACGAACGACAGCGCCGTCTATCTGTCACAAGCCTTTCATAAAATTTGAATTCACTGTGTACACAAAGCAATGCGATCAAGGAGAAAAGAGAATGCAGCACAGTCCGCAAACAAAAATCCCAAAAAAATTGCTAGGTATTGCTCAAAACATGTAAAACACAATCGGAGTTAAAAAAAAAAAAACCAAAAAAAAAAAATCACACACAACATTTTACAGCATGTGATGGGCATAGGCAGGCAATCAAAGAACAACATACAGAACTAAGATCACTGTCTCTTGTTTTACCCCTTACAGTTACCGCACAAATGTCTCACAGAGCGCTTTTCCATTTATTTTTTATTATGCCTTTGTTTTATGCAATATGTGTTAAGTCACCATCCACTTAGGATGCAGATTGCATTTTAATTGAGATAGCTAATATGAACATTGCTAACACTAAAAGAGTTGTATAAAATTTTGACTTTGAAGTTTTTATAGTACCAAAAGAAAAATCAGACATACGATACTGTAAAAACAGTAAAAACACAGAACACTTATAAATGCTTGATGAAGAGACACAAGTTAACTTCTCTCATTTTTTATAAATATCAATTATGCGTTTATAAATGTACAAGATTAATGCTGTGCAAAGTTGCAGAAGACCAGCGCCTATATCAGCAGGGTCAAAAGCGAAGACACGAATGGAGCACCAGTCCTTCAAAGAACACACTTACTTACACAGTCACTAATGCAACGCCAAAACAAATCCACCAATCTTTATCATATTTGATAAGAATGTAATAACATGGAACATTTCAAAGTTATTGCACAAATACTCTAACAGAATCCCTTTGAACATACAATGAACATTTATACTACTCAATACAATCAAGCATTCTGGAAAAATTAATGCAGCCTTTTATGGCTGCTATAGAACCACATTACGTCATATTTTGTTATTTATCCCATTTTTTTATTTAGAGACCGGAAAAGAGATTAATTTCAGTTCAATTCATTAAATTTCTAGAAAAGAGTTTTTTTTTTTCACAAAATCACCAGGACAAAGCAGAAATAAGAACCTGATTACTGGTGTTTTTCCGAGCAAATTTGGCAAGTTCTGTGTTTTTCAAATCATTGTTTATTTCACAATCATGGTAAGCATTAATAGATAAAGTTTGGCATTTTTCAAGTCAAAGTTATTTCTTCAAAACCATGGTATATTGGTATTTGCCATATAAAATAGTGTTTTAAAGTGAAGCATGCACACACGCACACACACACACAGTTCTGTGTCTGCACAGTTACTAAGGTTAGATAAAATTTTTTTAAAATATGGTCAGCCCTTTGATTTAATAAACTATGGATTGAAAACATTCAAAAAAGTTCCACAAACAAAAAGAAAAAATTTCTTATAACAAGGTTTTTAACTAAAGCATCGAAAATTATGAAGCTTTGGCCTATAACGCTTGAAATTTCTTAGCCATCAATGTCCACAGATCCTGACAATAGTATTGTATCAATCTCAGGGTCCATACCTATGAGGGACACACTCCCAGGTGGGAACGGACATATCCGCAGAGGGTCCTGAAACTAAACACCTGCAGATACAGAGGGCCAACTAGAAGGTAAAACTAGAAGGTTACATATATAAATAAAAAACCTAAAGAAATATCAAATAATGGTCTAAAAATAGTAGTAAACATCGCTACATTTTCCCAGTCAACCACTCTGACTCTATCCAAACAGGAAAAGGCATCAAGGAAAAGAGATGGAGTGTGTATTATTATACCAGACCAAAAGGATACACCATGTATCAAAAAAAAAAAAAAGTACATTGATTACTTAGATTTCTGCCAATCTTAGGTTTGTAGTATAGCATATTTAAAATTTTTTAAAAATTAACTAACTATCTTGTGTTTTACAATGCAGTTAAAGGGTACTGTAAGAGCAAGTGAGATTTTTTTTAACTATATAAAATATGCTTCACTTTAGAATGCAATTTAAGGTGGAAAAATACTACATACCAGGATTGTGAAGAAATAACTGATTTGAAAAATAGCAAACTTATCCCTTCCAAAACTTTCTGAATAAGCGCTTCCTGAAGCAGCCAAGGTTTCGACTTATAAAAAAGCATGCCTTCTGCGTTTCTGAGGCATGTTTGTAACAACAAAAGCAAACTGGAAGCGATAATAGGACCCAGAATCTGTGATAAAATTTATCTTGAGGTAAGGATACATTTACTGTTCGCTTGTCTATCTGTTGTGGACATCTTGGGTGGAGATGTAGCCCTAATGCTGCCCCACATACTGAAAAATATAGAAGCTTATTCCCACTGCTCCAGAAACTTACTGCATTATTTATTTATCGGGTTATTTCACAATGGTACTGCAGGCTGCATATGCGTATTTCTGTATTCTAGTGACAGCTAGTGAAAAAAAGGCTGGGCACACATGTAAAATGCAATCAAGTGACAAGAACTGAAAAGTTATTATAGAAATGGATTTAATCAGGTTAAAGTTTGGTTGGCTAAGTAAAGATGTTTTAACAAAGGCAGAGTGGCCTTGCAGAGCTGTCATTCCTGCCTCACTGTTCTGGGGTCTGCATGGATCCCATGGCTAGTGCAGTACTAAAATTATGCAGATTTTCTGTTTTGCCTGATATTTGTGGAAATACAAATGTCAGTATTTTTTTTTCCTTTTGAAAAAATATCACAATTTTGATGGGGATCATCTATATCTAAACTTGTAGGAGAGAATGTGCAGAAAATGAATACCATGCTATGCATCACTGATAGAGGATGTGGACTTTAGCCTACCTCCTGTGGCACTTTTCCTACTGTGATGCATATTATATGTCAATTAACCTGTGCAGTGTTGTCATTATGCAGGGTTGTATCATGTGTTTGAGATTGTTTTTTTTTTTTGTTTTTTTTATGGACACATATGAATGATTTTTAATGCTATGTGGGCTTTCCCAGAACTTCAGATGCACCAGCACTAAGCACTAAAGCTTGAAAAGAGAATGAAGAGGTCTTCTTCCAATTCTACTTACAACGTTTTGGGAGTCAGCAAGAAATTACCCTTGTAAAGTTAAGACTAAAAAAGCAAGTAAATGTTGAGCTAAAAACAGGATGAGACTTACCTTTGTTAAATCTGTATTTTGTTTTTCTTTTGATAGTGAATTTCCTCTAAATATTTTTTCACATCTTATTTTCAACTCTTCTGCTTCTTCCTGCATATTTTTTATCTAGATGTAGAGGGAAAAAAAAAACATTATTTTGAAAAATGTTTTTTCATTACAGTACTAAATATAAAGGGTATATACATGATGAAAAATTACCTATTGCTTGCCTTGGCAATTTGGGAAGGTTAATTTCAAAAGAAATGTACAATACATTAACCTTCACAAAGTAAATAAAGTAGGGTAATTGTACTTACTTGAATATTGGCAAACTATAATAATAAATAAAAACCAAAAACATTTCCACTCTTAACAAAACTTAAAGACAAAAACGAGCGATATTTTGTAAATTCTGTCTTTGCTGTAGAGTCATTAGCTAAATACGGAAGAGTATTAGGGCCATGGTGAAGAAGAAAAAAAAGGACACAGTGAAGAAAAAAAAATAAACATCGAGAATAAAGTCGACATGTTGACATAATTTATTCTCGCCATTTACGTCGAGATTAAAATCAACATTTCCACTTTATCCTCGCAGTCAATTTATTTTGTCAGTAGAATGTTGCAAACTCAACTTCATTTTAAATGAATATTTAATTTACTAGATTTTCTCAAACCCTGTCATACGTTAATGCAGCACATTAAATGCTTTGTGTTAAGTGTTCCCTGACCTAGTTGTTAATCTCTACTTGCTTCTTAACACTAGAGTTACCAGAGCCTACAAAAAAACTCGTAAATCCGTCCCACCTTAAAACGCTTCGCACCTCTCCGTCAGCGTCTTTTGTCCTTTAAATCTGTTGATAAGCAGCAAGCAGCCTGCTACCACATCCCCCACCCCGTACAGTTTTCACAGCTCAAGTCTGTTTACCTGCGTGTCAGTTGCTTAGAGTTGTATACAGTGAGAAGTCAAGTAAAATGACACCTTTTATAAATAATATATCGTTATTTGGAACACTTGCATTTCATGTGTGTTCCGTGTCTACAACGATCTATGTAAACACATTGTTAAAACAGAAACTTTTTCATGTTTTAGTAATAATTGACAAAATGTAGACATGAAGTGTATAATGTGTGAAACCTGAATTCCAAATATCAAAAAACCACTTTCACAAAAGGTACAAATATAACAGAACAAATGCGATTCCATTCAAAAATATAAATGCAGAAAAAGAAGCCAGGTTAGGGTGCGACATTGACACACATTTGCTACAGCAGCTTCGGTGGTGCAATGGTATCAAATGTTGACTGTTAATCAAAGCTTCACGGGTTCAATCCCGGACGAGTCCGTTTTGAGAAGTAAGCTGCTCGTATTCTTACTATTTTAGAATAAAAACCTACATTTGATTCCAGTCTGTAACAGTCAGTGTAATTTATGATACTTGTAAAGGTTAGCTTGTTTTTTTTTTTGTATTCAGCAGCATTCACGATCCCAACCCCCGTACTTGACACTGCTGTTTTCACATAGACGCAGTATAACAGAGGTAAACTCAAATCATGACGACGGTTCTACATCGGATCAAAAATGCACTTTTGCCATCGCTGTACTTTGTATATGTACATGGGAAGCTCTGTACTCTACTTGTGACTGTAGGAAGTAAATAAATAAAGGTAAATGGGTAAATAACATTCGACTTTAATCTTGACATTTAGTTTTTTTTTTCTTGTACACTGTGTCCGTATTTTTTTTTTTTTTTTACTGTGGCCCTAATACGCTTCCGTACCTAAATGTATGAACACTAAAAACACAATAAAACGTTACTTGGACTTAAACAGATTTAGATTTTTTTTTTTATTAAATTTTGGTTACTAGAACCAACTTTTTTTTTTTTTATTTTTTAGAAACCACTTCATTTTTTTATGAGGCTGTTCTGGTTTGCATTGTGGTGGTAACACTTCATGTTCTTTGGACCATGAAACTCTTCATTCAACAATGGTCTCCAATGCCTCTTTGGGAATTTCCAGGCACCCCCAAACCAGACCAAAAAATAAATAAATTTTTATAATATGTCTTCTACCGGATCTTCACAATTTTAAACTATTACTTCAGAGACATCCTCATTCCCAACCTGTATCAAAAGCCTCACCTTGATCTAGACAAATAATGGTTGAACTCTGAGAATATTCTGGATTGTAGTGCTCCTAACCCCCTCACCCTGAACTAGCTGCCTGTACTTGCACTTTTATTGTTTCAGTTATAATTCAGAAGTTGGGACCAAAGGTGAGGATGTGGAGGTAGATTGAACAACAAACAAAAGCTGTGTTGGAGAATTTAGGTTTCACTTAACCACCAAGGACCAATGCAATGTTTGCAAAACCGTTATGTATACATTACATTTACAGTGTATAGGTGCATTTTCATTAAACATTGTATTGAATACATTGTGTTGATATTTAGGGAGTATTGACAAAAAAAAAATTAACAAAATGGAATCAAAAATAAATTATGCACATTTTGCTGTTCATTTCATTTTTACTCTGTTATTACTGTATTTTAATGCTTATGTTGCAAGTGCTCAAAAAAAGTGATAAAAATGTATAATTTATAAAAAATATTTAAACAATTGCAATTTACCAATATTTACAATCACATATTATGAAAACTTGCATACATTCCAATTGTCCCTTGTGATACTTACAGGTAGTCAGTACTAGTGATGAGCAAACATCGCAGAGTTCACTGTGAATGTGTTTGTGATATTTGTCGAACTCAACGGAATGGATTAATGTCAAAAAAGCGGAACTGAACTAGTTCTGAGTGGATTATAATAGTGCAGTGGTATTTTAAGTGTCCCTGGGGGCAAGGGAAAGTCTGTCAACTATGCTGGACTAATTATTGTGTGCTAAGCACTGAGCCACCATGCCACAAACAAGAAGGCACATAGACAGAACAAATACCACAAACAAAATACAACAAATGGCCACAAACTAGCATTAAGTAAGTCAAATTTAGATCATTGCGCTCATAGAGTTCCATTCTTGGGGCATAAATATAACAAAGCAGCAGAGTGGAACTGGCAGATTCCATTGTTTGAAGTTGTGGCTCTGTGTGCAGCGGGAACATCTTTTGTTCCCATGTATATGTGCAGGTGCTTTGCAGTTTCATTTTCCAACAAAAAGAAAGAAACACCTTATGAATTGTGATTTTAGTCTTTTTTACTTTATAGTATGTCCTTTGTTTTTTGAATAGGGAAAGGGGGTGGGCTCCTTTAAACCAGCTACACACATGGCTTATTTGCATAAATAATTATGCATGCAGTGCTCTTCTACCAGGGGACATGGATCAGTGTTATGTATTCAGTGCAGTAAACAATATCTGCATTACAGTCAGCTAATGTGCCCCTTAAATGACAATACTTACAAAAGGTTTTTGTTAATTTTTTTAAATGCATATAGGTTGGCAATCTGGCAGTGTTTCTCAACCTTTGTAGCATCGGGATCCATTTTTACCATTTTATGTTCACTGATGACCCACATAAAGCAAACACACCCTAAAAGGTTAGGGAATGTGAAATGACTACCATGAATACATTAAAATAAAATACAATGAATACCATGAGGACTGATTGAGGTCATTTATGTTAGGTAGAATGCCTAGAGGGGGCTGGGCGGTCTCATAGCCTGGAACCCCTGCAGATTTTATTTTTTTCTCCAGCCGTCTGGAGTTTTTTTTTTTTTGTTTTTTCTGTCAACCCTGGCCATCGGACCTTACTTTTTTTCTATGTTAATTAGTGTTCCCTTATTCTAATTTTTATTTAGTCTCTTTCTTCATCATGTAAAGCACTTTGAGCTGTATAATTTGTATGAAAATGTGCTATATAAATAAATGTTGTTGACTATAAGTGGAAGTGCAAGGTTTCCCCTTTGTGAAATGGGTGCAGTTAGACATAGGGAAGTTAATTCTCAACAGCATCAAAAGCTTTGGTGGTCAGAGGTTAGTGGATTCAGTGCATCTCAGCACCTAAAACAGCATTGGTTTTTCTCTTGTGTGCTTCCAACCCAGTGATGGCCAAACAGTTTTCTGAGGTTGCTTTAAAATTTCACTGTGCATCAATCACAGTATATCGTTTATTGAGTACTGCTATTGTCAAGATCATTTTCACATTTTTGATTTCAAAAATATAAATATCAGTGTAAGTAATTGTTTGGCCATGATTTCTAAAAATTTCATTTTAGGCATGCAAAGTCCTTCATATGGCTGCTACAGCTTTGTGATGACACAATGGCCTTGCAAAGAATTATTTGCAAGGCAAATTTTTAGGAAAATATTCAGTGAACATGGTCACCGGCAAACACAACATAACTACTGCAAAAAATGTTTTGACGAACTTCACTGATCAACATTAGTTAGTACTTAACAGAAAGATGTATCACATTTATAATAGAATGTCTGTATAAGACAATTTAAAATGATTTATTCTCACCTGCATTTTATATTGTTCAACAAGATCTTTATATTTTTTAGCTTCTTCTTTTTGTAGTTCAACTTCAGCTTCAGACTGAGCCACTTTTCCCTCTAAAGTTGCTAATGATACCTGCAATTAATAATAAGAAAGACGAACATGAGATCCAAAAATAAATAGTGGCAACAGAACTTATACATTATTTTACATGTTCAACAATAATTCAGAATAACCTTTCAAACTAATATTTGAAGAAAGCCAGAAAAGTTCATTTTACATTCTTTACAAGAATATTTTCATCTGAAAAACCTTAAGGAAATATTCATCACTACTTTATTTAAAAAAAAAAAAAAGGGTCACTGAACTTTATGCAGTTTAGGTTTTTAATGCCAGAAACCTGGAGAAAGAACAGAAATCATGCTGTGTAACTAGGCATGTGTTTTTATTTAATAGTCAAGGTCTTTTGATGTGTGTAGTCCATAGCAGCCAGTGTGCTGTGGTCTCCTGAGGAAGTAACCTAAGCACAAAAGGAGCACAATGCCTGAAAAAACTTAACAGGAAAGCCTGCTTCATCACAGGGTGAACCACGGACACACTGTAAGCTGTTAAGGAAAAGTGGATGGGGGCAAATATGGATGCCATTGTGAAAAATGCCCCCTTGGAGCACTTTTGGCTGCAGTGTCATTACAACACAGTGTGCTTTGAAGTGCCTCTGGGTGTCTATCTCCTACTGCAATTCAGAGCTTCCACCTGATGTACTCATTAAGTTTACTTATTTACTTATTGATCAACTGATTCATCAATCAGCTGTATTATTTGTCCCTGGAGTCTGTATTCTTGTTTACGTTTTTGCGGCTGTATACATTTGAACATCCCCATGGAATTAATGAAGTTTTATCAAATCTAATCTAAGTAGTATAGCTGGCAATGATAGAAAATTTTTATTTTTCTTTGAACAAAACTTTTGGCAAAGTTGTGCTTTAGTCAATATTGAGATACTCTATGGCATACCTTAAGTCTTGAATTTTCAACATTAAGTTTGGTATTTTCTGATTTAAGAACTGACATTTTCTGTAACATTTCTTCATCTGAAGTTCTGGCACCATCACTTGCTTTCTGCAGTTGTTGATTCAAGTCTGCAAACTGGCTTTAACAATAAAAGGAAATAAATGTATATTTGTAACAAGATAGTAGACCATTTTAAGCATGTACATGAGCTTTAAAGCTAAAAAGGCTTTGTGAAGCATTACACTGCTCATTACAGTAAAAGCTGTCACCAGGTAAAAAAAAGTAGCATAGTTTTCCTAATACCCCTCTTCTATGTGAGACTAAAAAGGCATTATACCGTAAATGTGGAAAAAATATTTAATTTCTTAACTGTGATGACCTTTTGTTGCTTTTAGGTTAAAATATTTATTATATTAAAATACTTTTTTTCTAATAAATAAAAACAGCACATATCTATTTATTTATCCAAACATAAAATCTTCCTTTTTCCAGTAAAAGCACGGATGAGTAAACCTGGAGCTAAAATGTAGATGGGATCTCAGTCCATTAACATGTGCACTCAGGATACCCAGGTACAATCACCTCTTGGTAGGCTAGTCTAGAAATGCAAATTAACCTGCTTATGAAACACTGCAGAACATAACAATAAATGTAACTATTAATAAAAAATTTTGACAAGAATGATTTTGTGTTTAAAGCAAGCGTTTGTTTTATATGGCCTCTCTTAGATTACAAAACTGAATCAATCCTCTTTAGTACATTGGTACATGATTTTTCCCCAGATAGGCTTAGGATGAATTCTCCCAAGCTTCTTGCAGAATTTGCCATAATTTTGTTTTTGCAGATTTTCCTTTCCCTATCCAAGTGATACCATACAGCTTTATTAATTGTGATGTCAATTATCTGAGGTGGCCAATAAGCGATGCATTTGTAGACTTTTACTCTGCATAAACTCTTAAAAATAAAGGTGCAGATTGGTTCTTGACAGCGATGCCACTGGAGAACCATTTTTGGTTCCCAAAAAGGCCCATCCACATGGAAGGTCCTGAAAGAACCTTTATTTATTTACATTTGTAACAGGCTTCATACAGCAAATAACCATGAATGGATGACAACATGTTTGTGTAATACCAATAAGTGATTATTTTAAAAGGACTCTTGCCGCGTATGGTAACACAGGCTAAAATACAGGTTTTCTTAATCTATTAGTTTTCTGCTAGGTAGCCTACCATACATTAAACATTTTGCTATTAGGAAGTTTTTCTAAAAACAATCTTCATATGCAAATAGATCTTCACAGAATAAAATGGTGCTTTGTCAACCAATTCTTCTGCGAGCAACCACACAATCCAATAAAGAACCAAAATATTCCAATTAACATACCAATATTTTTATGAATCTGTGTCTTAATTTTGTTCTCAGTGTTTTTTGGAATGTCATCTGCTGAAAGATTATGTTTTTACCAAGATCCCATTTTCCTCTTGGTACAGTAAAATGAATGACAATTAGTTCATATTTCTCAGCTATCAATTTATTTCATTTTCACTAGATCCTTTACACAGGATTGCTCATCATGTGAACTGTGAAATAGCTCTGGAGTTTTGTTTGACATTTTTAAAATCTAGATGGCCATTTTCTTTTTGACGTAAGGTATATTACAGACACTGGCTTTACCCTTCATCTCAATGACTTCTCTGTTAACATGCAAAATAAACCCGACTGATACCAAGAAAGGTAAATCCAATCATTTTTTTTGTTATACTGGGCCCAGAACATCAGCAATTTTTAAATTTAAATGATAATTAGCAAATCTTGTTGAAATGCTCAATACAAATGTACATTTGTACATGAGTATCCCTGCCTTACAACACTGGCTGCAATCCATCACAGAACAGGACATAGTCATCACCATGCTTCAGACAAGAACATGTCAGTGTACTGCAGTCAGTCTTGCATATTGTTGCCATTCTATAAGACAGGCTTCTAAGCTGCACCCAACTGACATTACAATACTGAAAGGAAATCAGAGCACTGTGTACTAATAAATAAGCAATTATTAATTATGTGTGTAATACAGTATCTGTCACAAAAAACAGTTTCATTTACCAAAACTAACATAAATCAACTCTGTCTAGACATTTTTTTTGGTCTTGTTTCCTCTTCCCCCCTCAGGAAATTTCTTTTTACTCTACTTACTATTCTAGAGTTCCAATTTTGGCTTCTAGTTGGAATTTTTCCGCTGCTGTTTGTGCGTGATTGCTTTTCCATTTGTTAGCCGCTGACAGTGCTTCACTAAGCAAAACATCCTTAATATAAAAACAACAGACTGTTTAGAGTGGTTTATGGAGATCTCCAAGAAAATCAAGCAATATAAATTTTAGTATTTTTAAATCAGATAAATAAATTCTAAATTATTATTGTACCAAGGCAGCATATATTGTCTAATTTTACATTGTACGTCTTGGTTTTATGTCTGCAAAGGATCACTATATTAAAAATGCAGTGATTATGAAATTACATGCCAAGTACCAAATAATATTTTCAACTTTTCAAAGCCTTTTTATATCGTTTAACAAAAGTACAACTATTATAGATTACAAATTATAAAAGTAATTGATTATGTAGTGATGAGGGTAGTGCAAAGATAAATACATTATGCTCATTATGAACTTTATTTGAAATCCAGAAAACAAAATTCCCCCAGCAACTCATTGCATCTTAAGAAAAAATGAGAGCTGCTATATTATGCTCAAGTTTGTATATTTTCCATCCATTTTTAATTTCAAATGGTGATTACTGTGGGAAAACTGCACAAAAATACACAAAGGTTTTCCCATCATGCTTTTAATTACTCCCAAGGTCAGGTTATGTCAGGGAGCATGCACTGGTACAGCGCGGTGCTGCACCCATCACACAACGAAACAGCTAGAGATCCTGGTTGGCAAGCACCCTGGCAGACATGTGGTCCAGTTTAACCCTCCAGAAATGACCATCTATCTGCCACAGCCAGGTGTTACATGGGTGTCCTCTTGGCCTGGTCCAGCTGCTTGGGTCCTCAGCAATGAGTATGCTCCGAGCCAGAACACACTCAGGAATCTTGCCAAAAGACTGTAGTGCCATAACTGATGCTCTCTCACAATGTAGGCAATGTGTCCCATTCAGGACTCTGCAAACAACCACTTGTTCGACACAAAATCAAGCCAGTAGTACCCAAGGATACTCTGAAGAGTATAGAACCAAAGGAGTCTAGTCTTCGACTCAGGTCACTGGATAGCGTCCATGTCTCACAAACATAGCAAAACAGGAAGCACCAGGACTCTAAAGACTTGGACCTTCGTTCTTTTGCAAACACTCAAACTCCTCACTCAGTCTCTCAAGAACCCTGATCAGAGCCTCCATTGACTCCACAAAGATCATAGCATCATTAGCAAAGTCAAGATGAACAAATCTTTATTCACCAACAGATGACCCAAAGCCACCAGACCCTATGCCTTTGCCAAATATCCAGTTCATGCATGCATTAAACAGAGTAGGAGCAAGAACACACCTTTGATGAACCCCAGAATCAACTGGGGAAAAATGCAGAGGTTCTGCCTCCACTCAGCACAGCACTCACAGTACCAGTGTGCAGGCTGGCCATGACATCCAGCAACTTTAGGGAGGATCCCATGAAGTCTCAGGATGTTTCACAAGGCAGCTCTACCAACTGAATTGAACGCTTTATGAAAAAATTGACAAGGGCTGCAAAGAAACTGTATATATTTGCGTTTGCACTCCATGCAAACCCTCAGTGCCAGGATGCAGTCAAAGTTAAGACTTCTTCGGTGTAAAACCAGACTGCTCTGGTTTCTTGTAGGTGAGCAAGTGATTGCAGATCCCATTGAGGATGACCCTAGCAAGGACCTTACCCGGCACTGAGAAAACTGTTATCCCCAGTACGACTATCTAGGCTATCACCCTTCCCTTTCTGGATAGGGACGACAAGTAACGTTTTCCAGTTAGTTGGGATGATGGCCTTCTCCCAGATGGTAGCACCGATTGCTTGCAATGCCAGGACGACAACCTTGCCACCAGCCTGGAGAAGTTCACTCCAGACACCACAGATCCCTGCAGCATTCCCTACCATTAGTTGGTTCACCACCAGTGCAATCTCAGTGAGGTTGGGTGGTTCACAGCTGATTGGAGGATCAGCCTCAAGAGCTGTGGATCCCCAGATGTCCAACGTCCTACCCAGTGGATCAGCTTTACACAGCTGATCAAAGTAGCCAGCCCAGCGGGGTTACAACTGCAGGGTCATTCGTAAGAACTGTTACATCGCCTGCCCTGAATTGACTCCCCGAGGCATAATGTTTTTCCTCTGTAGTCAGGACGTGGGTCACTAGACCACAAATGGCTTGTCACTTGCTCACTTATATCTCTAACAAGCGCCTGCTTATCTGCCCTCAGAGCCTTCACATCCATCCTTCTCAGTTAACGGTACAAACCAGAGTTACCATCAAGCCATGTGTTCCTATTCCTCTTGATGATATCCAGGGTGCCCTGCAAGATGAAATACCTCATTCTGGGAACATAAGCAACACCAACAAAATCTTAACAACCTACAGGGTCTTGTCACAGAAGGTTTCCCACATCACATTAGGTTTAGCAGTCCCACCCAAGTTCTGCAAGTTCCTCACACAAACTGCATGCAGACTCATTAGAAAGAGTCTGATCTTGGAGTCTGGCCAGGTCCAGCCTCTATTTCCTAGTAGGTGGGAGCCTACTGCACTCAAGCTGGATCTTCAGAGTAGCAACAACAAGACTGTGGTCAGAATTTACAAACTGGGCACTTCTTTAGGAGCCTGCAGCGTCTGCCCACAAGGATGTGATCGATCTCCTTCACCGCATTGCCAGTATTAGAGTACCAAGTCCAACGATGCGGCTCAGGGCGCTGGAACCAGGATCCAGTGATCTGCAATCCCTGACCTTTTGCAAAGTCAAGGAACATGGAGCCACTTTCACCAAGGTCACCAGACAAATGGGAACTGACATAATCATCATAGCCAGCCCTGTCACTGCCTGTGGTTGCAATGGTCACCCATGACAAGAGGATTGTCACCTCACAGGCACCCATAAACTACCAAGCGAAGCAGCGAATAAAATGTCTCCATCACCGAGACATCAATCACCACAGTCAGAGCATACACTGAGACAACAGACAAGGCACCCAGAGAGTCCCTTAATCTGAGTCTCATATAATGCTTGTTGAAAAGAGTGACATCAGACACCATCTGAAGGAGTCAATCTGCCAGAAAACCAGCTACTCCTTGCGTATGACAGCCATCAGAGTGACCAGACCAATAAAAGGTGTACACACCTAAAGAGATCTGGCCAGTCCCCGATCTGCGCACCTCATAGAGTTCTGCCACTGAAGTGTGGAGTTTATGAAGATCCTCTGACAGCAAAGGAAGATCATCATCATCATGCTGGAGAGATAAGACGTTCCACATGCCTTACCTGGATGGGCCACCTCAAACTGGGACCCAACTGCTGCCGTGCAGTGGGCAACACCTCAGCACCACACCAGTTTTGATCCCCAACAGGACGGACTCAATTGGCTCTCCAGTAGTTTTGACTCTTCCAGGAAAAAGGGTCTTGAGGGCTTTCTCCTAACCCCATCAAAATATGAGCAACCTTCCTATGGGCAGCTGCAGCAGTGCTACTCCAGCAGAGAACAGAAAGGAGTCTTGTCTGCCATTTTTGAGCTACATGAAGTTTTTATGATGGCTAGAGTGCCAATCCTGCCACAAACCCCCAAGTTTTCCCTGGAAGTTTACAAATCCAGTATTCAGGGCCGGATGCAGTTTGACGTCATACCCAGGACTCTAAAGTGACTGCAGTAAACTATATAAAACAGTACATTTTACTGATTTATACAGTTATAAGTTTTAAAGGTTTACGTCACCCAAATTTCAAAATTTTACAATTACCTAAAAAAATCCAGTAAGAAAGGAAAATTGCAATTTGATGTCAAATTATTTTGATTATGAACCTCTAGTGATTTATAACACTAAATGGTCTGTTGTGGGACACTCTTAAAGGAATGATGAAATATTCAGACAGCGAACTTCAAAGTCAAGTCTTTCAGCTATGTAAATCCATGAGAATTTGTGCAGGTTAACACATTAATGACATTACACTAATATAAAGAAAATTTTAAAAACACAACTTAAAAGAGTATAGTTTCTGTTCATGATTCATCATGATGCCAAGTCCTTCCTCTACCAAACCGTGTATCTGTAATTTAATCTAATCAGAGCAAATAAAAATTTCAATAATAAATTTTAAGTTTCTTATCTTTTGTATAACACTTCTGCCTTATAATTTCTATAGTACCATTTGATTTTCATTTGGGGTCTCATACGGATTTCTTTTTAGGATCTGTATGTTATCCCAAAGACAAAATAATATCATAGGAGGTACTAGCACTCTGTTTTAGCCCATTATACGTAAAAATGTGTCTACAAATAGACTTGCATTTTTGAAAAAGCAGCGGCAAAAAAGGCAAATTAAGGGTTTAGAAAATGTGGCTGCTGAACTCATCATAAATCTGAAACGGAGAAAAAAATAAATACTTTCTTATGCTATGCATTTTCAGTTTAGCATTATGACACAGTGGTTAGCAGTGTTGCTTCAAGGATACAAAACCCTGTGTTCGAATCTCACACCCATTTGTCATTTGTGTGGTGTCTGCATGAGATCTCTTTGGGAAACCCGGTTTCCCTCACACAGCAGCACAGACATGATGGTCCAAATTTGCTCTCTGCAAGTGAGAGTGAGAGCATGTGAATAAGCTCTGTGATTGATTAGTGCTCTGCCAAGGGCTGATTTGTGCCTGCATAGGCTCCATCCTACCACTACCCTGAATTTGACGCAGCAAGCTGGTAATGTTTTGCATTTTCAACCCAACATACATTTTTAATAAACATATGGGTGAAATGTACACTTGTGTTTCACAAAACTACAAATTAGACCGTTGCATGTGCAGATAGGTGTATATACAGTGGATTCAGAAAGCATTCAGACCCCTGTACTTTTTGTCAGTCTACCTTCAATGACCCATAATTACAAAGAGAAAAGATGTTTTCAGAAAATTTTGCAAATTTAGTACAAATCACAAACTGAAATCTCTCATTAATAAATATTCAGACCCTTTGCTGTGGCACTGCAAATTGTGGTCAGTTGTATCTTATTTATTTTAATTATCCTGGGGCTGTGTCTAGAACTTGATTGGAGTTCACCCGTGTCAAAGTGAATTGATTGGACATAGTTCAGAGAGGCACATACCTATGTATATAAAGTCCCACAATTCATTTTAGGACAAAAGCCAAGCCAAGAATTCCAAGAAACTCTATTGAATACCAAAATAAAATTGTGATGAAGCTTTGAGTTATGTCAAACTGAGTAACCGGTCAAGAAGGGCCTTGGCCAAGAAGGTGAAATCCTCTGCTGAGACAGACATCTTGTTGGGGGGAGCACTTTGTCAATCAGGCAATTATGGTACAGCGGCCAGAAGGATGCCACTATCAAGTAACAGGCACACGGCAGTTTAGAAGTATCTGGCATTATGAGGATAAAGATTGTCTGGTCTGGTGAGACAAAAATTTAAGTCTTTAGGCAGAACACCAAGCATTATGTCTGGTGAAGACCAGGCACTGCTCATTACCAGCCTAATAACATCCCTGATATGACAGCATCATGTTATGGGGTGCTTTCTTACAGAAGAGACAAGGAGACTGGTAAGAATGAATGGAGCCAAATACAGAGAGGCCTTTTTTTTAATAATAATAATAAAAAAAAAAAAACTGCTCCAGAGTGCACAAGACTGGCGTGACTGTTCACCATTAAATGACCCAAAACAAAGAACCAAAACAATGCAGAAATGGCTTCAGGCCAATTTTCTGACTGTTCTTGAGTAGCCTAGCCAAAGAACAGACTGAAAAACCCCAAGAACATTTGTGGAAAAACATGAAGATGACAGTTTACAGATGCTTCCTATCCAATCTGAAGGAGCTCAAAAGGATCTGCCAGGAAGAATGGGATAAAGTGTTCACATCCAGGTGTGCAAAGCTTGACTAAACTTACCAAAAAGACTTCAAGATGTAATTGGTGTAAAAGTGACTTAGTTAAAGGATCTGAATAATTCTATATGAAGGAGAGATTTCAGTTATGATTTTAAATAAAATTTGCAAATTTTTCTCACTTTCTCATTATGAGTTATTGACTGTAGACTGATGGGCAAAATGACAAAGATTACAATTAAATCTACAACACAATAAAGTGTACAGAAAGTCAGGGGGTCTGAATTCACCATGAATTCACCGTACAGTTACACCTGCTTAACCTATTACAGAAGCCAAAAATCATCAAACACCCAACCACAAGCACTTTTGGAGATGTGGCAAGAAAACTGGTACTCAGTAGAAAACGTTATATATTATGACACAAATGATCGGGGTGTCAACTTAGGAACGAGTTGCAATCATTTACAGTGAAGTGGGTATATTTGGGAGAGATTTCCACATCACATGTGATTAGTCTTCTTAAGCAGCAAGAGTGTTTTACATGGTCATTTACAGTTCATATGAAGAAACAGAATTACTAATGCCACTTTGTGGGCCCTTACATCTACAACCATCTTAGGGGAACAAAGTGTTTATTAGTAAGAAGAACCATTTGAAGTCTGACTACTAACCTTTATAATAATATTAAAATTTTCTTTGTTGTCAGTGTAAATGACATTTCCCGATTTTTCTTAGGCAAAAAGTGTTCTGTTGGCTTAGTGTTTAAGCTGATTATGTTCTTGAGCAAAAAATGTTTTAAACAACAGTAGCATAATGTTATCAAGCCACTATTTCTATTATGCCACTTCTTTACATGACAATGATAAAGAATGTGTTAAATGTATGGCTGAGTGGACTAACTCTGTATTTTTGCACTACTGTGGTACGTTCATCATACATTAGGGATGGAAGCTATTTAATAGACCCAGCATGCCCTAAGGTGGCTTTGGAGGAAATATTCAAAATTATTTAGTTCCTACAAATATCATGACAGTATTTGTCTGCATCCAGCAGATTTAATCTCCTAATCAGTATACTTCACTAAATACAAAAGCTGCGTTTACATAAAAAAAACAAGCATCTACCTCGTCATAATCAAATATTTCCTTGTTTACTTACAGTATATTAGCAATGAGTTTCATTGAACACTTGAAACTGCCACGCCTTCTATGGGCTCATTGACGTTCGATGGAGCAACACCTGTAGCGTTCATGTGCTCCCAGGCTCAAAATGGCGTCAACTGGAGATTGAAAAAAAACTATAAAAAATTAAAGAAAAACACCACCACCTGCACCGTCATTTTTGGGTATGCATAAATTTGTGTGGTTGTTATGCAGCAGAATGGCTTGACTTTGAAGGTGCTATATATAAGGTACATTCATCTATTGGATTTGCAGTATCTAATTTAGCGCCATTTATTTTTATAATAGGTAATTTAGAGGTCCCAGTACAAAATATAAAAAAATAATTATCTGGACTGAACCATTGATTCTTCCAACCTGTGAACAACTGTAAAATTAGAATTCTGGGTGATCTATTCATAAAGAATGAATAAAAACTTGCTTGTGACTCATACAGACAGATATATACATGTTAATATTTAAAGCTGCTTTTCAGAAACTAAAATTTACATGCATAGTGGAAGGATAAGAACAGCACTTATACCTAAGACTGTCAAATCATAAGTGGAAACAACTGCATAGTTGTCAGTTCATATCTTGCTTAAATAGCCGTTTATTGCCAAAGAAAACAGCATACCTTTTCTTCAATTTGAATACGACATTTGTCCACAGCCAACTCAAGATACTCTGCTCTTTGTTTCTGTGCTTTTGTGGCTTTTTTAAGGGCTTCTTTCTCGTCATGGGACTTATCTTTCAAAATTGAAATCTGACTTCTTAGACTTTCAATCTCAAGTTTTTGTTCTGTAATTTTTCTTTCCATGCCCTAAAAAAAATACAAGTTCCACTGTTTTAACTATAATGAATTTAAGATGGTTTAAGAAAAAAAGAAATCAGTAGCATAAGGATTCATATGTTCACACACTAATGATACTATTGGTTTTAACATAATTTTCTCAGTTATCTTAAGCTTACTGTGTGTCACTGCTATCAGTATGAATTTACATATTATTTCCTCTTACTTTTCCAATTTCATATTATTCAAAAAATTTGCCTAGATCAGTCTGAATCTATCCATATAAATATATCCATTTCCTAAACTTGCTTATTCAGAGTAGAGTTAGGAGAAGTGGGATCCCATCCCAACAAATATCAGGTGCAATGCAGAAACAGTTGCTGGAGACACACACACACACACCACCAATCCACCTAACCTGCATGTCTTTGGACTGTGGAAGGAAACTCACATGAACACATGTAGAACATAAGGGGAGAACATCCAATCTTTATGCAGAGAGTACCTGGGACATTAAAACCAGTCCCTTAGTGAGGCAGCAGCACTATGATTGTGTCACCCCAATCTGATTACAAAGTGTGTATCTCTGAACAATAAAAGTTAATTTTAAGTTAACTTTAATAGGCAAATTAAAAAGGTAAAAAAAAGTATGCTTTGAAATCTATTGAAGCATATTAGGCATTTATATTGGGCAATCTTTGGACAAAAGTATGGCATTACAGAACCACTGTTCTGTGCTGGAGGTTGCTGTATTTGCACAGCAAGGATTATATTTGCATTCTTTTCATGAATTATAATCAATTTAATTTGCTTACCGGAGCCAGCAAAGGGAGAATCATTTCTCATTTATGTTTGCCTCATCTAGTTATGACCCTCTTCCATCACATTGTACCAAAATCAGTACCTCCAGCATGCCACAGTGAAGGTATGGGCTACATAAGTCCACTGTGACAAGAAGACTTTAATTGAGGACACAATGACTGGCTAGCTTTCGACACCAACAAAAGAATATGCGGTCACTATGGAGAAAATCATAATGGAGAACCAAAGAAGCAGGATGTAACATAGAGAACAATATATGGTTTAGCTATGGGTCAGTTGAATCCATTCTTCATGAACAACTAAGTATTAGCTAGGTCTGTCCATACTAAAAGCCCATAATATGGACTTCTGAAATGAAGCATCATTAGATCCAAAGCTCAAAGGAAAGCTTGATTTATTGAATTGATACTTGAAGAAATTTAGTAAACTTTTTATAACTGGGGATGAAACTTGAATAAATCACTATAAATCAAATATGTCCAAATGAAAACTGAAACAACAGCAACATGGGATTCTGCAACAGCAAAGAAATACAAAGTTAGCACTGGCAAGATCATGTGCTCCATTTGTTATGAAGCTGATGGTGGAGTAATTATTGATTGTAAGTGTTAAAAGACCCACATGATGTAAGTGGTCAATATGATTCAGATTTTCTTTGGTGTTTGAAGCAGTTAATAAGTGAACAGCAGTAAAACTGTTACATATCCCCATAGTGCTTCATGACAAAGGCTCTACTCACCCATGACTTACAAAAACTGCTATGTGAACCTGTGGATTCAAAGCCTACATTTTCTAGTCCCCATTCCCATGCAACTGCCACTTAAGAGCCACCACTTTGAGATGTATTATGGCAAAAATGAAAATGTCAAGTAAACTATACAAGAATAGATGCACAAGAAGGACAGAAAACTTTATCTAACTGGCACAGAAAAGCTTTATGAAAATTACACCAATGCAATAGTATCCACTGGAATTAAATTGAAACATTAATCTTTTCTTGCTCTTCTGCTGTTTCACGGAGATGTGTCAGACTCATAATTATGGTGTTGCTTCTCAATTGCCATTCAGGCAGGAAAATAGGTCAGCCTGTTAGAAGGCAGCAGCAATACGGTGTTGCAGTTAGTAGCATGGCTCTCTCATCGCATTTAGACTCTAGCTCAATTTGTGTCTGTAGTACAGGAGATCTTAACGATGTTTCATGTGTCTTTTCTCCCACAGTTGAACAACAAGCTCTAATATTAATTTCAGTTGTCATCTGGGATATGTGTGTATACTGTATCTTTTGATAGACTGACATCTGACAAAAATTGCTGAACAAAAAAAAAAAAAAAAAAAAAAACACACTATTGAGCTTTCACTCTACATTGATGCAAGCCTAGTTAAAACAAATACAGAATCAATACGTTATTGCAGTATGTGCTTAGAATCTGAATAGCAAACAGCACAAACATGGTTAAACAGAGACAAGAACACCGAAATTCTGTGCAGGAAACAGACTACTTTGTCTTAAAATAAATAAATGTTGCCTACTACCTGCTTTATTGCACAAGAATTATACAACTCGGAACCCATGGCATTAATCTTTATGTCCACAGTTTCCAACTGTTGGTTACTAGTCAAACTGGGAGACAGACCTAATTGCCCATGTAGCATTACAAATACAAATGTGAGGGAAAAACAGATTCCCAAAAATGCATCTGACCTAAGACACAACAATGTATCGAATGTCAAAGTTTCTTAATTAAAATACTAACAATGAATGTTTTTGCAAAGTAATCTACTTACCCGTAATTGCACGGTTATCCTGTTATTTTCAGATTCCTTGATGCGAAGCTGCCCTTGTAAGTGAGCTCGAGTTTCTTCAACTGACTTAAAAAGTTTACTAGCTATGTCAACATCATCCTGTAAGAAAGGATTTTTAAAATATACTTCTCAAAAAAATTAAAGGAACACTTTGAAAACACATCAGGGAACACAGTGGGAAAAGAATCATGCTGGATATCTATATTGATATGGACTGGGTAATGTGTTAGGATTGAAAGGATACCACATCGTTTGATGGAAATGAAAATTATCAACCTACAGAGGGCTAAACTCAGACACACAACCTGAAAATCAAAGTGAAAAAATGATGCTACAAGCTAGTCTATTTTGCCAACATTTCACTGCAGCAATTTCAAATTGTGCTCAGTAGTTTGTATGCCCCGCATGTGCTTGTTGTCAGGCTGGCATACAACGGTGCATGCTCCTAATGAGACGATGGATGGTGTCCCAAAACATAATAGAAGTGTTCTATTAGATTTAGGTCAGGCGAGTGTAGGGGCCAGTCAGTGGTATCAATTCCTTCATCCTCTAGGAACTGCCTGCATTCTCTCACCACATGAGACATTGTCGTGCACCAGGAGGAACCCAGGACCCACTGCACCACCAGCATAGGGTCCGAGAATGGGTCCAAGGATTTTATCCTGATACCTAATGTCGGTCAAGGTGCCGTTGTCTAGCCTTTAGAGGTCTGTGCGTCCCTCCATGGATATGCCTCCCCAGACCATCACTGACCCACCACCAAACCAGTCATGCTGAACGACGTTACAGGCAGCATAATATTCTCCATGGCTTCTCCAGACCCTTTCACTTCTGTCACATGTGCTCAGGGTGAACCTGCACTCATCTGTGAAAAGCACAGGGCGCCAGTGGTGGACCTGCCAATTCTGGTTTTCTATGGCAAATACCAATCGAGCTCCACAGTGCGGGCAGTGAGCAAAGGGCCCAGTAGAAGATGTCGGGCCCTTAGGCCACCCTCATGAAGTCTGTTTCTGATTGTTTGGTCAGAGACATTCACACTAGTGGCCTGCTGGAGGTCATTTTGTAGGGCTCTGGCAGTGCGCATCCTGTTTCTCCTTGCCCAAAGGAGCAGATACCGGTCCTGCTAATGGGTTAAGGACCTTCTACGGCCCTGCCCAGCTCTTTTAAAGCAACTCCCTGTCCCCTGGAATCTCCTCCATGCCCTTGAGACTGTGCTGGGAGACACAGCAAACCTTCTGGAAATGGCACATATTGATGTGCCATCCTGGAGAAGCTGGACTACCTGTGCAATCTCTGTAGGATCCAGGTATCGCCTCATGGTACCAGTAGTGACACTGAACGTAGCCAAACGTAAAACTAGTGAAAAACAGTCAGAAAAGATGAGGAGCGAAAAATGTCCGTGGCCTCCACCTGTTAATCCATTCCTGTTTAGGGGGTCGTCTCATTGTTGCCCCTCTACTGCACCTGTTGTTAATTTCATTAACACCAAAGCAGCTGAAACTGATTAACAGTTACTGCTACTTTGCTACTTAACTGACCAGATCAATACCCCAGAACTTTCATTGACTTGATGCTATACTCTAATTAAAAAAATGTTCCTTTAATTTTTTTCAGCCGTTTACATTTCTACATTTACATCATGTGTTGGTGTTGTAAAATTAAAACAACAAGGTAAAAATGATATAAAGGATTTGATGGAGCAGAACAAGGGTGTTTTGCATAATAATATGCATGAATGGGACAAGACAAATACTGTAGGGTGAAGAAGAAGTGTTGAAGAAGATGATGTGGATAGACATGATGGCGGATGACAAAGTGTTTTCCATCTTAGAAATTTCCAAGACTGTAGTACAACCTTATAAAAATGAAAGGACGACAATTTGCTCACCTTATCCTTCTTCCTAAGTTCTGTCAACTCCTCAATAACAATTAGCTTTTCCTGCATTTTTCTTTTTAAAACCTGTAAAATTTTTATAATAAAATATAATTACTAAAATATTTTAGTCATGCCTGGTTATATTATCTGAATCAAACTGTGTCAAAAATATAAATTAAGTATTCCATCCATCATCCAACCTGCTATATCCTAACTAGAGGGTCACAGGGATCTGCTGGAGTCAATCCCAGCCAACACAGGGCATAAAGCAGGAAACAAATCCCAGGCAGGGCACCAGCCCACTGCAGGACACACACACCAAGCACACACTAGGGACAATTTAGAATTGCCAATGCACCTAGCCTGCATGTCTTTGAACTGTGGGAGGAGACCAGAGCACCCGGAGGAAACCCACGCAGACACAGGGAGAACATGCAAACTCCACGCAGGGAGGACCTGGGAAGTGAACCCGGGTCTCCTAACTGCGAGGAAGCACTGCTCCACCGTGCCGCCCTACATTAAGTATTGTTTAGGATGATTATTGTTAAGTATTGGTGAACAATACAGTACAAATACTAAGTTACGCTTGGAAACTAATATTAATGTTACAACATGAACCAAAACATGAAACAGTTAATCTTTAAACAACCTAGGGGGCTTTGCACCATGCCATCTTTGCTCACCAACCCCAGGGCCGGCGCTATGTGCTAGCCACTTTGCAGTTCAGCCGCTGGCGTATGGGGATGCAGATGTACAATTTAAACAGATTGTTATTTTCATGGGAATTGTTACATATGCACAACAGAATTAACTATTTTACATTACAGCGAGTAATTAACCATATTAAAAAATAGGAAAACATAATAATTTGAAAGTAAATTATGTTTCATGTTGCGTTAAGAGTTATTCATTGCGTTATATGATTTTGATCTGTTTAGATTTGAAATTAACAAGCAAATACTTCTTAAACCTACACTTTTACTGTAAAACTTCAGTAAAAACAATTTTTTTAATTAAATTTTCATCAGTATCGCATTGAATTTTGATTTTGTGTTTGGACTTACATTGTGACAACTCAACGTACAACTGCGAGTGAATTTCGTTTCTTTCTCTCTAATAAATAAACTGACTTTTTTGATTGTTTGTCTCTGTGATTTGTTAATTGTCTTTGCAAAAGCTATTCTAACGGGAAACTGTTAACGTTTGAATACAAATGGCATATCAAGATCTCTTTTGGTGTCTAATGTTATTCATGTGAAATGTACTATATATGTACCTTTCTTGGATACATCCTTCTTTCAACAGTAATTCGGGCGGTGGAAGACCAGATGGTGTTAACAGTTGTAGATATTCTATAGGATATTGTAAGTTGATGTTTTCATCTTCCGCATGATCACCACCAACTGTTTCAGCACAGTCTATTGCTACACATTTAACCAATTTGCCGTGTAACCGACTAACAATTTTCGCATTAACTCATTTGACTACTTTTCTCGGTGTTAGGATTGCTCATGTACTCATTTCTTCTGTTTATAACCCTTTGGGATGAAATTCTTCAATAAGACTTGGACATAATAAGTCTTCTTTTATTGTGAACTTAAAGTGAGGAAAACGTAAAAATTTATAAGAGCTAAGACAGCAGGAACTGTGTCTGTCAAAAGCATTCACACGAATGAGAGGTGAGAGGGCTGTGTGCGTGGTTGAATATGGTTGAGAGGAGGGCTTGACTTGAAAAAATCTCATGGCCAAAGTCTCGTCTCGCAGGACTTGAAGTTATCTCTTTGAAAAATTCTCATCTCAGGATTTCCTTTTATAATAGAGAGATAATCTGCAAAGTCTATTTTAATAGCTAGGAAAAAACTCAACTTACTCACTCACTATGTTTTTTGGAGTATTTCATTTTAATACCTCTGGTTAAATCATTGCCTGTGGTCATTTTTTCAATATGAGTGGGGAATGAAGACTGAAAAATGAATTCTAGTGCATCCTTTCTTACCAGCATAGGCTGCATCTTGTATGATTTGACTGGAATACAAACAGAAAAGTATACAGGTACAGAGATAATACCACATAGTACGGGCTATAGTTTAGTGACAAGTAAAATGTAGAGTTTAATTGTAAAATCTGTTGAATAAGTAGAAAGGGACAATATGTTCTTACTTTATAATGCACCAGTTAGACCACATCTGGAATACCGTGCACAGTTCTGTTCACCATGCTACAAGAAAGGCACTGCAGCTGTGTAGAGAGCAGCAAAACAAGTGCATTCAACCCATAACTAAATGGAAAAATTGAATTTCTTAATCTGATATTTTTAGGGAATCAAATGCCTTTATTTTCAAAAATAAAAGCCTGCATGGTGATCAAATACAGGTCTTCAAAACTATCCAAGACACCAAAACAAATTTGGATATTGAGAATAAACTACTTGCTCAGACAAGTATAGCAGTAATCATTACAACTTAAAAGTATGTGGATGAGATATTGGGATAGCTTTGCTATTAGCTCATGGTCTCTACTCATTTTTCAGACCTCTGATGTTTTTCTCCTCACCACAGGCACAATTGTTTGGCTGAGACAAAATATGAAATGAAGAGGTGTCAAGTGAATTAACCCTAAACCACTTACAATGTGATCTTTTGAGAATGTAGGACCCTAAAACGGAGTGAAAAAGTATAAATGATTAATTATTGTATTTCTCTTTTGGTTTGTATTAATTATCTATAATAAATAATGCACCTTGAAGGAGTGTGAAAGTATTTTTATACTAATTAGTTACATATCCATTGTACCTAACCAGTAAAAGAGGCTACTTTATTTTAAATGGCTAATGAAAACCTACTTCAATACATAATGGTGAAAAGAAGCAAAAGGGGGAAAAAAAACCCACAGTTAAACTCACCATGTTTTCATTTTCGGTTTCAGACAGTTTCTTAAGGAGTACATCAATGTGCTTTTCAGCTTGCAGATAGGTTTTCTTATAGAGAAATTAATAATGTAAAACTTTAGATTTCATTAAAATCAAGAGCTATACACCAACAAGATCGCTAACTTTAGTCAGACAAAATCATATAGTATTTAACAACTCTACTCTATCCAGGAATGATTTATGCAAGTTTTCTTATAATCAGTAATAACTGATTCAGAAAAGAAAATAACTTAAGATATTAATTTAATTACTAATCTGATTCAGCAATGTTTTATCACATGGATTAAAATTCATTACTAATTTTTTTCAGCGCACTGAAGAACTTTCAGCAAACTTTTCGCAAGTCAGACTACTTAAAGGCCAATCTTGAAAGAGCATGTTGACATCTATTTGACATAACAGCCACATCATCAGTCATAGCAGTTGTTTTTGTCAATTTCAAAGCAAAATAGTTCATTTTTTCACTGATAACATTTGCAATCCTGATTATCTGATCATAAAATTCATACATAATAACTAGCAAGAATATTTTTCTTGGTGAATTTTAAAATACATTACACATTATGTCTGTGGAGCTTAGCAACTATAGCAGGTAATTAGAAATAATGGGAAATGGCAGACCCGCCAGTTCTGTGCAGGACTTTGAATAATAAAGCCAATAAATTCAATAACTTGCTGAATTAATATGTTAAAATGATCCACTTACACAGACACATGGCCTAGGATGAACGGTTTGTCATTTTTACAATGATGTTGGACATCAAGATTAAAATAGAAAAATACTGTTTTAAATCCTGAGACAAACAAAGGATAATCAGTTGATATTTATTGACATCTCAGCATTTATTTATGATCAAACTTCGCTATTTAATAAAATTAAATTAATACTGAAAGAAACTTCTCCGAATTAATTTGTACCGCAGTTCTGTCATGAATTTCAAAACATAAAAAAGGTGCATTTTTGTATAAAACAGCCAACAAACTAAAGTGTATGGGCTCGGTATTTCACATATTTATTTTAAATTAAGCAAATACAAAACACCTTGCAGAGGAAACCCTCAAGTGCTACTCTAAAAGGCAATCAACTGTAGTATCAATATACAGTATATATCAATATATATTTGCTTTAAGATCTTCTGTAACTTATTTCCCAACTATTTATACTATTCTTAGGTAAAAGCAAAGTTCTTCTCCATGATGAAAAATAATGCAAGTCTTTCTGGGACAATCTGGGGGAGAAAAAAGTGGAAAACCCTAATTTTTCAAAGCTTAACAGATCCTAATAGTTGTAGGAACAAAGTGTAAACAAATCAGTTTACAGTTAAGCTCATATACTTTTAGAGTCTTCATATATAATTCAAATAAAAATGTCTTTTAAATGTTAACAAGACAATAATTATTTACACTCATACTCACTTCTTGGCTCTGCATATCTTTTAGTAATTGCTGCAGCGTTTTATTTAAAGTTTTAAACTTCTCTAACTTCTCAAGCAAAATTTTTTTCTGTCTTGACATTCTTGTTATATCAGAAGACGAAAGAACTACATCCTAAAAAAAACATAAAAATAAATAAAAATTCCTTACGTTAATCACAAATCAAAGGGCAAGATTCTTAGCAAGGACAACTAACACAAACTTACACAAATAAAAGAATCTACTGTATTTAATAATAAAAAAATGAAAGTATTTGGCTGTGATGTGTGCATTATAGAGATGAAATTGATCTGATATTGTGATGACACGAAAGAACAGTTTCACAGGTTCGAGTGTGACCCTTGTCTCTTGTATGAGCCTGAGCGAGTTGTTGTGCTCAGAATGTTAAAAATATACAGTACAAGTAGTACACACTACATATGTTAATAGAAAAGGCTAATTAATAAAAGTGTGCTTGTATATTTAGAGGTGAATCACATACAATTACTATGCACAAATCAATACCTATTAAATTTTAAAGGTTTTTTTTTTTTTAAATATGATATGATGTGATATAATCTCACAAAATCATGACCTGAAGGAGTTTTAATTTTTAGAACTGTTTTTGGAATTATTACTCCATTTGCCATGATGACTAAGCTTGAAAAGACTCATAAATTCCACAGAGAACCCTAGCACAGGGATATTGTATTAGCTAAGAAGGAATGGAGCCCTGCCCAAAGTGACTTAACATCCTTATGTCAAGGTACTATTTAACACCAGTTGGGCAGACCTGGAAGCTCCAAATACAAAGTGAGTGAGCAGCAAATAAACCTAATAGCTATCTGGGAAGTATTTTAAATTCTACCCATAGAATATTTTCCTCTTTTGGTGAAGGTCAGGGAAATGACAGTCTGAATTGTACCATGCTAAAGGAAATCATCAATTTCGATGCAAGGAAATGTGACCACAAAACTTGGATTTTTCACTAGCCTGTACCAGACGGGTGTTCGGATCTGACAAAAATAAAGACAGCAATTGTTGAATTTAAACAAGATCTGGCAAGCTGTTTGATGATTCAGGGCTAGTAGGTAGAATGTTGCTTTGTCAGAGTTTCAGTAAAATTAGGGAAAACTCACAATGACAGAGTTTGTGAGACCATTTTGAGGTATTTCTTAACCACCTGGTTATATATACCCTTCTAAGCAGAATACTGTGGATGAAAAGGTAACTCTGAAACTGCACGACTCTGAAGGGTTACTTGATTCTGGGAGAAATTATTAAAATACAGAATAACACAGTGAACTCCTGGCTTATGAGCAACCCCAAAATGGCATGAGTGTTAGGGGAAATTTTGGCAGCTACAGTGTAACAGAAATGCTCAACTCACTATGAGGAGCTGTGGTGTTATGGGTCCACAGCTCGTTCAGCAAAGGCCGTTTTTTTAATTAAATAATCACCACACTCGCGGCGGCTTAGTGAGTGGGCGTGGTGGCCATAGCAAGCCACGGGGCGATCTGCGGTGTGGGCGTTTTTTTACCGAGTGCACAGGTGAGGGACAGCCCACATCTGTGATTGTTCCCGTGGTTAATGTGCTGCAGCTGCTGTGGCCCCTAGCTGTTTAAAATAAGCGTGAGTCGGTTGGGAGAAGGATCAGGAAAGAACGAGAGAAAGGAAAAGAGGACGGAGGTTACAGGGAGAGAGGAAGCAAGGCGGTGCAAGAGAGAGACAGACACGTGGAGCGTGTGGGCGAGCGAACGAGTGCTCGAGGGCAGCTGCATGGAAGCTGGGTGTTAGGCCGACGCCCAGGAGTCATAGTTGAACTGGTAACAGGAGTGACCAGGGAAAGGTGACTGGCCGCGGAAGGCCGGAAAGGCAGCGGGAGTCGGGAGGCTTGGTGGAGGAGTCCCCAACGTGAGCGACCTGGCCATTGGTGGGAACCAAGTCTCGGGACTGGGATGAGTGCCAGACCGAAGCCTGGGATCAGGAGGTCTCCAGTCTCGTTTGGACGTGATATGAAAAGGGGCAGCTACAGAGAGCGTCTCGCCTGCTGCAAAGCCCAACTGGGAGAAGCAGGTGACACGCTAACCGAAAAGAAGCACCGAGCCTTGGCATTGTTGGTTTTAAAAACTGCTTCCTGAATGAACGTTTTAACCTCGTTTTTAAAAGGGTTGTTTTTCTATTGCTTTTACCTCCACGTTTGACTTTTAATGGATTATTCATTGAACTTTGGATCACTGCACTATTTTTGTTGATTATTTTAATAAAAAGCACTATGCACATTTGAACCATCCCCTTGCTCAAATGTTGTCTCACTGTCTAGCTCACCTCGGTTATATCTATCAACAGTGTTGGGTTCAAGGGCTCCTGATCAACAATGGAAGCATGGAGCAGAACCTACATCGTCACAGGAGCCAGATTAGGTGGTACTAGAGTAGATGGTACAAACTGGAGATTTAGCAGTACGCTAAATAAAAAGTTGTTAGGAGTCATATCTATAAAACAACTTTGGGTACAGCAATTATTGTCAGGAAAAAATTACGTGCTATTTGCACATTTTAACCTGCCAACAGCACAGACCTTATCACAAATGTCACAGGAATAAAAAACTACTTTTGATACGTGATTCATTTTCTCTCTTTGTGGATCTCCAGCTGCAAATATATATATATATATATATATATATATATATATATACACACACACACACACACATACACACACCACACATTTACAACAGCAAAATAAAATAATACCACTAGCACCATTACATATAAAATAAATGTTGCATATTATAAACCTATATTAATGTACAGTAGCAAGTAATTCCTATTAGAGATACTTAAGCTCATAAACAGTATATTAGGTACAGTGAAAAATTCCCTTGACAGCCCTTTAGCATCTTATTTAAAATGCAGAAATTTAAAATTTGTCTTTTATTAATTTGTTGTGTAACTTTAGATATGGTGTGATTAATATATAAAGTTCCACCCTATAACCATAAAACATTTTTCTCAGTTGAGCAATAGATGACCCGTGTCTTCAAAATTCTGACCCCCCTCCTCCTAAAAAACCTATTTCAGCTAAGGATTCTGAAGTACAAACTGGTCACTGTAGGCATCTGCTATGAAATCCATATGAATTTCCCACCTACATGTTTAGTTTATAAGAGCTAAAACAGCAGAATATAGGGCAACAAAAAGATGGGAAAAAAAACAAACTTTAAATACATTAAATAACAGCAGGGAATTTCTTCTGGGGTTGAGAAGTCAATAAACTTACATTGGAAATGCCAGTAAAAGAGTCCTTGAAGGAAACTAGCTGAACTTCTGCAGAATTAGCGGCAATTTCAACTTCGATCAGCAATTTTAGTAAACCACTCTTATTGAAGTCATTACCCTCTTTCTCTAGCCTAGAATTAGATAAATCAATATTAAATATGCATGTAAAATATAACTGATAGAGAAGACTATGTAATCCATTCACAAAAATTAAACCAATAAAAACATGTGCTTCACTAAAAATCTTACACTTCATTCCTAGTTCACTATTAAAAAATAAGAATCTCTTTACAAAATTTAAAATAATATTTACTCATGCTAGTTATTATTAATGCTAATTTCAATAGAGAGGCTTCCTTGTAGATTATATGCCTGCATTTATTAACACTTATCTAATGCCTATATTTATATGAAATGTAAGTAACAAACTTATTTTTTCAGATTGCTTACTAAAAATTTGATAGAAAAATAAAAGATATGACTAATTAATTAAAATATAGCACTGGCTCAGTTTTTCAGACTAGTAATGAACAACAGAAGAGCCTTTGACAGATTTCACTTCTAAGACATCCATAACTGATCCAGATTAAAACAAACCAAAATTACAGCTATGGCAAGTACAAATAACTGGCAACTGATAACAGTGACATAAACTAAAAGTTATTTTTTTTAAATATCATGTGGTTATATTTAAAGGAATTTGGCATCAACAACATAATAAGAATTGTGAGCATACATAAGATAATATTCTTATACGTGTTTATTCTAGTTCAGGGTAGTGGAGGTTAGAGCCTAACCTAGCAGGACTGGATGCTAGCTAGGAGTCCATCTCAGTGTTCAATGTCAAAAGTAAAGGGGATAATGCATAAAATAAAGATTCTAAATTAATAAAATATACATCAAAGAATTAAAAGAGTAAAATTTCACAAGATGTTTACCTGCCTGGTTCTGGACTTTGCAACATATCAGCATTTTCTTGCGGAATGCCTTCATTTTTGACAGAATGAGTTACTTGTCTTTCCACAGGGGCTTCTGGCTCTTGTTCTGATAATGTGGCCAATTTGCTCTCTGAAACCTTAAAAGAAAAATCCACTCATTTACAACATACATTTTATACATAGGTACGCATGCATACATACATACATACATAAATAAATAAATACAGACTAAGCAAATTGCATTATGATTTGCAGCATCACTGGACAAATTTATTGGTATCATAAAGTCTGTTGTTGAGCACTTATTAATTAAGTAAAAAGGCTGTGGGATATCAGCAAGACCACTCTACAAAGAAAATGTAGAATTCTTACAGTATATCATCTTATTCATAGTAGCTTTCTAGTTTAAGAGAATTTTAGCTATTAATTTGTAAAATAAAATCTAATTTCTTACATTAACGTTAATTTTTTTCACAAATCATACTATAATCTAAAAGGTTGAGGGACATCTTAGTATATATAATTCTCAAGTTCTCAAATTGTGAAACTAAATATATAATAAGACATAAAAGAAAAATCTTACTTGATTCTCAAGACCGTGATGTTCATTTTCAAAGCTATCAATTTGCAAATGGTGCATGCAGTTATCCTCAAGGCCAAAGTTACCTATTTCGATCACAGGCTTTTCTGTTTGTGTGGGAATTGAGGGTCTTGGGGTTGGACACTTTTAAAGAGAGGAAAATAGATAAATATCCTCAAAAATACCTTTTATCATTGCCATTTTACAAGAGTACACAGTTCATTTAAAACAGTACTTACTAAGAAGCACAAATCTACAGTGCCTTGCAACAGTATTCAATCACTTGACAAATTCTCCAGTTTTACTGAAAAACAATTCTAACAATTAAATTTTGTGCTCTGAGAAAGAAAAAAAAAAAAAGGAACAAAAAAGGCAATATTTGGTTTGCGTAAGCATGTCGCCTTTGTGTTTTGGAAGCTAAAGCCTAAGGAGGACATAACTGCATTACAATGGGTTTTCAACAGTGAATCATTAAAACAACTGCCACGTTTGCTAAATAAAATCCTCAAGTTCAGGCTGTGAATCTGAAGGGCAGCTATGGAAATGAAGGATAAAGAGTATTCAAAAGAATGTACAGATAAAAAAAGCATACATGCATAAATTAGGAAAACAGCACAAAACAGTAAAGGTTTGAACATCCCAGTGGATGCTGATCTGATCATGAGGAACTGAAAACTACACGAAAACACCCAATGTTGCCTAAAAAGCTTCCCCTTAAAAAGGTGACTTGTAAGTGAAGCTACAGACAGGCCTACAATCACTCCAAATTAGTGGTAAAATTTAGTATTGGTGATTGGATTAAAGGTGCATCAGCCAACAGCTTTGTAGGACACTGGCCCATATGGGGGGCTAGCATAAAAGAAGCCATTATTCAGAAAGACTTGCATGCAAACCACGTCTGCAGTATGCAGTAAAATATGAGAGGGACCCAGCTGTGAACTGCTAAAAGGTTCAGAAGTGAGATCGTCCATGATAAGGGCTTCTAGATGAACTTCAAAGAGATATTTGCAGCACAAATCTAACACATCCCACACCTTAAAACTGTCTTACCTATAGTGAATTATGGTGGTAGTAACATTATGATGTGGGGCAGGCTTTTTATCATCATAAACTGAGCATCTAATGACTGTTATAAAGTAATAAAATGCTGCAGGAGAAAATGTTTTGGTCTGCAGAAAAGCTGAAATTTGGGAAAAACGTAATCTTTTAGCGGGACAAAATCCCAAACACAAAGCCATAGTAACCTCGAGTATCTCAGGGATATAGAATTGAATGTCTTTCAATAGACCACTTAAAGGCATTAGTTGGAAATAAAATTTTGTGCAAAGTACAGTTGGTACCCATTTCATAAACACCCTTCATACACATCAGAGAAGACCAGGATTACGGTCACCCACTCTACATTGCCATGAATAGACTTTTTCTGTTTATCTTAAATGTATTTACTCTATACACATTACCAATTGACTGCATTACTAAAAAAAAGATACAGAAAGCTGGTCGGTTAAACTAGCTATAGCCCATCATACGAAAGGGAAAAAGCAAGTGGGTTCGAGTAAATACACTGTTTTACTTAAGACTGCTATTAAGTTTCCTCTTAGCAATTGGAAAATTTTTGTATTTTCCCAGGTGAGCTCTTTAAGCATTCACTTAGAATATCAGATAGCAGACCACACAGATACCAGCTGGTTAAATACATTTATTTTCATCATAAAACTTCTTTTGATTAATTGGCAGCAGGAAACTACAGGCCAACGTGCTGTCAAAAGAAACCTGATTGCACCATGCACAACTCACAAATCATACTCGCACTTGCAGTCCTGCTTTCCCATGCTGTCATCAATTAACAAATAGACAATGACCACCCATAACTACTGCCATGGTCCAGACTGAACTTTACTGTCACTCATGCTGCCATTACACAATGCCAGTAACTCTGCAGCACCTGCTCACTGTCATCACTTTTTTGAATGGCATTCACACTTGACTGAGAAGGTGGCTAAAGTTCCACTATTACTTCACTACAGAAAAATCTGGTTTAGTTAATGGAGTAGAAATGTGGACACCCTCCAGAGTCCTGCCCACCCACTCCTGGGTCAAGATAAGGTAAGGGCATGTATAAACAGATTGAGAAGAATTTGTTTCAGTTTGACCCTGTGTTGTACTGCACTGTCTTTTGGAAGACTCGCATTATAATCTCAGTTTACCACTCCTGCTATTGTAAGACAAACAGAGATAAGTGAGCACCTGCTGAAGTAATGTCGTTTTGTTCTAGAGAATTCCAATGGCATGTGTAATAGCACCAGGCCTTTTGCTGACAGATTATTACATCAACAGATTGACCTGGGCTTTTATATACATGTCTAGAACAGCACAGTATTAAAATTAAACTTTTGGTTGTTTTTTTTTCCTTAAAATAAATTTGGGGTAGGTAAAGAAAATGTGTTACTTTAATAATGAGGCATTTATTTAAACATCCAACACTCACCTTAATAAAAGGATAAGTGTCTGTCTGTCAGTGCATCCTTCCAGTTGCTATGTCTCTGTCATTCTAATATATGGTGTATCACAAACATTAACGGTGCTTTTATGAATCCCATGGCATATAAACAGACACATATGCATTGTATGGTGCACTGTTGACATTAACACCAAAGTCTACATTGAATATTTAGATTTGAACCCATCTTAGATGGGTAGCACAACTAGTACAAGAATAATTCATTGTGATTAGAAAATAGGTATTGACAGTCTTTTTAAAGTCACAGCACATAGGCAGGACAAATCACTTGAATGTGAAAATTTCATTAAAGTTTAACTGAAATATTTTGAAGACTGGAAGTCATTTCTTATGTGTTGTTGCACAGTTTGCATAATATAATGAAAACTTTGTGATGATATTACTGTATGATTTATGCAGGATCGACAGATATTTCAACAGCGAGAAAGGAAAAGTGGTTTACCTTCTATGACTATAAGGCTAGCATTTAGTGGAGTGTTTGGGATTAGTATAATATATTTTAAACCTTTAAAAACCCATGGGCAATTAAAACTAAATAAAAAAATATTCCATCCTCACTGCACAATTAGTTTGCTGTCTTATCTTTTTAATTAATGCTTTCATTTATGGGCTTCAGTTTCCCACCCAACCGTCAAATGTAAAGCATATACCCTTCATAAAAAAGTTTTCAATCACAGAGAGTCAAATGTTAATGGTTAATTTTAGAAATCATTTATTTTTTGATGCCCTTCTGCAAGTTAAGCAACACTTATTTATTATTATCATCTCTATTACCCTGGTGTTAATCATTGAAACAAACCACATACATATCACCTAATATATTCAAAGTTATTGTCTGCTTTTTTATTTATATTTTTTTCATTTTTTTATTACTATTTAATTTAATATTGTTTCTTTGTACCAGTGTGCTGCTGCTGGATTATGTTAATTTCCCCTTGGGATTAATAAAGTATCTATCTATCTATCTATCTATCTAATGTAATTTTACCTACTCCCATTCAAGTTGAAGTTAACAAACTGAACTTATCTAGAACTGAAAAAAACTAGAATTAAATAGAATCTAGAATTGAAAAAATGGTTACCTTCCATTGTTTTTTATTGCTTACTCCATCCCTAACAACTGTCTTCTTTGCATTTTTTTTAGTAACTGTTTCTGGATCTCTGACAGACACTGTAACTTGGTGAGCTTTCTGTAAGAGAAATAATTGCAAAAGTTAAAAATAGGTCTTCGAAATTATTCATCAAAAAAATTATACATTTTTTATTATTTTTATATTAATATTTGAAAAAACAGCTAAAGACCATCAGTGCTTAAATGTATCTTAAAAACCTTCCAAGGGGAGACAGAAACTGCATGCATTTCTTTATTTTAAAAAGCCTTGTAGAGCAGCATGCTGCATAATATCTATATCTCTCTATATATATATACTGTATATATCATATATATATATATATATATATATAAGAGAGAGAGATATAGATAGATAGATATATATATATATATATATATATATATATATATATATATATATATATATATATATATATATATATATCTAAACGTTCAACCTGGCAAAGCAGTTATTTTAGTAAACCAACAATTAACCTGTACTGTATAAACTAAAAGGACTGCAAAAATAATCAAGAGTTAAGGCAATTGTATACCATATATTTTAACTGCAGCTACTTCAGTTGCTTTATTCATTTACAGTATATTATAAAAAATTATAGAAATTTGGATTTGTATGTAATAGTTAAGTCTAATAATTCTATATACAATTATTGAAAACTTCAATTCCTTTTTTCCATATTACTTTCCATCCATTCTGAATCTATTTATTCCATTTCAGATTCACTGAGAACCAATATACGATCTCACAATCACACAGTTACCGTGTAATCAGTCATTTACTTTATACTAATAAAACATAAATTCATCTATTTACTAAACCATGCAAACAAATGCTTGTGATGTTAATACACCATTATTTTGACAGAAAGGCAAACAAAATGGATAAAGAAAAAAATGAAAAACTACTGCTAAAATTATGATGTGTACTGTTTATGCACATTCAAATAATGATTTAATATTGTCACACAGTAAATATTTCCTTCTAAAATATGATGAACAAACAAATGATTTAAGCATGCCTGGTCCTAAAATGAAATGTTATTCTGAGTTGCATAAGTCAGAAATGTTTATATTCCAATTATGCCAAAGTACTCTGTGGGTCTACTCTAGTTCATTTAGATTAAATAAAATAATTTGTTTCAATTATTTTTAATGAGAATTTCATGCTGTTACAAAATCCAGCACTAGCATATTATGTCATTTGTGCTATAAACTAATCAAAGTTGTAAAAAAAATAAATGAATCCTAAACTCATTTTCTTGCATATAATTCCAACAAACATAATGAGTGCAAGTAAGTCAAATACTACACATAGGCCTTGTTCAGGTTAAACACAAATGCAACTTTCTGCTACACCGTACAGTCTCTACTATACAACGCTCACCTTCATTGCAGCAGGCAACTGGTTGCCTTCTTGCACACTATCAGATTTTTCTGCAGGCACATCAAAAAAGGAAGAGCACCAAGTCTTCATTCTGAGGAAGTAAATGTACTTTTTGTTAACATCCTTTTTAATCAAAGTAATTTTAATGTAGTGCTTGCCTTAAGCAGGTAAAGCATTAAACTAGTTTTTTGACTCGCTCTCCTAAGAGATTCGATTTCAAATAAGGCAGGAGTGAAGCATAAAACAAGCAAATCACTAAGTTGTAATAAAAATGAAAACTCTATGCATTTAATAATACAGTATAGAACTGTATAATTGAAACACAAACTTGTTAACCACCATGGGCACTGCTATAAACTCTTCTTAAAATAACAAAATAAGGATGAAATAAAATAAAGTAACATGCATAGATATTTCTGCTACAACATACTTTCTGGCAATACACAGCACAGCAATTAATACACATAAACGAAAGTCTCAACTCTCCGTAAATATGTTAAAAAACATTCCTACATATACAATTAAATTTAATATTAACTGAAATTATATTAACTGAAAGATTATGCGCATGCTGTTTATTTATAAACCTATTTAGTACCAATAGACCTTTTACATTTTTATTAGGAGTATTATTTTAATACACTGCATACCAATTATCACATCAAAACTGGTATGACCCTAAGGCTGCTAAGGATTTTCAAGGGTTCTGAGACGGCTCCAGTTTTAAGGGGGTTCTCAATATTCCTAATACTCACAGTTAATGGGTAAAACATTCTAGCAGCACGATTATATTATACGTAAGGGAAAAAACGATTTCGTGATTCGAGTGATGCTTTGTGAAAGTTTTACCAACAGCCTCATCTACTGATTGGCTCCTTTGTTTTAAGTCCTAAATACTCTCTGATGTGGTACAATCTGGAAGCACGTCAGACATTCAGCATTTAATGCAGAGTTTGTAAACCGTAACTTGATTTAGCTAATTAAAAACAAAACGGCCAACGGTACTTGGATTATAGTATGACAGGAATACATACAGTTCTCCGCAAGCGAACAAAACTTTCGATGCGTCTAAATACGTGGACAAAAATCAAAATTAAAAAATGCAATTGTTGCACACTGACAGACATGCTTATCAAGCATTTAACATAAACACTACAGCTTTATGAGATGAATATGATGCAATATATAAAGTAACCCAAGAGTACGTTTTGTTTAGTATCAATATAAATACTGCACAATGACTAAATAGATTTATATAAATAAAAAAGAAGCAGCGAAAATAATCTGGATTATACCTGCTCGCGCAGGTCCTGATTATCATTGCAGATCGAACAGAACAGAATCCATTTCGAAACTAAAATTCGCCAAACTAAACCTCTTCAAATCATAAGCCATCAAAACCATTCAGTACTAAACGCTGCAATGTGCCAGTGTCTTCTTCCGGTTAATTGAGAGGAACCTCACGAGCTGATTGGTTAGTCTTTTAACCAACGCCGCAAATTCTTATGTTTAATTCGTCACGTTGAACGTAGAGCGGAAAATTATACACCCCACAGCAGTTGCTATGTGTTGCTAAGACGCCTTCCTCAATCTGCAGCCGCTTTCTTCGGCGGTATTTGCTTAATCTGCTTTCAGTGCCCGCTTTTTCGCCTTAGGTTCGCGGGGGAAAGTTGTGAACTGACGATTCATGGTGTAAAGATAAACCACACGGCTGTCCGTATGGAAGCTTATGTTGATGGATGAATTTTTGTGTGTGTGTAGGTTGTGTGCTCCTAGGCAAGTACCGCAACTCCAAATTCGTCAACCTCTTGCTGCTCCTTTGGCACTGTTTTATTAAGACAGTGCCATCAAATCGCACCAGCTTATAAAGAATTCACTGAGCTAACCGATTTACATTAATTAACGATATTGAGCATCCTGGCCCTTAAAATGATATCCTTGGCTCGGCGAAAATCTGATCTTCCACAAAATGATCACACCACACAGTACGTGCAACTCACATATACATTCTGTCCACCCAAAGTTATTTTGCCTATAGATTATGTATTAATGGGATCCAGACCTTCACACTTTTGTGCCATTTATTTTATGTTTTTTCTTCTCCGAGTGTCCCAGGATTTATATACTATATATATACTGTATGTATTTATATATATATATATATATATATATATATATATATATATATATATATATATATATATATATATATATATATATAACTGCTCAAAAAATTAAAGGAACACTTTGAAAACACATCAGATCTCAATGGGAAAAAGAAATCCTCCTGGATATCTATACTGATATAGACTGGGTAATGTGTTAGGAACGAAAGGATGGCACATCGTTTGATGGAAATGAAAATGATCAACCTACAGAGCCCTGAATTCAAAGAGGCCCCAAAAATCAGAGTGAAAAAATTATGTGGCAGGCTAGTCCATTTTGCCAAAATTTAATTGCAGCAACTCAAAATTGTACGCAGCACTTTGTATGGCCCCGTGTTCTTGTATACATGCCTGACAACATCGGTGCATGCTTCTAATGAGATGACAGATGGTGTTGTGGGGGATCACTGAGCTCCTGGACAGTCTTAGGTGCAGCCTGGTGGCATTGGATGGACCAAAACATAATGTCCCAGAGCTGTTCTATTGGATTTAGGTCAGGAAAGTGTGGTGGCCAGTCAATGGTATCAATTCCTTCATCCTCCAGGAACTGCCTGCATACTCTCACCACATGAGGCCAGGAATTGTCGTGCACCAGGAGCCACTGTACCAGCATAGGGTCTGACAATGGGTCCAAGGATTTCATCCTGATACCTAATGGCAGCCAAGGTGCCTTTGTCAAGCCTGTAGCGGTCTGTGTGACCCTCCATGGATATGCCTCCCCAGACAATCATTAACCCACCACCAAACTGCTCATGCTGAATAATGTTACAGGCAGCATAATGTTCTCCATGGCTTCTCCAGACCCTTTCACTTCTGTCACGTGCTCAGGGTGAACCTGCTCTCATCTGTAAAAAGCACAGGGCACCAGTGGTGCATCTGCCAATTCTGGTATTCTATGGCGAATGCCACTCGAGCTGCATGCTGCTGGGCAGTGAGCTCAGGGCCCATTAGAGGACATGGGGCCCTTGGGTCACCCTCATGAAGTCTGTTTCTGGTTGTTTGGTCAGAGACATTCACACCAGTGGCCTGCTGGAGGTCATTTTGTAGGGCTCTGGCAGTGCTCATCCTGTTCCTCCTTGCCCAAAGGAGCAGATACTGGTCCTGCTGATGGGTTATGGACCTTCTATGGCCCTCTCCAGCTCTCCTAGAGTAACTGCTTGTCTCCTAGAATCTCCTCCATGCCCTTGAGACTGTGCAGGGAGACACAGCAAACCTTCTGGCAATGACACGTATTGATGTGCCATCCTGGAGAAGTTGGACTACCTGTGCAACCTCTGTAGGGTCCAGGTATCGCCTCATGCTACCAGTAGCGACACTGACTGTAGCCAAATGTGAAACTAGTGAAGAAACAGTCAGAAAAGATGAGGAGGGAAAAATGTTAGTGGCCTCCACCTGTTAAACCATTCCTGTTTTGGGGGTCATCTCATTGTTGCCCCTCTAGTGCATCTGTTGTTAATTTCATTAACACCACAGCAGCTGAAACTGATTAACAACCCCCTCTGCTACTTAACTGACCAGATTAATATCCCATAAGTTTCATTGACTTTATGCTATACTCTGATTAAAAAGTGTTTCTTTAATTCTTTTGAGCAGTATATATATCCTTTTATTCTTTGGGTATATTTTGGATTTTGGCTGACAATGTTCTTTGAAAATGTCAAACTGGGCAGCTGACATGTGAACATGTCAATATTACAAAATCATTGTGTAAAATGACAAAGGAATACATGTGGGAATTATCAAAAATTGATTAAAGTTTGATGGTTGGTGATGTCTTATACCACTAATGCAGGCAGTGTGGTGTATTGGGTAGGACAAAAGAAACTGCCTGTTCAGTCTCTGCCTGCAGCTCATTGACACATGTTTTCATTCATAAACAGGTCCTGAAACTTGGCAGGCCAGGAAAGGGTGCTGCTGAGACTGGCATCTCTTGGAAGTGGGTGCCAAGTCCTGCCAGACACTGATGTGCAGGAAAATGGCACCCGTTAGGCCTGGCAAAAAAGGTTAAATAATGAGTGGTATGATCTCCTCAAAGTATTCTTGTGTATTCTTGTACCTGCCCCTAACAAATTGTGACTAATTATTGTATGCAGGTAGCTAGGTGTAGGTGCCGCAGAACTGCGGTACAGAACCCACTCCTGCTTTGCATCTTCTTTAATTGCTAGATTATATATTATGTTGAAATGTTATTTGAATTAAAGAGAAAAAAGCTAGGTGTTAGTTGTACTACATAGAACTCTAAAATCTACTGTAGCACAGCAGCGGCCCACAACTATTGTTAAGAGCATCCTGGGTCACAAATGGAGACCATCTATGGCTTAGCCTGCTGTCCGGTGTAGTGTATACAGGTGGACCACTGGCCTGTGAATATGTAACAATACCGTACAGTGCACTCAGTGCTCTAATTGCTACTGCTACCTCCACTGACAAGATGCAGTTCAAGAACAGTCTTTTTGAACATTTCAATAATTTTAACAAGAGCAGGCCATTCAGCCCAACAAACTGCACCGCTCATTTAACACATTCATTCAGGACTTCCTAGAGCCATCCAATAGACTATGCTGCATGTCTTTGGGATGTTCGGTAAAGCTGGAGCATTGAAACAAGGAGAATGTGCACACTTCACACAGACAGATGCTGGATTAGAATTGGAATCAAGGACATTAGAGCTGTAAGGTAGCAGTGCCATCCATTCCGCCAGTATAACAAGAACAGCTTTAATCTCAGCCACATTCTGATCCTTTTAATTTTGTTTTTTTGCCAAGACCTGCTTGGTTGGTCAGGCTTATTTTTGTAAATTGTAAAAGGTTTACCAATGTAAAACCAGTAAAGTTAAACCAAAAAGTCATCCATAAATGTATGATTTAGAATCTTTCACAGGTTTATCTACTTTTCCTACTATTAAACTTAAACTGGTAAAGAGTAAGGCAGAGTAATATTATGTACTGTGATAGACAGGCATTCAGTCCAGGCAGGTGTAGCGAGTCCCACAATGAGTCCAACGCTCCAGCATAGTTGACTGTGAACTTGTAATTATAATGTTTAAATTAAAAAATAAACCAGTACACACAGCAAAATCACCAGTTTTAAGTTACTGCATGATATGTATTCCATATACAGTATATGCTTTCAAAGGTAATTTGAACACTAATGGAGTTAATTTAATACTAGTGAATGTTATTGTGAATGATTTTATGAATACATAATTAACACAGAATAGGATTCTCTATTTGAGTCCACATCTATAATCTGAAGTCTTTCATTCCATTACAAGCATGTAGGCATCAGAAGCTGTCCTGGCATTATTTGATGTAAGACAAGAATCCAAACTGGATAGAAAAGTATAAAAAAAATAAACAAAATCATGTTTTTTTAGATACTAAGCCATAATTGTTAGACAGTTTATTTACTTTTTACGTTGAAAGAAACAGTCTTTCATAGGAGTTCATCCATGCTAACAAAAATTGCCATTAGACTTTCTACCTGCTCAGGAAACAATATGACAAATCAGTGAGTGGCTTAGTGATGAATTTGTGCCACCAGGGGGCTCTAAATCCCAGCACGTTCATAAAGTGGTCTTCATTTTCTAAATGAAAACCTGAAGATGAAAATGGATTTATAAAGGAAAATCATATCTTACATGCCTTATAATTTAACTGTGGCGAGACCAATTTGCAGTATGTTGGCTGAGGCAGACATAAAATGCATACAGTATTCTGTTAAAGATGAAGCTTGGAGAAATCATATTGGTAGCCCTTCAGATGCTGTGAGAGATAAAGGAATGGACTTAGTACTCTGACAGCACTGGCAGTAGCTGGGCCTTAAAAGGATCAGTGGTGAGTTTGCAGCCACACTTACTGTCTGTCTTCAGACACTTTGATTTTTGCAGCTCAGTGTGCTCCCAGCTGCCTCCCCCTGAGCCTGTGCATGCACAGTCCTGGCTCTGCTTCACACTGCTCATTTGGGGTCAATGGCAACAAAAAACTGCCACACTTTTCCCTGCCTCTGTGAGCAGATCCAGTGTCAGGGTCACGCTTGAGGCTTGCTAGATAATTGACCTACAATGCTACCGAACCTAATGAGTCTTCTGCATGTGCTACATGTTTGGACACAGAACTACTGCATGTGTGACTGACAGAGATGGTATGCACACTTCAGGGATATTAACACAAATGAAAAGGTCTTCTGTTGGGGGATTATGCTTTATTTCTCGGTTTATGCTGCTTTTCTACAGGTAATAGTGTAGTATTTTGCAATTTACCGGTTGGTTGCTGTTGATTTTTCAAATGTACTCTAAAAAGACTATTTATGATAATACAGTCATCCTAGTTACACTCTCTGCAGATCTTTAGACATTGATGAATAGCAGATGTTTATTCTACATATTCTAGTGTTGGTACAGTAGGAGCAACATTTAAGTGACAGTTTTGAGAATTTACCTATTACCACAAAATGTCCCAAATTCATAGTTTGATGCAGAGGTTCTGTTTTTTGTTTTTTTTTAAACTGGAAGCCTACTTCATTAAGATTCACATATCTTTTTTTTTTAACAAAGAAATAGTATATTAAAAATGTTTTAAAAGGGGCAGCTCTTTTCAGTAGTTTGTGTCCTTCTTCTGATCTGAAATTATTCTGTGAAGCCTGCTATTACATTTTTAAAATTTAAACTTAAATCCTTTCAAGGAGTTTTACTAATAATGACACATACCACTTTATTATTTGAAGACCTAAACCTCTCTCAATATTCAAAATGTGGCTTCACAAGTTCATTACACATTTAATATTTAGCTTCTGCAGACGTGCACTCTGATCCTCTTTGCCTTTTTGGGTGATTTGGTATAGTAGGGAGTCCATTGTGACCCTCACTAAACTCATAAGGAGAAATTTTACCTCTGTTTTCACATCCTGTATGTATATTTCCACACATACAAAAGATAAATACAGTAATACATGTCACTCCTCCAGTCTTTTTCAAATTCACTCCCTTGCAGATACTTCTTAAAACCCATAATGGTATTGAGCTCATAAATATTTCTATTAATGTACTTTCCCAGAGAGCTGAGTCGACAGCACACACACATCTGAGGATCTGCCTGCCTTTTGAAGCACTGCCTTTGCCTCTTCTCACTCTTCCATTTTACAATGTTCTGAATCTTTCTATGTCCTATGCTTGTGCTTGATTTTCAATGTATCTGTCTTCTGTTCTACATTTGTACTGCAGCCAGTTGTTTGTTATAACTCCATAATCATGTTAATCAAAACACCTCTACTATCTTAGCAGCTTTGTGATTCAGCAGTCACAGTGCAGTTCATTCATTTTATTGGAAAGACTATCTGACAAAGCATTCAAGTACCCTAAAACATGTACAGGGTAGGCCATTTATATGGATACACCTTAATAAAATGGGAATGGTTGGTGATATTAACTTCTTGTTTGTGGCACATTAGTATATGTGAGGGGGGAAACATTTCAAGATGGGTGGTGACCATGGTGGCCATTTGGAAGTTGGCCATTTTGGATCCAACTTTTGTTTTTTCAATAGGAAGAGGGTCATGTGACACATTAAACTTATTGGGAATTTCACAAGAAAAACAATGGTGTGCTTGGTTTTAACGTAACTTTATTATTTCATGAGTTATTTACAAGTTTCTCTTTGTTTACAGCCATTGACATGTCGCAGAGGTTAACACGTGAGGAGCGGATAGAAATTGTGTTGATGTCTGGTGAACGCAGTAAGCGGGTCATTGCAGCAGATTTCAATGCAAGACACCCTACAAGACCACCCATCTACCATGCTACAGTTAGCAAACTGCTTGCTAAGTTTCGTGAAACTGGTTCAGTGTTGGATTTGCCAAAATGTGGACGCATGAAAACTGTCACTAATGAAGAAACATCAGTGGCTGTCCTAGCTTCATTCAGCAAGAGCCCACAGAGTAGCACTCGCCGCATGTCACTGGAGAGTGGCATTAGTCGAACATCCCTTCGGCGGATATTAGCTACTCACAAATGGCACCCTTACAAACTCCAGCTACTGCAGCATCTCAACGAGGATGACCCAGATCGGCACTGAATTTGCAGAATGGGCAAAACAAAATTGGAACAGGACCCTCAGTTTACACAGAAGATTTTGTTCAGTGATGAGGCAAACTTTTATGTGAATGGTGAAGTTAACAAACAAAACCACCGCTATTGGTCTGACACTAACCCACATTGGATAGATCCCTCCAAGACTGTTGGAACAAAAAATTGATGGTATGGTGTGGTATATGGGGTACAAAGATAGTGGGGCCATTCTTCATCAATGGAAACCTCAAGGCCACTGGATATGCGAAATTGCTACATGATGATGTGTTTCCCTCTTTATGCACTGAAGCTGGCACATTCCCTGAGTTTTTCCAGCAAGATGGTGCACCACCACATTATGGGTGTCAGGTCCGAGCATTCCTAGATGAACAGTTTCCTGGAAAGTGGATTGGTCGTCGTGGGCCAGTTGAATGGCCCCCAAGGTCTCCCGATCTGACCCCCTTAGACTTTTATCTTTGGGGTCATCTGAAGGCAATTGTCTATGCTGTGAAGATACAAGATGTGCAGCACCTGAAACTACGGATACTGGAAGCCTGTGCTAGCATTTCTCCTGCGGTGTTGCTATCAGTGTGTGAAGAGTGGGAGAAGAGGGTTGCATTGACAATCCAACACAATGGGCAGCACATTGAACACATTTTATAAGTGGTCAGAAACTTGTAAATAACTCATGAAAGAATAAAGTTACGTTAAAACCAAGCACACCATTGTTTTTCTTGTGAAATTCCCAATAAGTTTGATGTGTCACATGACCCTCTTCCTAGTGAAAAAACAAAAGTTGGATCCAAAATGGCCGACTTCCAAATGGCCACCATGGTCACCACCCATCTTGAAAAGTTTCCCCCCTCACATATACTAATGTGCCACAAACAGGAAGTTAATATCACCAACCATTTCCATTTTATTAAGGTGTATCCATATAAATGGCCCACCCTGTATTTCAAAAGGACACAAGCTATGTTTTGTTTCAACCACAGCGGATGAACTTAAATGTCAAGGAGCACAGGATACTTCCTCTTTTAGCAAACTGCTGAGCTTCTGAATGCAGGATTTCTGATCCCAATAGTTGTTTAGAACTGATGGATAAGAGGTACCAAACTGTAAATAGGACTCCAATATCCTCTCGGTGCAATAAAGCTTATTCACACAAGCGAGGAGAAATGAATACTCTCCCCAAACGACTTTGGCAGCACTCCAGCAACAACACAGCTGTTGAAATGGCTTAGTCGCTGGGGCAATGAGTTTGACACTGTCAGGGAATGTTTGTGTGCTGTGAGCTGACATTCATACCATTGGCAGGATCTTCTGTCTAAAAGTACAAGAGCATCGAAACAGCAAGTAATCCCCTCTCGGAGTACTAGATTTCTGGCTTGTTTCAAATCAGTACAAGTGCTTTTTTGTGCTGTGAAGTGCATCTTTGCTGGCTAACAAACACAGCTAAGTCCTCCCATTGTGGGCAATCCTTTAAAGGCACAAGACACAATGGAGGCTTATGTGTTGCTGAACACTGTGCAGCTCTCATGGCAGCAGGCACGTTCAATATGAGAGAGTATCAAAGTAGAGATTTGTGTGGAACTGCCTTTTAAACTTCTGTCCCAACTGCTCCCCACAAACATTTATCTTGTTTCGTTCTTCTCCTGATAAAATGTCATCACACTCCTGTCTGCTCCTACCTCTCCTGAGGAAATTCCATAATATCTGTGTCCACTCTCATCACCTTTTTGCTGCTTCCATGAAAGATTCCATTCCATTCCCAACCTCATTCCCATTTTCCCCTCTAAAAGGCATTAGAATTTTGCATATAGTTTAAGTGTACTCTTAAAACAGCTGAATCTAAATCTAATACCAGAAGTGCTAAAGCCCACAATGAGCCTTGGCTGCCTTAAAGGTACTGCCCCTTTGTTCTCAGTTTCTTGCTTTTCTTCTCCTTGAATTTTCATCAGATCAGCCTCCAGTTCCTTCAGTCGTGGCTTTCCTGATTGTCTGACACTTCTACTGCCTCATGTGTTATTATTCATTAGTATCATAAGGGTTCTGATTTCCTGCAATGGAGCTATACCCACTTTATATTTATTCAATTTGGCTTTTAAGTTTCTCATTGTTTTGCTATGTTTTGTAGAGACTTCTCACATCCTATGTTGTTAAAAACAATCTAATTTTCCTTCACTATATTAATTTGTTTCTGATACCAGGTTGTAAGCCCTGTGCTCAAACCCCAACCTGGAGGACCAGCAACTTTGATTTTGGGGTGTACTTCCCCTTGAGAGTCGCCTTTACTATGGCTGAGTGTTGGAGTCGCTCTTCCCATTCAAAGTAAGACTTGCTCGGTCTCTATATGCCACTGTGAACTGATTCATCAGTTCTTCCTTTGCCATAGTAGGTGATGCAACCTGTTGCTGATGAATTCCAGGTCAGCATCTAGTTACCTCCAGGCTGACCTGAGAGGACCCCCTTTCTCTCATCAGTTCACCAAACCAATCTGCCAAAGGGGCTGGTTACCACAACCTTGGGAAGGGCTACACTGCTTAATATAAACCTGCCAACACAGAGGTGAAGTGGAGTTGAGACTGAGAGGCGATTTCTCTTCTGATGAGATCATATAAGGCATATCACATCTTCTTAGGTCCCAAAACATCAGAAGCTAGAAGGAGAAGAAAATCATATAGATGTGAGTACATCTGTTTAAGACTGTTTTTGCTTTTTCACAATACAGTCTGCGTGGGCTTCAACCAACTTCAATAGAAGTGACAAACTGATAAAACTGATCAAAACTGACCAATGAGGGCCTCTCCTAAGTTATGGTGCATAAACTGCAGCTGTCATCACTTTTAATTCAGACATTAAGACTTCTATTGTGCTAAACAAAAAAATATAGCTCTATGTTTTGTTTTTCCCTGTTAGCTGTTATGGAATAGAAATATACACCATGTAATTGTTTAAAATGCTAACACAGAAATTGAATTTAAACTAAGACTTTTAAATTAATCAAATTAGAAAAATATAATAATGGTTCATTTTACTGTACATGGAGGCCTAAGTCAAGTTTCAATATATCCCTTGATGGTCATTTTCTTTGAAAGATAAAGTTTCATTTCCCTTAAAAAAAACAGTACAGAACCAGTAGCCCCTGTTGTGCTCTGCCTTCCAAATTGTTAATCATATGCAGAGCTGGGTTAAGACTCTAAGGTGCCCTTGGGTACGAGCACCTCTGAGCCTGCTAGTCAAAAGCTAATGGAGCCAATATGGACAGCAAACGTAGCTACACTTAGACTACTGTAAAAACAAAGATACAGTGAAACATCACATCATTTTTCACAGTGGCAAACTGCACAAGGACCACAAAGTCTTTCCAAATGTTGTGACCACACAATCACACAAGACTGTTCAAACTGTGACACCATTAAAATTGCACAGTTCATGCCTGCTCCTGATCAGCTATTAACACAAATGAGTTTTTAAGTGCGAAAGGGCACACAAACACTCAGTATCATAACACGTGAGAAAATACGCTGTCTGTCTGTTTTGTGTTCTTACTTGGTGCCACCATAAGTTGTACTGAAAGTAGGTGCATACAAAGCCAGCACCTAGAAGTGAACATAACATTTTGTATTTTTGTTTTTAGTAAGGACATTTTTTTTGTGATTGCAATAATGCAGATGTGTAGACACCGCTGCGAGATGCTTGTGAAACACGCACAGCATAACTCTAGTGTTTTGTGTTTTGGTTTTTTGATGCCTTTGCCCCCCCACCCCCCAGGTTTTGGTGCCCCTGGGCACTTGTCCAATTGCCCATATGCTTAATCCCACCTGTGCATATGCACCACAATGACTAGAGTGATTAATTTAAAAACTCAGTTAAAAAAAAAAAAGAGAAACCACCACATGGAAGATGCACATGCTCTCTTTTCTTCTTTCCTGACTGTATGCAATTTTACAGTGAAACAATATTATTTTTTTCAGTAATTTTCTTAAGACATTCATCTGTGCTCTGACTGCCCACTTGGAACCACAAGAATAAAGTCTAACCTCCCATGTCCACTCACAACTCCTAAATTTTAGGCCTGCACCATAAAATCTTGAGGTGGGTCCCGTGGGTTTCGCAGGATTTCCATGAAATGCAGGCCTCTACCTCTAACTGCACAGCTTCTGTCTTACATCTAGAGACCAGAACAAACTTAAATGTAAGTAGTGGGATTCCCTAGTTGAACATGAGGTAAGTGCATCAAGTAATTGAAGGCTGACTAATGGCAAGTAGTCAGAAAAATCTACAGTATCATCTTCCTGTTAAAGTAATTGATGTGACTTTAGTGAACATTTTGTTAAGAAAGTGTCCCCAGTGAAACGTGAGCTGCCATGTAGTAAGCTAAGATCTAATGTATGAATACACAAGGGTTTGTGGTGACTTCATGAATGTCTCTTAGGACTACAGTTTTAACATCAGTGTCTACCTTTAATATTTCAGCTTTTAACCATGGCTGTCAGGATATGAATGCTTCAAAAACTGTAAGGCAAACAGGGCTCCATAAATGTAATTTAAGGTTAATTGGAGTAGAAATGGAGTAGAAATAGAATTTGATAAGGTGTGCATGGGCCATGCTTTTGCGTTGATTATTTGAACACTTATATTCTATTTCTGGTTAATATGTGACACTTTTAACACTTTTGTGTCATTCTCTCTTTTCTGAATCCATTCACTGAATTTATACATGTCGTCTTCCTCTCTCAGCAGTCTCCTACCTCTCTACAGATTCTACCTTTGTTATCTCCTATGCACATCAGATATTTAGTACCAGATATTGCTCTATAATGGAAATTAAATTCCTGCAAACTGCTTTTATGGTGAAAACACAGGGAAAATGCATGGAGAATCTTAACTCTAATGTTTGCATTTCTACATAAAATAACATGAAGTCATGCACAAGAATCCCACCTCATTATGAATGTTTTTGTTTCCAACCAATGACATATAAAAAAAAAAGCATTACTAGAAAAATTTCAGAGTAATGATTAATTTTAATTTGGCAAAGAATTTGTTTTCCTGTGTCTTTTCTACTTACATGCTGTTGACAAAAAGACGTCCTGTTTTAGCTGTTAGCCTAGATAGATGACCACTTCTACTGTACGTATTGCATTTTGGTCAGACATGCAAGTAAGAATTTCACTGTACTCTGTACACTTGGCGATACTGATACTTTTTATCACACCATGACTGGTACAGTATGAACCTGAGCTCTATTAAGTCAAGTCCATCATCAGGGCTGGAACAAGGAACTACAGCATATAATGCTTTATTCCTTAGAACAGCAATAGCCTCAAATTCTGCAATTTGTTGTGGGTGCTGATACCAGAATGAATTATTAACTTGAATGTTATAGTTATGTAGAACTCTTAAGTCATAGTACAGCTTTATTTAGTAGTTCTTTTCAGGTTTACTGACCATTTATTCATGATTTTTAACTGTGACTTTTTACTTTGTTCTTTGGGTAGGTTTTTGACTGATTTTGCCATGATCTAGAGGTTTTCTGCATTTATACTATATTTAGGATTTTAGTTTATTCATGCTATTTGATTTGTGTTTGTAATTCTTTCCCTTGTTATAATACATTTACCTTTGATACTTTTTGCTAGGCTCTTAACTACGCTGAATTTAGTTTTTATGTTTGTTTAACGATTTTGTTTGTTCTGGACTTGTAGTTTTATTTTGTCATTATAATTTAGGTTACTACAATGCCACTTTGTTTTTTAATAGACATTACTATTTTGTGTATCCATCACTAAGACTGTGACATGCGTTGCTAGGCACATGTCCTCAGCAGTTGCCTTGTGTGATGTCATCAACTCAACATTATTTTAAATGATATTATGAGTCAAGCTATTTCATGACTGTGGATAATTCAAATTTATTCTTGTGGTACGTTCGCATTTCTAAAAGACTTTAGGGTAATGAATTTTTGGGATTCTGACATTTGACTTCGATTTCTGCTTAGTGTTTTGGTTAGGTGTATTGGTTTCTTTTCAATTTCCAGGCTTTGACCTTTGTATGTTTTAAGATTCTGACTTTTAACTTTCATTTCTTTGTCATTATCAATCAACTTTTTTTCCTCCTGTTCCTTCTTTAAAGGCAGTACAGACTTGTCCACCATCCTTACTTTATCAGACTATATTTGTATTCTGCCTGGCAGCCTGTCTCTCTGCTATCTGATTATCTATCTATACTGGTGATTTTTTTTCATTAACTCCACACACTTTAATCAAAAGAATGAAGGTGCCTAGGAGAATAAGAATAAGTGGACCAGGAAATGGAAAGACAAACTAAGGGCCTATCTCAAAAAAAACTTTAAAAAGCAGGCTATAGTCATTACCAGGAGACAAAAAAAATTTGAAAAAATAAATGTAATCTCATAATACAAAATGAAAAGGTTCCTAGCCAAGTGTTTACAGAGAATCTAAGACCAAAATCTTAACAATCCTCATCCTATGCCATTTGACTATCTAGCTGATATGCTTACTCCTCTCTCGTGCAGCAGCTGGAAAGTGCCATGTAGTTGTGCTCCCAAAACTCCACAGGGGAGCTGCCCATTGTCCATGTGTTAGTGCTTTACGGAAATTAATCAATACTTCATGTTGTAGTATAGTAGGACTGAAGAAATCGGTCAATAAAGAAAAGTATCAACTCTTCAACTCTTCTATTATTCACACCCACTCATCAGTAAAAGAATTAAAGGTAATATTGCCCATTAATGATCCTAAATTGTCCCTAGTGTGTACTTGGTGTGTGTGTGTGTGTGTGTGTGTGCGTGTGTGTATGTGTGTGCACCCCACGGTGGGCTGGCACCCTGCCTGGGGCTTGTTTCCTGCCTTGCGCCCTGTGTTAGCTAGGATTGGCTCCAGCATACCCCCGTGACCCTGTAGTTAGGATATAGCTAGTTGGATAATGGATGGATGGATGGATGGATTGCCCATTAAGTACAAATGGCCTCAATTTGGTCAGCCGTTATTAGGCACATGACTGTACACATTTGGGGACTACTTGTTAAGAAATTTTTAGGAAAATCCACCACATCAAAGCTACTCCAACAGGGCCTTTTTCTAAAAGACTCAGGCCCAATTCCTCTAATGCATGCAATTTAAACTGTAGAGGTTTCAGGGTAGGAACAAAAGAAATCAAACAAAAGACTTGCTACTGAGAGATAATTAAAAGTGGAACTTATTGTTATCCATTCAGGACCACAGTAGCACAAGGTAACTGCATTTAATGATTAATTTGTTCATCCATCCATTTTCCAACCCGCTGAATCCAAACACAGGGTTATGGGTGTCTGCTGGAGCCAATCCCAACCAACACAGGACGCAAGGCAGGAACCAATCCAACAACCGCAAGACACACACAAACACACACTAGGGTCAATTTAGAATCGCCAATCCACCTAACCTGCATGTCTTTGGACTGTGGGAGAAAACCCACGCAGACACGGGGAGAACATACAAACTCCATGCAGGGAGGACCCGGGAAGCAAACCCAGGTCTCCTAACTGCGAGGCAGCAGTTCTACCACTGCGCCACCCGGATTAATTTGTGCATTGTAATAAGTGTAGCAACAGAAGAGACAGACACAAACACATAGGCCAATTCAGCTACTTAGCTCCATGTCTCTGAGAAGTGTTTCTGTCTGCTATGCTATCTTTCTATCATTTTGGCTATTACATCACTATACTGCATAAAAACAACAAATAGAGTTTAGGTAAAGAATTGTGGTCAATGTATATCCTGTGTGTTACAACACTTATTCTGGCATGGCACATTTGCATTTCCAATTAGAAATTTGGAATTTACTGATGTTAACTTCCTTTAGTTATTCATTTAGATGTGCTGTCAGAAGGTGGATGTTGTGCAGCCTTGTACTTGTGACATTAAGCACATTTATTAACTTGGGTCTTTTGAGTACTGAAATCTTCATCTCCTGTGGCTTTTCGTAATCAGCTGTCTTAACGGTAGTCCTCTTTACCTCTTTTTGATGTGGAGGGACACACCATTTACTTTGAATGCATATCTTGCCATTCATATTTTCACGCACATAGCTGCCAGTTCTATAAGCCTTACTTTGACTTCTACATTATCACTGTAACTGAATAACAGATTGCACACACAGTACTAGTCGCAATTTATCGTTCAGTTCTACCACTAGTCCATTGATGTATTCAAACACCGTATATAATTTGATATTACAGAAAGATTTTCCCTTGCAACAGGTTTTGCTAATTTTAAACACGTAATATGCACTCCGAGGATTCAACATTCATTTAAAGGTTTAATAGTGACCTATTAGGAGACTTTAGACAGTTCATTGTAATCAGAAGCTTCCTCTCTGTCAGAACAGGTTAACAACAGCATCAATTGCAGCTTGAAATCATTACACCTGCTTGGAGCATTACCTTCATGAGACATTGGATTGGTTTCAAAATAAGACACTTAGAGGACCATCTAACTGTGCCACACAGTTTTAAACAAAATCCACTCATGATTGTCTCCAGATGTATATAATACAATTTTGGCTCAGCAAGACTAATGCTATGGCCACTATCTTAATAAGGTGAAAGGCAGTGGTCTTCTACAACCCAACCTAGCAAAGTGTCGGGAGCATTATAGATTTGCTTGGGGCCAGTCATAACAACAGAAGAATTTTACATAAAATATTCAGTGAGTAATATTACCTATGAAATGACTTTTCATTTCTGAGTGTTTTAAATTTGATTTCCTATTTTAATTTCCTCATTTAAACTTGTGATGTAGCCATGATAATGACCAACTAACTAAGAGCCACTGCCACAGACAATGTTATATCAAAACGCCTAGTCACCTTGTTATGTTAGGTAGTCTTCCTTAAGCCATAACAGAGACAATGGTCTAGTGTTGTCTAGAAACTCGCAGTACTGTTTAGACATGTTTAACCTCAACATGGTCTCATGGTTTGGTGTTGAATTATTACTTGTGGCTTGTAGTCACTGGCGTAGCAATGGATTGTGCAGGTTGTTCGAAACACAAGGGCCTACGAGCTTCGGTGGCCCACTCAGGGCTGTATAGATTTTTTACATTTTTAATTACTTAACTAAAACAGCGGTTTCACAGTCTTGATGGAGAGGCTTCAATGCTGAATGTCTTGTTACTGTCAACTCTGACCTTGATGGCTGACAATGAATTGTATGCTGCTACCAATCTTCTCATTGAATACTATAACACCGACATTTCACCACTGTTTTCCTCTCAATTGTTGTCATTTCATGCATGTTTTAATTCGATCCTGTCAAACAAGTTGACTGTTTTCGAAGTAGCTGAACTGTTGATGATAAATCACTATGCACTGTCATATACTTCCAGCGATGTTTGCACGACTTACATGTTACTGCTGTCTATACCACTGACTGCCGCTGCGTGCGAACGATCATTCTCCAAGTTCAAACTCATCACAAATTACCTCAGAAGCACCACATAGCAAGACAAACTTTACGACTTGGCTGTACTCTCAATCGAAAATGAGCATGCCAGACAACTTGACGTATCAAACATTGTTGTGACTAACAGAAAGCACACAAGCAAGTATTTTAAGGTACCCACTGGGGCCACCCCTAACAGGAGCAGCCAAAAGAAGAAGAAGTGATGTTATAAGTAATATGATTTGTGACTTTTCAGTCAGATCCATTTTTATAAGCTTTAATAGTTTAACATATCTGGAATCTACCTTAGTATGGCTTACTGTGCATTAGTGTTACTACTGTGAGGATTTGTGAGCGTGACCACTTTATGATGTCCATTTTCTCAGAACTTGTGTAAAACTGGTTGATCGTGTAGTAGTATCCTGTCAGCCAGCTTTGTCATTTTAATTTGTACAAAATGAAATTGCTTCATTTTATAGCATAGAACAGTTTCTACTTTCTAGCTTATGTTACATTTTAACCTTCTTTCACAAAGTTGTCTTGGAAAAAAAAGCAGGTCCACATTTTACATATATTTATGTATTAGTACTGCTATCCACACCTCCCACATCCCATTCTCACAATTTATTTTATTTCTGCTAACTTACAGCGGCTGTAATAAAGCTATTTAAAAAGTTATTACAAATATCATTTAGAGAGCTGATTTGTTTGTCACCATCGTAACACCAATGCCCAACCGGCCCCTAGGATCTAGTTGTGAATAAATTACTAACAGTTATGCTAGACAGGAGGACGCTGCATAGGGGCCTTCAGCAGGCTAGCTACACCACTACTTGTAGTCACATAAAACAATTTCTGTAATGATATTAATTTAGCAGTGGGTCACTTGTGGTGGAGTACAGAAGGTTGTGTAGTTCTGGGGAGGCCGTTGAGGGCTGTGCCAAGTGTACACCATCCTGCTTCAAAATGATATTTGCTGCCAGCTGCTTTATCATTAGCTACTGGTCTCAGATCAACCAAAATTAGACTGTTTCTTACTAATGAATGCAATACATTTTTCTAAAAATGACCTTGCCCTAGCTTGTTCCATTAGAGTCTGACAGGCATTAACAAATTAAAAAAAAGACAAGGCAATAAAAGTGAAAAGCCCATCATGAATAAACTCAAGGACAGGCTATCACTTAAAACCAATCATTTTATTTTCAGTACATTCCATCTACTTTGCAATCCCTTCTACAATGGCAGCTGAGATATTACATCGGCTGGGGATAGAAAATCGGGTTTACCTTATGTTCGTTTTTTTTTTCTGTAAGTTAAAGCAAAAAACTGACTTCTTTTTCATATGTTTGTTTCCTTTTGCATGAAGCCAGATGTTAATTCTCTTGATAATGTTCATATTCTCTTGTTTCATAAATTTGAGCACCTGCATTGGTTTATAAAATGGTAGCCTTACTTCAAGTGCTATCCAAGCCAGTGGTAGACACCTGGCGATCTATGGACACTGTATTTCAGGTTTTCATTACATTTCAATGCTTGAGTGGATCCTGTTTAAATGCAGTGAGTTTATGTCACTAATTAGCTTTTCCTCATAATGAGACAAAAGTATTTTAGTCTCGGTTTGACTACAGGTAATCCCCAAGTGAAACCATGTAAAAGAAATTTTTACATCTTACATGTCATGAACAGTAATCTTCTCCCACGGCACCATTCAAAAGCATTTATTTTCTTTCCTCCATGCTTTCTTGATGGTCTTGCCATATGTTGTTACAATTAAAATCTTACCACCAATAATTCACATTCTGTTTATCAGATCTCCATATAATATTTTTTAGCTATAATTTTGATCTTCATCTTTGATTTTGGCGGCATGATGGCGCAGTGGGTAGCGCTGCTGCCTCGCAGTTAGGAGACCCGAGAAGCTCCCTGCGTGGAGTTTGCATGTTCTCCCCGTGTCTGCGTGGGTTTCCTCTGGGTGCTCCGGTTTGCTCCCACAGTCCAAAGACATGCAGGATAGGTGGATTGGTGATTCTGAATTGGCCCTAGTGTGTGCTTGGTGTGTGTGTGTGTGTGTGCGCCCTGGGTGGCCTGGTGCCCTGCCCGGGGTTTGTTTCCTCCCCTGTGCTGGCTGCGTTTGGCTCTAGCAGACCCCTGTGACCCTGTAGTTAGGATATAATGGGTTGGATAATGGATGGATCTTTTATTTTGGCAAGTGTCAAACTTGCGCATCTGAAGAACACTCACCTTGGTAAGTAATACCACTCAAATACAAGAGGGGGCACTGTCACTAATGGTATTGTTTCTCTCCGTATCTCCAGAATTGAGAAGATGCCCAATGAGAGCAGCTGACTCCGCCCATTCTGGTTGGCAGGCAGTATTTACGAGAAACTCACAGACGGTGGCATGTCAAAGTGGATTGATGCTTAACAATAAAGTAGCTCCAGTCCAGGTATGAGGACTGTTTGCATCTCTCAGACTGACACAGATAACCTGACTACAGACCCATATTGTTTTGAGAAACTCATCACAGACCTCAAATGACTTTGTTGGACAGTTATCTTATCCAAAGATCTTGACCATACATTGTCTTCTCTCTCTTGTCTTGTCCTCTCTTGTCTTAGCTTGAATGAACCTATTAATTTTTTACATTTAAGATTTTTCATTTAAAGATTTATCAATGTTGTTTCTTGTCCTAGTGTGTGGATATAAACACAGGGAACTCCAGTTTCTGTATTACATCTTGCCTGAAGAAGGGGCCTGAGTTGCCTCGAAAGCTTGCATATTGTAATCTTTTTAGTTAGCCAATAAAAGGTGTCATTTTGCTTGGCTTTTCTCTAAATAAAACACAAAATAATTCTTACCAGTGGATTCTTAATAGCCAAAAAAAAAAACAAAAAACACAAAAAATCAAAGCAGTAGTTTTAGCCACGGGATAGCTCAAAATTCAGTGGAATATGTTACACAATTCCATGTTTAAACTTTAACATCAACAAGCACCACCATTTTAATGAGTTTTGTGTCTTACAATTGCAAGGGTACATACAAAACAAACGTTTGGACCAATTTTATGAAACTAACTGTATTCTGTCAGCTGTCTCGCTCACCACTATTTACTGGATTTCCTATTTATCATCTCCGCTCAACAGGAGGCTGAAGAAGAAGATAACTTCGTCAGATTATATGTTGATGCTAGGGAAATGCCTGACAGTATTTCTCAGAGTCAGAGTCCTGTATCTTGTGTTTTTTTTCTAAATACATTTATATATGTTTATAAATCCAATGCACTATTCTAGCTTCACATGAATGAAATGTCCAGATCTTTCTTGTCTTATCATACCACGTTCACTGTTTAAAATGGTAAATTTGGTTTTGGTCTTTTAGTACTTCAAGACTTTAGTAACATTTATTATTTTTATATACCAGACAATGAGATTATTGTTGTGTTCAGGTTAACATTCATGTATTATCTCTCTTTTGTTCATTTTTGATTCTTTGATTTATGCTGATTACATTAATGTTACTTTTGTTCATTATGTGAATTATTATTTGTTTTTGATTTTGTCTATGTATGTGAACTGCCTGGGTTATGTTCCATGTGCTTTGTGGGTGATCCCCCCAGAGGTGAGGCCACCTCCCAATCACCACCTGGAACTGCCCTCTGCCTTATAAATCTAGGGGTCTCCCAAAGTTCTTGGCAGTTCATTTCAAATGTGCCTGGACGTGGTGAGTTTATTTGTGCTTAGCTATGCTTTCTGTGATTATGAATTTTTTGAGTTCTTTCTTTGGTTTTGGAACATTGGTCATCAGAGATTGTCTTGCTGGCAACTCATTTATGCCTTTTGTGGTCTTCAGAGCTTCTTGGTGAGACAGTGCATTTTCGTGTTAAATATTTTTATTCATAAAGACTCTGTGTTTGCCCTTATTACTAGCCAGTGATTGATGGATATTTCCAACTCTAGTGGGCATTTTTGGAAGTGCTTTTAAAACATATTGGGACTTAAGTGCTTTGGCGTATTCTTAAAATGTATTTAATAAATAGTGAGAAAAGCAGGATAGGCAGCAAACTTAAACATCATCTATAAGATGACTAGAAACTCTGAGCTAAGATTTGTAATCTCCAAGTATTAAAAACCTTATGTTATGTTTTAGAAAGCATACATTTACAGGAAGCAAGAAATCTGCATGACAGAATTCTTTTAATGTGTCACTTGCTACCATACTTGTAAGTTATAGGGGCTGGAGCCCATACTTGCAGCACTGGGCACAAGGTAGGAACAAACCTAGACCAGGTACTAGTCCATCACAGGGCAGAAAATTCACAGCTAAAGCCATGGGGCCAATTTCGAAACACTACTTAAAGTAATATGTAAATCTTTTGGAATGTGAGAGAAAAGAGGAATACCTACAGAAAATCCCTCAAAGATATAAGGTGGACATGCAGTCTCACACAGACTTTGAATCCAGACATTGATGCCAGGCTAATGAGGTAGTAGGACTAAATATTAATTCAGCATGCCTTCCCCACTAGGAAGCAGCATTTTCACAATGCTTTAAGATCTCAAAAGTTATTTCTTCTGAAGTACAACAGATGCAAGTGCTGTACACATAGTAAATTGGAACCAACAGGAGAAGTAAACTGTTGAAAGCCATTACGAAATGAAATCATTTTAAAATAGATTTAACTCAATTAAGATGACAAAAAAAGAAATATGAGAACTAAAAAAAGCAAAAATAAATGAAACCTTTTGATTAATTGAACAAGCCAAAAAAACTCATAATCCAAATCCTAAAAAAACAAGCAAAAAAGAAAATTTAATAAACTACTATAGCAAAATGGAAATAATCAAAAGACTGCTAAACTACAAAGAATGTGTCATGGTTCTTCTTGGTTACGTTTTATATTCTCTGTTTAAGTTTTTTTTGTTTCTTTGTTTAATTTCAAATATTTTCTACAGTATATGTTTATTATGGTAGCACGCACCAGAGAAGTCCTACAGTACAGGGACTCCAAGGATTGTAAGGTGTCAGCAGCTGGCATTGAGGTGAGGACAGGCAGGAAGTGGAGGGCAGAGAAGGCTGTGGAGGTGGCAGAGTCATGTCTGAGACAGAAGGCTCTGGTTGGCACCGTGGCAACAGGTAGAGCAGGTCTGAGCTACTTCCCAAAGAGCCAGGTCGGCAAGGCCCAGGGCAAGGAGAGAATCCATCTACTCCAGGAAGAGGTCCGAGCAGGGGTGGAGAAAGAGAGAGTGAGCAGGGCAGTAGAACTCTGGCAACAGGGTGCATAGACAAGGTGGGAGAGCACCCTCCAGCGAAGGATCACATGGTCGGACATCATGCAGGGAGATTTCTTTCGTGTCCGGTTCCTGATGCAGGCGGTCTACGATGTCCTGCCAAGTCCAGCAAACCTCCACGTCTGGGGAAAGAGCGACACACCATCCTGCCCACTTTGTTCAGGAAGAGGTTCTCTAGAACATCTACTCAGCAGCTGCCCTAAGGCAGATGGATGCTACCGGTGGCGCCATGACAAGGTGCTCAAGGCAATTGTTGAAAGCTTGTCTGCAGCCATCATGACAAGCAAACTCCTCCACGGCCCTAAGAAGTCAGTTACCTTCATTAAAGCGGGAGAGCAATCCCAGGCAAAGGCAGTAACAACAGGCCTCTTCCATAGTGCCTCTGACTGGCAGCTGCAGGCTGACTTGAGAAACCAACTAAAGTCCCCGCAGCAAATTATAACAACAACACTCCGGCCAGACATGATCATTAGTTCTGAGGCCTCAAAACAGCTGAACATGCTGGAACTGACAGTGCCCTGGGAAGAACGTATTGAGGAAGCTAGTGAGAGGAAACGCACCAAGTACCGGGAGCTGGTGGAGGAGTGCAGGGGCAGAGGATGGAAGGTACTCTATGAGCCCATAGAAATTGGTTGCAGAGGATTTGCAGGACGCTCACTCTGTAGGGTCCTCACACGTTTGGGCATAACAGGAGCGGCCAAGAAGAGGGCCATTAAATCCGCAAGTGAAGCCTCAGAGAAAGCCTCAAGGTGGCTTTGGATCCGTTTATTGCTAGTGGGACACAAGTTGGGGAGTGATCAACCCCGGCTGGGTCGCCTGAACTAGGGTGTATGATGTTGCGAGACCCAAAACACCCGATGACCTCAGGATATATCCCTGATGATGTGTCCCAGTGCATCCAGGTGATGTTTCTTATATAGTATTATGTTATGTGCATCATTTTTCATTATTGACTAGTCATGTTTCTATGTGTGGTTCAGATCCCTTATACCCCCTGTCTGTCTTCATGTTTGAACAGCCCCCTAGCCCTATAAAGACTGAGACGCACCCAATTCTAATGTGATCCAATGTTGTTTGTTTGGTGTTGGCAAGTTTGTATTTATTGGAATATTATTATTATATTTGATTCTGTGGATTTCTGACCTCTTCTCAATTTTTGACCATGATTATTGGATTTTGTACTGGGACTTTGTTTTTTGGTTTGACATTTCAGCATAACCTTTATGCTTTTTTTGCGTGGTTTGTAGCAATTTGTTGTCAATGAGCTTTTGGAAAATAAATCTATTTTTATAAAGATTCTTCATTATATACAGCTAAAGGTTGACAGTTACTCTCTCTCTTTTACAGGCATAGGTAATATTATTTTGAGATGCATTAGTTGTTGTGGCCAGTATCTGTTTTTGAAGGCCTGCACCCCCTGAAGTCAGGAGGTCTCCCCTGGGAAGTGTGCCTCTGCTAGGTGTACCAATAAAGAGCCAGACCTTCTCCTCAGCCAGTGTGGAGGTCTCTGTGGATTTTTCTTAGGAAGAACTCCCACATCATAACAGGAAGAGTGTGAAAGGGGAACAGAAGAATACAACTAGAACTAACTATTGCCACTACAGAGACACAGTGACTAACCAACGCTTATATAGTTCTCAGGTGCTGCGAAAAAAAAACAATAAAAGCACCACTGGCCGATTAGCTAAGCGCATCATACATCAAAATATCACAATTAACAAGAAAAAATAATGAAGTTGACTACTAAACAATGAAGACAAATGAAACTTAAAAATAATCACATAGTAAAAGCAAGAAAAGAAACAAAATTCAAAAGAAAAAATACCAGTAAGATTATAACAGTCAACTAAAACAGGACTTTCTGTCTTATAAAATTAATAGATAAGTCCAAATTTGTCATAAATTCTGGACCCTGTGTTATTTCCAAACATCTAATGTTAACCCCCAAGGATAAACATGTAGCTAGTAGTTTGGTTCTGTTGGCTGTTCTTGGTTAGACTGACTTTACATCATCTTTACTATCATCTGCTGTTGGAACATATAATTTTTTAGGTTACTCTTAGTCCTGAGACAGCTGAAAAATGTGGTTGCAGGTTCTGATTGAAATGAACTTTTGCTTTTCCTAGAATGCTGTCGTAATTAAAGATATTGTTACTTTCTTAGTGTCACAAAGAGCACACAAAGATATCAAGAAGCTTTGGGGCAGCGACCAATGTTCCCTCTAAACTGAGCGCATGAGCGATCGCTCACACGAATTCAGAGCGTCGCTCATACTTCCCGCACGATCGCTCATTCCGACGGCGTCGCTCGTACTTATCGCGAAAATTGGTGCTCATAAATTTTTGGCTTAAACAAAATGTCGCTCATAAACAATGTTTTTTGCTCACTATATGCTACTCCTTAGAGGGAACATTGGCAGCCACCCGTATTTATTTTGTCCTGGCTGGAAAAGGTTAAGGTATTTCACAGATCTTTACAGATTGGAGTCCACGACTGAACTGATTCTTGTCAACTAATTGAGCAAAACCCATTATTAAAAATAAACCAAACAGATAACAATGAAAAAGAACCCTACAATTCCAAACTATGGCAGTAAATACTTATCTTTCTGACCTTATATAGATATAAATCACACACCATAATATCTCTCTGCTTAAAAAAAGAAGGATTCCGGACAATTAAATAACCAATTCAATTAAAAGCACTACTTAATGACTGATTTATTAACTTTACTGGAGCACGAACTTGTAGCCATAGGGGACCCCATCGCCAGACATAGGAACTACTGGTGTACTGTATATTCACAACAGTGGAAATAATATAGCTAATGAGGCAATGCATCTGGGAAATAGGATAATGAAAGAAGACACAGTAACAATTTTAGAAGTCAGTGGGGTAGTCAGTGGTGATGCCATTAAAAAAATGTCACACTGCAATAAAATGCAAACTTTATATATATCTTTCTATAGAAAAAAAACCAAGTTGCTTCACAAGTATGGAACCCTAGCATGTTCTACAGTATATGTACATACCATTACACACATCCATGGCATATACAGTACATATTGTGAATGGTGACATGGAAGAACTAGTATTCCAACTGGGCTGTAGAGACAGATGTCTTACATGGCCAGTAGGCCATAACAGATCATCAGTATAAAGGAAGAAGCAACCTGGACAGGTTGGCTGATGATTCCTGTCCCATTTAGGACAGATGGAATGTAGTGAATAGACTGGGACAGTTTATTCCCCAACATGGGATGCGGCGTTGCTTCTCCGATTTGCTACCAGTTTGAGCACCCACAGGGTATCATGGGACCTATAGTCCCGAGACAGTCCTGTTGGGGTCCCTGGGTGCTACCAGAAGGCGCTGCCAAAATAAGGTCTCTTTATTTTGGGAGTTTCAGCCTAACCCAGAAGTGCTTCCCATGGGCTATGCCCTGACACTGGAAGTACTCTGTGTCTTGTATGAAAGGAGTTACCTAACTTCCATTACAAGGGTCAGAGTTGGATGGCAGAGGATGAAACTCACCTGGTGGTAAGGAGAGGAAAGGCAGAGCAAAGGAAGAATATTGTATGTATTGGTGCCTGAACAACTGATAGGAGAAGCCGGTGAGAGGTATTTGTTAATAATAAAATCTTTATTTTGAACCCAGGACTTGTATTGGTGTTGGTGTGTTTTTGGGTTTGGGGGCTCAGTGGTGCCCCCTACAGGTCACAAAACACATTCACAACTGCATATACTGTATATGCATTGTATGATTGGACTTCTCTAAAATCTTTACTCATTTCATAAATTATTCATATTAATATTAATATACAATGATTATAATATTTATAGTAATATAAACAAAACATACATACTTTAGTATTAAATATGCAGTTTAAGATATTCCTAGGTTGTAAAATGTATGCTGATGAGTTCAGTGATTAAGGAGAATACCAGCCTTAAGTATTTTTGTGAATTAAACATTGTTAATATTCATAACAGGCACATACATAATCCTTTTAAAACTGTTCACAATGGTAACTCACTGTACTTGCAAAATAAAGGAAGAAGTGGAAATAAAAATCTAAGGATGAAAAATAAGATAAAACAACAAACATGCTAAGAGGTATATAGTACTAAAACAAAACTAAAACTGAAACTCTGTCTAAAGAAAATAAAAAATCAAGTATGTTCAGTTTAAGGAGTGCCACTGTAAAGGTGAGTATGGTGGAGCATCCTGGTGTTTTGGAAGACTTCTTGTAAAAGGCTGCTGTAGGCCATCAGATGCTAAGACCAAACATCACTAGTAGGCAGAATATAAAACAATACTGTAGCAGCCAGCTGACTGAAGCACTTATCAATCGCATGGAGCCAATTAAATGCAAGTTTAGTGCAGGGGTACAGCACTTTTAGACGATGTGGAGCCAGCTTCCTGAACAACAGTAGACTAGCTAGAACCACCTTGTCTGTTTCACTGCATTCTAGGGAGTGCTGTCCAGAAGCTGAAACAGCATTATAATATATACATTTGGGGATAAGCATGAGTGAATTTTGTTTAAAACTGGATGGGGTCAATTAGATGGCTCACTGAGTATCACATTTCTAAACCAATCTAATTCCTCATGAAGGCAGTGCTCAAAATAAGGCCGCTGATTTTTTGCTGTAATGAATAACAGTAGTGTTGTTAACCTTATCTGACAGAGAGCAAGCTTCTGATTACAGTGAACTGTCTACAGTCAAAAAGAGTCCTAAAAGACCCTTTTTAAATATATAAATGTATGACACATCTACAGAGACCACATTGCACGTGTTAAAAATAAACATAATCTGTTGCAAGGAAAAAAACTTTCTGTAACATCAGATTATACTGTATATTGGCATTTGAAGATATCAATGGACTTGTGGTAAAAATGAATGATATGTTGTTACAGGCACTGAGCATGCTCTCTGGTTGAAGAACTTATGATGATTGCATAGGAGGCAACATAAAGTTGAAAGAACCAGCAGTGTTCATGAAAATATGAATTGCACGATAAGCATTCAAAGTACAGTAAATGATGTGTCACTCCTCATCAAAAGGAGGTACAGAAGACTGCTATTAAGGGAGTTGATGACATCCAAAAGAATACATTTGCCTAATGACACCATAAAAGTCTGCACAGTTTCAAAGTTCGGACTGCGCATTTATAACTGTCTAATTGGAAATGAAAACATTCTATATCAGAATAAAAAAACAACACTTTAACACATATTGTAAAGTGCACGGACTAGAGGAATTGTGTAAGTTTTTTTCGAAAAAAACCTCTGCTGAATTTCACCGCTCTTCACTACAAACTTTTTAACAAGTGTCAAAAGGATCAGGGGGTCTGCATTTCTCGAAGATAATAGTGAGGAGCAGACTGAATGAGGAGAACACTTCCTGGTGGAAAACAGGAGCTAAATGGAGGAGCTGAAGGATCTTGCATGTGGTAAGCTGTCAAGGAGAGAGGAGTCATACACCCTGATAATTCATATGTAGGAAAAAATATCATGAAGAGGTAACCAGATGTTGGTGAAATTTAAGAACAGCACAGAGAAATGTGAGAGCAGTGGGGACTCCATAAAGTGAAATGTGACTTGCCCCAATGTTTAGCAGTTTATTTGTTGTTTTGTGTGGTGATCCCTGTGGCCCCTAACAGAAGGGAAGTTTAGTGATCTGCCAGTTTTGTATTGAGGTGTTAATAAATTAATATTGTCGTTTAAAAGTAAGTACAATCCATGGAAACTGATTACTTTTTCAACATATGTGAACAGGCAAACAGTAGCTCTTCATAAAAACAGTGTCTACAGATAAAGATGATATTCTTCAATGAAAACATCAGGAAAATGTGCATTTTCAATTATTTATTGAACAAAAATATCAATAGATGCTATGGTCTAGTTGGGAAACAGTAAGCACACCCTTGACATCAGAAGCTGGTATTGCTTCCTGTACCAGAAATGATTTCTTCTAGGTGTTTACATAACTGCCCTCCAGTCTCTGACATCAAGTCAGTGAAATTGTGGACCACTTCTCCATGCAAAATTCCTTCATTTGTAAGAAAATTGTGGGTTTTCTTGTGTGAACTGCACATTTCAAATCCCTTCACAACATTTCAATGGGATTCATATCAGAACTTTGACTAAGCCAGTCTAGAAACTTCCATTTCTTCTATTTCAGCCACTCCTTGGTGGAGTTGCTTTGGATCACAAGGGCTGTACTATGTGATATTTACCACAAACAAAATGAATTGGATAAAAAATAAACACTGCATCTGATTATGTGTTTTTACATTCTAACGAAGTTGTAATGCTGTTCTGGCAGATCATTTGGTGGGTCAGGGCCAGGTTCATAATAGCACATCTCTTCAGATACATGCCTGCACAATGCAGCACACTTTCTGTGTACTATAGAGCTGCACATTAGTAGAGTGGAAATGCTTTTTATTTACGTAAGCAAATTCATTCTCTGAAGGTGCCTTTATAGCATAGTGATGGCGCCAAGTGTTTACTTTAAGGTGACTCACTATCCTTAAAAGTACTGCTTGCCTTTTGCCTCAGTAGTTGAATAAAGCACATACGACTATGCTGAGCTGACGTTTCTATAGGTTTTCAATCTACTGTATATATGATGTAATGTCAGCACATGCTGATGTAACTTGTCCAGTGTCATTGCAATAGCAATGTACTTGCAGTTGACCACTCTGATTACATTATGTTGCTGTGAATTGAGCTTATATGTTTGCCAGTTCAACCACAGTGTAAGGAAATCTTATATATGTGGATGAAAAGCAGATAATACCATCCTATACAGCTGGCATGGCGTGACTCAGTGATGATTGTGAAATACCTAATCGGTCAGCAAGTTCAAGTTGAAAAGCTCCTGCAGCTAAAAACCTGAGAGTGGACAGAACTTGTAAAGGAGTAGGTAGTGCACAATTCCTCAAAGTCCTCCTTTGTAAAGCCAGCACCAGTTCAGCACACAGCTCCAAGTGGATAGCTATTGGAAATTGAAATCGACATAGAAGCCAGTCATCGTTATCTATAAATATGCGCTCTCATCTCATTCTTCCATTTGCAATGTCTTCTAACAATGCTAAAGCAGCCATGATAGTTGGAATAGTTCCGTGCACCATTTTATACTTACAGAATTATTACAATAAAGTGAATTAAATTTGTAAATGATATACAATTCATTTCAGTGTATTTGATAAAATCTAAAAAAGAAAAGTAGACCACAGAAACAGTAGCACTGCTTTGATGCTGGATATCACCAGATTGCAAAATCGAGCAGAAAAGTATGTACGCAAAGGGGGGACCCTGCCCTTAAAATGTGCGTGGCTTTATGCCAAGTTTAGTTTTTCTTCACCTCGAACTGACCATGGAAACAGGCATACGCAATGTTTTTGTGTGTATGCACCATTTATACATTAGGCCCCTGGTCTTTATGTTCAATGAGAAACTGTAGCCTTGCTTTAATGTTCTTTCTTAACAGCAAAGGCTTTTTCCTGGCTAATCTCGCATGCAGGTCAAATTTGTTCAATCTCTCTCTGATCGTAGATGCATGCACTTTGACACCACCTTATGCAGGAATTACTTACAGATCCTGCAATTAAATTTTGCAGTTCCTGGAGTCTTCTTTTAGTATCAGATGGTCACCTCTGGGGCTGAATTTGTTTGGCATGCCAGTTCTATACAAAGAAGCAGTGGCTTGAAGTCTATGCTGCTTGTAGATGATTTTCCTTACAGTGGAATGATTGATTTCTAATAATTTGATATTCTATTTGCCAGATTCGTAGGCATCAACAACCTTCTTCCTGAGGGCTTCAGTGAGCTCTTTTGATCTTGGCATGATGACACCACACACTTCAGTAGCAAAGAGAACACCAGACCCCCAAAGAGAACATCAATGGACGAAATAAGGCAAGGTCTACTTGCATATTTCCTAAGGAAGTTCTAATCATTGGTACCTAATCTAGAACATCTGACTCTAGTTTAAAGGATTGGTAGTGATAAATGTATGGTTGAACTTATTTTTTTCATGTGTCAAATCTGCACTTAATATTAATTTAGATTATGAGAATAAACACATCACAACAATTTCATATGTCATTTGTTGATGTATATTACCTTTATCTGTAGGTGCTATTTGAATAAAGATATAATGTTTGCCTGTTCAAAAATGTTGAAAAGGTCACCTGACGCTACACCCAACTATCTGAGGGTAAAACTTACACATCCTGCACTGTGTCTGTGTGTGTATGTGTGCTTAATTCTTCTGTCTTCTTGTGATGATAGAACACAACTAATGGGAGTCAGACAGTATTGCATCCAAGTGTTTGCAAGTCAGAGTCTGTATTATTTTAACAAATGCTCTTCCCCAAATTTTTCTGTTGTAGGCGATGCGTAGTTATGTTACATGGTACAGCCAGCCTTGTTAAGGTCCCACTTCTCATTTATGTCATCCTGACTTATGTGACCAGATGATACATCACCCTTGTGGTGGACATTCTGATTTATGGGTCTTGATAAACTTTCAAGACTTCTGGTTTGTCCCTGTAACAGACATTTGCTCTCTTGATTGACCCATGAATGTTGTTGTATTAATAAAAATATCAAAAAATGAAATGTGGAATATCTCTCTCAAACCTAGCCCCAGGCTGGCTGAGGCCTAGGATTCAGAATAGGCATTCCTGCAAACTTTGAGTAGGCTTTGCTCTATGCACACACAAAAAGCGGAAAGCCTAGTGTCAAAACGAAGCAAATGTGAATAAGTAAAAGCAAAAAAACAGAAATATCTACAGAAGTACTTACAAACAATGTTTCCACTACAAACTCAATGCTGTTCTAACTTACCTGAGCCTTAACCTTGAAATATATAGGCAGAGAGCTGTTCACCATCCTCTAAAATTCAGTTTTAAGGGAACAAAGCACAAGGACAAAAACATGATTAATAACATATTTAAAATAACATTTATAAAAGAAAATAAATATAAAGATATACTAGAGACTCATTCTGTTTTACAAAAAAAGGCACACTCACTGGTCACATGATCAGGGTATACATATGTGTCTGGCTAATGCTATACCCAAAGTAACCTGTAAACTTTCAGTAAAACCCACCAGTCTCCACTCCTATCACATGTATATAATAATAAGCTATTTAGTATAACTCTAACTGCACTTGAAATGTCACTTATCAGCATCTGTTTCAGTTAATTGTGCAATCATATATGAGGGATTGTTTCTAGTTCAATAAAATCATTTGAATCTTTATTATTATCTAAATGTCTGGTAAGTTCTGTGATATTTGTAAGTTAAGTTCACTTTAATAGTGTAGCACTTCACATTAGATTGGATTGATAATACGCAACTACACAGGTAGTCCACAGGATGGCAGGCTACTCATTCTTTGCTGTAAATACTAATGTAGTATTCTCCTCCATACCTTTTATGTTCAAATAGTGTCCTAAAGCAAGAATTCTGTGTCTTTTTGTCCCTTACTTCTATATTGCTGTTTTTTTTTCTTTTCTTTTGTTACATGCAACTGTACTAAATTATTTATTTATGACATTTCACACAAATAATTTTAGAAAATCATCAAGGTGTATTACTAAACTTTGGATGTTGCCTTTACCAAAAAATAATACAATAAATGTTTAGAGGTAATAGTCATCAATTATAATTTATTTTAAACATAACGGTAGTTTGGTAAAATAAGCAAAAAAACAAAAAGCTGGAACAGGAATAGTGTTCACATGTAACAAAATGTAATGATAAATTCCCAGGAACAGTTGTGTGACCCCATTAACCCTTACATCAATTGTGCTTCTTCTGAATTTGAAATCAGTCAATCCTAACTTTCATTTGTTCAGGAAATAAAAAGTGATTTTCATACATTCCCCCAATTAACGAACAGTAAAACAAATTAAACAACCCATAGTTTATGCAATTTCTAAAAATGGTTAGCTTGACCTGTCTTTAAGTCAGTTTAGAACAGATCCATCACTGAATTATGTGGATTTTCCACTACATTTAGGGTAATTTGTTTGTTCACAACCAATAAAAACATCCTAAATGTCATCTTTTCAGCTAAAAAATTTAAAGGCTTTTAATAAGGTGCACTAACTTTATGAATTACAAAAAGTTTCCAATATTCACATTTTACCATATTTCTATGCATTCTGGACATTGCCATGTACTTCAGGTCATTTTGACCCACCAGGTACTTTAATATAGGCATATATCTTGAATCTCATCTGTTTTAAAACTTAGGATCATCAGTACTACAGGTTAAGATATTCAATCAATATAAAGTAGGTGTAGCGTTAAAAAACTTGTGTCCAGGGCACCTAAAAAGGAGTATCAGAATCTGTTCAAAGGCAGCCATAAGGTACTGAGTCACCATTTGAAAATATTGTAAAAACAGTAAGCAGCATAAACAGAAATGAAAATCCCAGTAGCAGTAACCAAAGGTGTTTCCCTTTGTTCTGTGATCAAGAATGGGGATTTCAGAACTAAAACCTCTTGTGAGAAGTTCCCCTTCAGACTTGTCATAGCAGAAGCCCTATATGGAGCTAAAGTGGTAGAAGGGGGGTTCAAACTATTCTAGCAAAAGTTTTTTTTTTTTATTCAGATTAGAATAAAAGAAAAAAAAGTGTTCAACAGAGCCCAGGATTTCCGGCAGGTACAAATCATAAGGTTCAGCGTATATGTGTTCTCTCTAAAGGTAAACACCCATAAGATACTTATAGGATACATGAACATATCATTAATTATTTAAACTGCAGTTTTGACTTTTGACCTGTAAATTGTTTCACTGGGTTCATCAGACTGAGATTTACTGTACTTTCATGAAAATGAAAAGACTGCAGAATGACTGAACTAACATTTAAGATATAATCTGTTCATCCATTGGATGATAAGCAAGTACAAGGCTTTAGGAGTTGAGCTAAAGCAACATTCCTTTTGCCTGAGTGGATTTTAATTCTTTTTTTTCTCTGTCTCAGTAGAGAGGCCACACATTTTTGTGTCTTACTCCATTTAAAGTTGTCATCCGCAGAGACAAGCAGTGTCTGGGACAACACTGGCATCAATGAAGGCAATTTGACATTCCTAGGCATTTGAAAACAAATGGTGCCGTGCCTACAGCAGAGGAAAATACAATAAATACAGTTGCTTATTCAACTGAACTAAAGAAACAGTCATTTTTTTCTTAGTACCTACTAAGAAATAGAAATTTGCAAGCAAATCAAAGAGACCCCTAAACAGAGAAAATTATGAATGGTTAATTATATTTGCACAACACATATTCATGTGGGTATAAAAAACATATCTATATATAATCACATGCAGTATTATACAGTAGCTTGCTGTTTCAGGGACCAAACTGAATGATGCACATGCAGAGGATTTAGGTGTAATGTGACTAGCTGCATATTTTCCTCTTCCACCCTCAATTTAGAAGAACATATGTGATGAAGAACAGTGCCCCCTGCCTCTGACTACTTTTTTCCAATGACAAAGTACTGTAAGCCTATTTAGATTTTTTTGTTTTAACATTTTTTTCATGCTTCTCCATTTGTTCTCTGAAGCATTTGTCTTGTTCCTGTTGATTAATTTTTACCATACAGAATCAATTTCTTTGATTTATTGAATGGTTATTGGTTTACTTTAACTATAACCTGTGGTGTTATTGTGTTTTCTATTGGGCGCTGCCATTTTTCATTATTTTACTGATTACTGTCAAGTTGCCGCTACAGATGACATCCTGTGTGTGGCATCTTTTTGTGTAAGTATGTAAACCATCACAGTGCAGTTCCTGGTTGCCCAAGATTGTGGATTTAAAACAAGGCCTACTATGCATGTAACAATATTGAGTATTCCCGACTATCAATTAAATTAGTTCTTTTGAAACTTTGACCACAATATTGGTATAGTTATTTCAGTAATAGTTACTTTTATAATAAATGTTGGCCCATATTCAAATTATGCTTCATCTTAAATAAAATAAAACTCTGTCTAGTTTTTCTATGAGAGTATAACTGTTATTTAATGGACTGACATACAGGAAGATGGATCAGCATTTCTCAACACTGTGATTCATGTTTTGGAGGAAAACCCAGTACAACAGCAACTAAACATATGGAGCTGACTTACAGAGCATGCACTATTTGCTGGCATCATCCCTAATGGTGGATTGTACTGAGTGTTGCTGTGTTCCACCTGTGTGTGAAACTTGATTAAAAGCTAATATTAAGTCATAAAACTTTGTTTCTAGACACCCAAATAGGGCAGGTAGAATTTTACCCTTTAGAAAGTTTTTTTTGTGTTTTTGGTATTTCTTTAAACTACCCCACAGCAAACAAAAATGTGAGTGTGTTTGAGGTGTTGCATCTCAGCAGCACCGTAAGGGAAATAAACTTCATTGGTGGGCAGTAATTAAATAATTAGCCTGCTTCATATCTGTTAACAGTAAGTAAGCAAGTAGCTTTCCCAGTAAAGAAGGAAATAAAAGATTACAAATGAACTCAGGTATGTCAAGTACAAGCCAGTGAGCATTGCTGCTAGAAGAAAGGAAATGTGCACATTTAAAAAGGATGATGATTAAACAGTTATAGTGTTTATAGTTGTGCTAGTTAGAAAAAGAAGGAAGAATTGAAGAGAGGTTTTTAGGGAAACAGACAGGTTTAACTAAAAGTCTAGTAAGAAATAAAATCTTTTAGCAGGCAGCTTAAGTGAGTCAGAAGCAGAAAGAAGAAAGCATTTAGTAGTGAGAGCACCTTAAAGAGTTAGTGCAAGGGCTTACAGATGGCTTGTAAGTATTAAGCAGATTTGCTAGTTTGTTAAATTCATAAATAATTGATAATTCATTTTCAAAGGGCTTAACTGTTGTCCAAGCAAATTTTAATCATGAGACCAGTACAATGCACGTCAAGTAAGACGGTGGATCTTTTGGAAGCTTTAACAAAGTCTGTTTGCTGTATTCTTACATCTGAGAGAGATGCCAGCTGATCCAACTCCTCAAAATCAGTGTCACTTCAAAAGGAGATGGCTAGCCTGACTTGCAGAAAGGAGCTGGCTGATCTTGCTCAGAAAGCCTTTAGGGAGAAAATGTGCACATCCAAAGCAGTGTTGGAGGAGAGCCTAGATCACAGAGGTAAAAATAAGAGGGTCATGGTCAGGCATAAGTGCAAAACAACATCTAAATGTAGTTGTTTGTGGGCATCAACCTCAGAGTCTGCAATTTCATTTTTAGGGTCTTGTGGAGCTGGACAGTGGTTCTGATAATTCTGAGGTGATAGGTGATAGGTAGGAATGGGGAGTTCCAACAGGACACCTCAAAACGAGAAACCAGAAAGAAAGAAATACCACTAATAAAGAAGTACAATCTGCCTAATGAATGAGTGGGGTTCATTCTTTAGGTGGACTGAGATGCAGATTTGTTACAGAGACTGAGATTCTTGTACAGTGTGTTACTTTCCAGCTCCAAAGGCACCTCCCTGGAAGGGTGGATAGGCTCTCGGCTGGAATGAATGTGGATCCAGTTGTTATTGTTCATGCTGGAATATATATATATATATATATATATATATATATATATATATATATATATATATATATATATATATATATATATATATAGTGTATATGTCATCACACTTTAAACCTCCTCCACTAAGAGCACACAAGAAGGCTCCAGAAAGGGGACTGAAACATCTGCATGTGTTAGAGCCTGTTTCTCTCTTTCAATAAGAAAACCAAAATGCATTAGGAAGGGCACAATGGAAAACATACCTGAGTGTAATGGACTCTCTACACTTGATAAGACTACTATGTTTTTATTTCTTAGCAAGAAGTCCAATTCCATTAACTGGAATCACAGAAACTGCTCTGCAGAATAAGAAATAAAGCAGTGAAGAGCGCTAACATATTTGGATTAAAATCTAAAGAATTTGTGTCCTGGTTTGCTGATCAAAATGTGTAACTTAGAAAAACAAGATAGTATTATAAAATATGATGCTGACAGTTTAAACAATATTGTCACTAATTGAAAATCATATTTTAATGCTCAAGAATATTCACTTGACTACTGTCTCCTATGGCAGAAGCTCTGGAATGCATGTAATTAAACTCAGTGATCTATGATCATGAGCTCAGAGTCTCCAGGACAGAAAATAAATAAACATCTAGTTTTCTCAGGCTTTAGTAACCTTTAAGTAAAATATGGGGTGACATCAAGAACAAATCAGCTCAAGAACAATCTGAATATACCAGGAAAGAGTTTTGAAATCTTTTTAGAAAACATTTGAAAATTGTAAATACATTTGAATACTTTAACAAAAAAGATCGCAGTTGTAGCCTGTGCTAAATGTAGGAATGGAGTGTTTCATCAACTGCAGAGAGCCAAACCATCTATGTTTACTGCTTAGTGCCATTTAAATTAGATAGACTACAAGATTAATATTTTTTTGAATCACCATTTAAAGTATATACTGCATTTGGAGACACACGTTCCATAGAAACAATTTTAATGTTTTTTTAGCAGAATTAGTTAATTTTACAATAAAAAATTAGCTGTGCATGATTTTTTCTCTGTTTCAGCAAATAAGATATGCGACTTGATGTTCTCTGTTTTTAAGATCTCAGAATATATTTATCCTTTCCATTTGTTCTGACTGTTTTATCTTTGTATCAGCTATAATGTATTTCAACCTCTGCCTCTTCTAAATTAAGTTTAGGCAGTGCTAAAACACTGATCCCCCAAAGCCTCTTGGACTTCCTCAGACTATCCATCCATCCATCCATTATGCAACCCGCTGTATCCTAACTACAGGGTCACGGGGGTCTGCTGGAGCCAATCCCAGCCATCGCAGGGTGCAAGGCAGGAAATAAACCCCGGGCAGGGCGCCAGCCCACCGCAGTTCCTCAGACTAGTAGGCCTATAAATTTCAGGACATCTAGTCCAAAAGCATCAAACAAAAATTATAATGTTGCAAAGCCTGTTAAGGTCCATAAGCACCTTTTACTCAATCAACCATAACCCTTCTTGAGAATAAGAAAGAATTAAAGAATTATGGCTGCTTGCTATTTGGAGAGTCCCAGGAGAGATGTGTTATCACAGAATAATACAGGCCATTCATTCAAAAGAGAAACATTAAAAGATTATATGCAGAGTTAAGTAGCTTTGAGGTTGCTCTGGATTCTAGCCCCTCTTTAGGCAGGAAAACTCAAACCCATGGACCAAAAGATTCTGTCAGTCCACTGTAGACTATTGTAATAACTCGATCTTAAGATAAAGTTTACAACAAGTGTGTAAAGCAGTACAGATGAGAAACCTGTAGTGTTTGTTTATTTTTGTTGAATGACCTGAAAAATATTCTTGTGTTTATGATCATTCTGACCTCTCTTAGTACTTCAAAACAGTTCTCCCTGCTTCAAAAGAAGAAAAAATATTTGTGTGCTCGATTGACAGATTCTGATGTTTTTCCCCCACTAACTTCAGTAATGACCCATACTTTTTATATTGAAAACAAGAAAATCTTACTGGAAAACTTTTCAAAACCTGAATGTGAGTCATTTTTTGCAAAAACATTTAAAAATGTGTAATTACACTTTTTTCCTTCCAAAAACAGTTCTTTTCCACAAGAATCATTCCCAAGTTTCTTTGAGGAAGACCACTTTTGTATTCACTAGCCTCTTTAACACTGATCTTGCTTTAGCATTGCCTGCCACTAACGTCACATCTTATGATTATGTCTTTTTTGTAGTTTATTTCGAATTCATTTTCCCAATGCTCATCTGTCACAGCAGAACCACAGAGGACCAACATCTATTGTGGCAGTGTTTAATGTAAGTCAGGGACCAACTCATAATGTCAGCCAATCCATTCAAATGAACATTCACACACATGCCAACAATCACTCCCACTGGAACGATTTAGTGTTACCAATCAGCCTAACATTTGTGTTTTTAAGATGTGGTAAGAAGAAATTGATATATCAGGGGAGAATGTACAAATTCAAAATGGTCAGTGATTGTCAATAACTGAAATCCAGGGCTCTAGAGACTTGAGGTGCTAAATATTACTGGCAGGGAGGTGAGCAGAACTGATGCACCTTAAGGGTAACATTATACTTGTACACAATAGGCATTAATTTGTATAAAAGGTTTCTAAAATTATTTTGTGGTTGTGAAAGGTTTATAGAAATATAATGTATCTTTCTTCCTTGAGAAAATGATTAGTCTGTGCCTGTTTTATCTTGGTAGAGTAATATATTTTGCTCTACTTACCCCTATTGTATTATTAACATGTAGCCTTAGAATACCTAATTTAACAGATTTACTACTGTTTATAAGGTATTATTGTATATAACTTAACCCCACCTTCCCTTCTATATCTATAACCTCGGTCTGTAGTATGATGTAGTAAAAAGACAAGCAGGAGTTAAGTTACACATAAAATAATGTATTATTGATAATATTCATAAATAATAACAAAATGCAAAGTACATTTGAATATTGGCAACTATACAACCTGATAAAATGGTGATGTGTAATTCAGGTGGCACACAGACTTGTAGTTACTTAATTTCTCTAGTTGAGGCATCATTAGTGCTCAGCTTTTAGCCACATGTCTGTTCAAAATGGCTGCTGAGCTGTGCTCTTCATTGTGTTGTCTTCATCATCACAGGTTAGCAAGAGAGATGCTTCTTCATCATATGTTGGTTAGAGAGAGAGAATGTGGTTGAGCAAGCAAATTTATAGGTTTTCTGTCCAACCCCTCCAGCCAATCCAGACAGCCATATCTCAGACCAATGGGTGAAATAGATCATCTTATCTCCTGCCCCAAAACCATATGTTAAACATCCTGGCTTCCTTGCAGGGGGTTAAAAGACTTTAGCAGAGAAATACTCATCAAACTGGTTTAAGACACATCCCCCCAAATAAAATTACAAAGAGACAGTCGTAAAATGGGGGGCAAACACGAATAACTCTCACCAATGTAACACTAAATTACATTGGTTTGTCTAAATTATAAATAAAGACATACAAAACATTTATCAGGTTATATGCAAAATCTCACATCACAATAGTTCCATAGCATAAAATTCTCAAATCTGCTTAATTTAACTTTAAGGGTCATGGGAGCCACATCCTACACCAGTGGTACTGGGTGTGAATCAAGAACTAGTCCTGGATAGGGGAAAGTGTACTTCAGGACCTGCTCTCACATGCACCTACATGACCTATTCAGAATCATCAATTAATATTTAGTGGTGTGAGATGAAAATTAGAGAACTGGCAGAGAATCTTACTCAAACAAGTAGTGAATGTTCAAACTTTACAAAGACAACAACAGCCAGAATGTTGGATCCATGAGGCAGCAAGGTTAATCACAACAACACTGTGCCACCTATAGCCCAAGCTTTTACTTATCTTGTGATGGCATCACACCAAAGAAAAGGGACAGCAGTAATGATGTAAAAGTGTACAACATGTATGACAAGTCATTACCCAAGTGCCGCACAACTAAAGCTCACTTATTGCTGCTGTAGGCAGAAAAGGTGTGTATATTTATTAAGCTTTGTAGTATATGCACGGCTTGCTTACATGTACTTTTGTTCTGATTATTTCTGTTATCACTATGTTACAATACTCAACTTTCCTTTTTATTATGCATTGCTTGCCTTTGATTTTGTTATTTTCCTCTGTGAGAAAGCTGTGAGAAAGTACTCATTGGGCTCTGCTAGGAGAAAGACAGAGAAAGTTGTTTGTTTTTCAAAGACCTCTAGAAAGGGAGTAGTAAAACTCCTAGTTAGAAACTGATTGATTTATTGTACCAAAAAATATCTTAAATTTATAAAAAGTGTTGCAACACCCTGGCATTTTGAGACCCCATAGCAGTTGATATGAATTGCTTCCCTCCATAACCTTTCACACTCCAAACATCTGCACAGTCCTACAACATCTGGTTAAGATAAGAGTCAGAGCACCAACAGCACCTCAGCTGACTGTGCCAGTCATCTCTTTTGAATTTTATCTTGGGTATCCCGACAGTGCCTGACTGTGGGTTTGTATGCTAAAAGATAAAATTACTATTTGTGAAGTGATTAATTTGTCTTATTGGTGTAGTTTTTTTGTCACTTTTGTGGCTTTGAGGCAGCAGTGTAAATCGAATGATCTCTCCACGATATGATTCTAAGTACTGCGCCTGATCCATCCAAGGAGCTAGTTCTCCCTACTGTACAACAGCTACCTAGAGATTCTTTACAAATTGGTAAGAATAACGGGGAAACATGCCTTTGTTTGTTTTCCTCAGTTCTCCTAGACTCTTCCATGTTGTACAACAACAGGCAGGGATTTGTAGTACAGGAGGGCAAACAAGCAAAAGGCACAAAGTTGAATATACTGTAGCAATTAGCTAGTCCTTCATTTACAAGAGATTGTTAAAGATTTTACTCTTCCTAAACTCAAGATAAAATAAATGGGGGTCGTAGTCATTAAATAAGAAAGGATCTCCCTTTAGAAAACATAATAAAGTCATAATAAACATCATCAGATAAATGAAAATCATAGATGTTAAATGAATAGTTAAATCATTATAAAAATTATACCAAGAAACAAATTATGATTGTGAAAGACAGACCAAGAAAAAGAAAAAGAAAAAAAATCACTACTTTTAACTGATAGCCGGAGATAATTGTTGTACATGGATGAATTGGTTTTCCCATCAGATCGAGCCTAGGAGAGCTTTATAGTAGATGTCTGTACTGCGCTGATTTTTTGATCCTGCTCCCAACAAAGGTTTACACTGTTACTTGTCACTACCAACAAAATTCCATTCCATTTCTGCCTGCTCCTGCCAAAAATGCATTCTTGTTTTCTCCACTAAAAGGCACTTGAATTAGGCTAATAGCCTGGGTGGATTTTTAAAACTTCAGAATCTACAATAGGAGATAACATCATACAGATGAAAGTGAATTAGTAGGCACTGAGGCAAAAGTGTACATTTACAGTTAGGAAGGAAGTAGGAAGCTCCATGCACCATTTGCAGAGCTAGCACATCAGACCTAAAGTTCATGTTCATTCTGTTCACAAAACTGCTGTTAATTTAAGAGAGCTCACCCGCAAAAATAAGACAATTTTTGAGGAATGTTCCATTAATATTGATCACTTTTTAAAAACAGTGAGGACTTCTCCTAGGTTATGATTCATGTAGCAGTCTTATTTTAATCTCAGACATTGTCATAAAAAAACAAAAAACTTTAATATTAACGTGGGAGTATATTTGTGTATTTTTCTTTTTATGCCATTATGGAACTTTAGAATGTCAATGTCAACTTTATTTATATAGCACATTTAAAACAACATAGGAATGCTGTGGCCAAAGTGCTTTACAATAATAGAATAAAAGAAAAACATACAATTAACATGAATAGCATAAATAGAGATAAAATAAATGAACATAAATAAAATAAATAATAAATAGAAGTGAGATTATATAATCACAATGAGGAAACCATCAGTATGACTGAAGGTCACAGAATGCAAGTGAATAGAAATGAGTCTTTAATCTCGTTTTGAACAGTTCAATTGTAGACGACTCCTTTATGTGATGAGGTAAAGAGTTCCACAGGCGAGGGGCAGCAGCTGCACAAGCCCTGTCTGTCCCCCCTTAGTTTTACACTTGGTACGAGGGACAACAAGAGACAACTGACCAGAAGATCTAAGCACTCCAGTTGGCTGGTGTAAAACACATAATTTGGATAAATAGGCAGGAGCAAACCTATGTAAAGATTTAAAAACTAGCAACAAGATTTTAAAAGCAATTCGAAAACTGACAGGCAGCCAGTGTAAAGGAGCTAATATTGTAGAAACAGAATCAGACTTTCTTGCCCCAACCAGAAAGTGAGCGGCAGCATTCTGGACCAACTGTAACCTGTGTATCAGGGATTTGCTAATCCCAGAATACAGCGAGTTGCAGTAATCAAGGTGAGAGAAGATAAAAGCATGAGTAGCTTTCTCAAGATCCCTAGAAGATAAAAAAGGCTTGATCTTACCTAATAGACAAAGCTGGAAAAAGCAACTCTTGACTACAGAATTAACCTGTTTCTCAAAAGAGAGATTACTGTCAAAGATAATACCTAGATTGTGGACTTGAGGTTTGCAAAAGACAGAGAAATAGCCGAGAAGTCCAAGACCAATTTGGGCTTTAGCTGATGGACCCAATATAAGCATCTCCGTTTTATTTTGATTCAGATCAAGAAAATTATTAGCCATCCAGGATCTTAGTTCAGAAAGACAGTTGTGCAGTTGATTCATTGAAGAGCTGCAGACGGGAATATAAACCTGAGTATCATCAGCATAGCAGTGAAAAGAAATGTTAAATTTCCTAAAAATAGCTCCAATAGGGTGAAGGCATATAGAGAATAAAATAGGACTCAAAATGGATCCCTGAGGGACACCATATTTAAGAGGAGCAGTAGACAAAAAAGAGGAATTTAAAGTCACTGAAAAGTGTCTACCAGTTAGATATGACCTGAACCAGTTAAGAGCAGCCCCTTTAAGCCCAACAAGATGTTCAAGCCGCAACAGCAATATCTCATGGTCAATAGTGTCAAAGGCAGCGGACAGCTCAAGGAGGAGAAGGACTGCCGTATCACCCGAGTCAGTATTTATAGAGATGTCATTGAATACTTTAAGGAGGGCCGTCTCAACACCTTGATAATGCCTAAAACCAGATTGGTAGATCTCAAAAAAATTATTGGAGTTAAGGTGATCAACCAATTGATTATAAATAATTCTTTCTAATATTTTAGCCAGAAATGGCAATTGGGAAATCGGGGAAAATTGGCTAAAACTCCAGGATCACATTCTGCCTTTTTTAGACAGGGACGTATTGCAGCATGTTAAAAAATGAGGGCACAACTCCCTCACTAATAGAACCATTGATAATGGCTAGTAAAGATGGACCCAAAACATGAAAGGCTTCCACTACGAGGAGTGGTGGTACAATATCAAGAGGACTGAGAGCTGGGTTAAGGGTGTCAATAGTGAAAGTGAGACAAGATCAAAAGAGTCCCAGACAATACCATGATTAACAGTAGGAATTCATAGCCAGTTGGAACAATACCACAGCGAATTTTATGAATTTTACTGACAAAGAATGAAAAAACTGCTCATATGAAAGAACAGTGCTATTTAATCTCATCACAGAATGAGGGTGAATGGCCACATTAATTGAATTAAATAAGAATCTATGATTCTAGAATGACAGGATACTAAATCAGCGAAAAAATCATGTTTAGCTTTCTTAACTGCAACCTAGAAGTTGAATAGAGAAGTCCTAAAAATCTGTTTAGAAACAATCACTCAATCTTTTTTCCACGCTGTTCCGCAGTTCGGCAAGCGCTGCGCAGCGATCGCGTAGTTTCATTTAGCCAGGGAGCAGGTCTTCCCTTATTACAGCGTATCTTGAGCAAAACAATTGAGTCTAAAACCCTTTTACAAAAAGAATTACTTTATGAGTTATAATGAAAAGACTCAAAGAAAATTGTTGCTATTCTGTGCTGTGACCTTTCTGAGTGCCATTGTTGACACTGTTGTGATTCTGTTGTTACTATATTTTTGAGTGTAATTATTATTTAGATTTTTCTATTCTGATACTGTTTTCAGTTATTTTGACTGTAATAAAACACTAAAGTATACAAATAATGGTTTTATTTGTTTATATTTAGGGCCCTGTAAAAACCTTTTCCCCAGGCCCTGCATTGGCTCTCAGTGTCCCCAAGTGTGGTTTGGTGGATTTCTGCCACTTTCCACTGTTTTAGTGTACAATCATTTTGTCATGTCTCAAGGTTCAAATTCATGTTTAATGTCTTTTTTGTTCATTTTTGATTCTTTGATTTATGTTGTTTATGCACGTTATTGTTTATTTTTGATTATGTATGTAAGCTGCCTGTGTTTTGGCCTATGTCTTTTATGGGTGGTCACCAAAGAGACGGGGTCACCTGCTAATCACTACCAGGAACTGCCCTCTACTCTATAAGCCTGGATTGTATCCCACAGTTCCTGGCTTGCCTGGAAGTGGTGAGTTTACTTGTGTTATGTTTGACTATGTTTCTGGATTACTGTATTGGATTGCCTTGGTGTTCTTAGGCAATTTCTTTTTTTGTGAAAATAAACTTTTGATTTAATAAAGATTCAGTCCTTACCCTTATTACTATCCAGGGTCTGATGATGATATCACCCTCTAGTGTGCATTTTTAAAAGTGATTTTGGAACTTATATGCTTTGGGCCTCCTAAGTCTAAGACACATTTATAGCATAGCAATCAAACTACATGTTAGGCAATGCATGTCACCTTCAGCTTTAGATCAAAGTAGAGTTGCCTTTTCAATGCATTTCTGTTTTGAATTCCAGATTAATTACTTTACTATTGTGTCTGGCTTTTAAAAAATATAATAGATATGGATTGTGAAATGAACAGCCTCTGCACACAAAAAGGTTTGGGGCAGCCACCCATATATTGTCTCTGGCTGGAAAAGGGTTTTGCATATGCATTAGACCTGAGGATTACTCTGGCTGTAAAAGTGCCAACAGCACTAGTGCCAAGTGTTGCTCCAGAAACAGTGCAGGCGGGTCTTGTGTAAGCGACTGGCCTTAGGATTACTCAGGTAACTGGTGCAGACATGTCTTCGCCTAGCCTCATAATGGCGTCTTGTAAAAAACATTTTTCAGCAGCCTAGGTGTTGCACGCTCTTGACAGTGACACGAGTAGTGATGACAAAGTGAATTTGGAATTCAGGAAGTGAAATTGAAATGAACAGTGAAATTAAAAGTGATTCTGATGAATCCGAAAGTGACACTCGTGTCTGGCGCAAATGTGCAGTGTGCTGTTCAAAAGCTGATCAGTCTGGAAAGAAAATCAGAAAGGAATCATGCTACTATTGTCCCAGCTGTGACACTGGATTGTGTATATCACCATGATTCAAGATATACCACACAAGTGGCACATTGTATTTGCATTATTATTATTATTATTTGTATCATTATTATACTTTCTGCACAGTATTAGCGTTTTGCACATTTTACAGTAGAAAGATAAAATTTAATAAATATGTCATTTTTCAAGCTAAAAAATGCAACACTTTTTAAATATTTTTGAAGAACAAATGTAACGCTAAGGAGGTTAAACTGTTCTGATACAAGATCTAGATCTGGAATGCAAGAGAATTAACTTTAAAAAGCACAAACCTCCACAAACCTTCCGCAAACCCTTCGCCAAACACTAATCACCATCTTTCCAAAACAAAATAACATACAGACCAATTTCACTTCTGAATAACGACGTTAAAATACTCTCTAAAATCATAGCCAGAATGATGGAGAAAATGCTCCCCTCGGTAATATCACAAGACCAAACTGGATTTATTAGGGGCCGACACTTATCTTCAAATCTTCAACGCCTGTTTAATGTAATATACTCACCAACTAAATCAAACACCCCAGTAATATTATTATCATTGGATACAGAAAAGCATTCACATGATTGAATGGAAATACCTTTTTACTACATTGGAGAAGTTTGGGTTTGGCCCGAACATTTGTGCATGGATTAAATTACTGTATACTAACCCAGAAGCTTCAGTTTGCATCAATAACATTTGCTCAGACTACTTTAAACTAGAACGTGGCACTAGACAAGGATGCCCCTTGTCACCCTGCTGTTTGCGATTGCCATTGAACCACTGGCAATACATTGTCGAAATACTGATCAGATAAAGGGGATTAGCAGAAAAGGACTGGAACAGAAAATCTCATTATATGCAGATGACATGGTACTGTATATATCGATCCAGAAAATTCTGTGCCTGCAGTCTTAGCAGCACTCACAGAATTTCAAAAGATCTCTGGTCTCAGAATTAATCTGAATAAAAGTGTACTCTTTCCAGTGAATTCTCAAGCATATAATATTAGATTAGACACCCTACCTTTTATCATTGCAGAACAGTTTAAATACCTAGGGGTAAACATCACAAGTAAACAAAAAGCTCTTTATCAACAAAATTTCGCGCCTGCATGGAAAAAATTAAACAAGACTTGCATAGATGGTCAACCCTTCATCTCACACTAGCTGGAAGAATTAACACTGTTAAGATGAATATTCTTCCTAAGCTCCTTTTTATTTCAAAACATCCCAATATACATTAATAAATCATTCTTTAAGCAATTAGATTCAACAATAACCTCATTTATTTGGAATTCAAAACATCCACACATCAAAAGAGCGACCCTACAAAGACAAAAGGCAGAAGGTGGCATGGCTCTACCTAACTTCCAGTTTTATTACTGGGCAGCAAATATACAGGCGATAAGAACCTGGACACAAATAGAAGAACATACACAGGCATGGACCGCAATAGAAGTAAAATCCTGCAGTACTTCTTTGTATTCCTTGCTCTGTGCTCCAATAAACACACGCTATCGGCAATACACTAATAACCCAATTGTGCTCCACTCACTTAGAATCTGGAACCAATGTAGAAAGCATTTTAAGACGGAGAAGCTTCTATCTGTGGCACCTCTGCAAGAGAACCACCTCTTTCAACCTTCACAAACATATGCAGTTTTAATATCTGGAAAAATTTGGAATTAACTTGCTTAGAGATCTTTATATAGACAACGCCTTTGCATCCTATGAACAATTACATTCCAAATTTAACATTCCAGCTACACATTTCTTTCACTATCTTCAAATCAGGAACTTTGTTAAACAGAACCTTCCAGATTTTCCTCATCTTGCACCCTCATCCATGCTGGAAAAATATTGCTCAATCTCAAGGACTTAGACTCCATCTCTACAATATATAAAATCATTTTACAATCCCTCCTTTCAAAGATCCAAGAGGACACTGGGAAAAGATCTCTCAATTAATATATCAGAAAAGGAGTGGAAAGTAGCAATGCAGAGAATTCACTTGAGCTCCATATGCGCAAAACATACAATTATACAACTCAAAATTATATATCGAGCACATCTGTCTCGACTAAAACTATCTAAAATGTTTCTAGGGCATAATCCACCCTGCGAATGTTGCAACCAAGTTCCAGCCTCACTATGTCACATGTTTTGGGCCTGCACCAAATTAACATTATTCTGGACAAAAATTTTGAATTACCTTCAGACAGCCTTGGACTCACAATCCCTCCTAACCCATTAACAGCTGTGTTTGGGGTTCTTCCAGAGGGGCTTAAAGTGGAGAAGGACAAACAAATTGTGATTGCATTCACTACACTGTTGGCACGCAGACTCATTCTGATAAACTGGAAGAACCCAAACTCTCCTCTTTTAAGTCAGTGGGAAACCGATGTGTTATATTATTTGAAATTGGAAAAATCAAATACTCAGTTAGAGGATCTGTGCAGACTTTTTCAAAACATGGCAGGATCTAATCAGTAATATTTTAAAATAAGTTTATAAAGCACAGAGAATTTATTAATTTAGGTATGTTTACAAGCCTTAAATTTTACGCTTGGCTTGCTCTCTCTCTCAGGGTGGGGATCGATCTGTTCTTAACTCAATTTTTCTTTTTGTAAAAACTTGATTGCTTTGTATGGATTGTAATAAAATTAATAAAAATAAAAATATAGTGCAAAAAAAAAAAGCACACCCTTGTTCAAATTCATTTTGATTCCATTAATCTTATGAAATGCTCATAGCAAATGCATTACTAATGGCAAAGGCAAGTATGAGTCTGAGATGTTCACTTTGGTCATCTCTGTTGTTTTTGGATTTTTACTTTACATATTTTTATAGTTCTGTAATTTTTGTATTTAATGTTTAAAAAAAAAATATATATATATATATATATATATATATTACTTTTATTTATGTAATACAGTATATATATAGTGGACTATGGCCGGCCATTCATCCTGGCCAATAAACCCAGGCCGCCAGAGGGAGCCCTCCCTGCGACATGGAGATGCCCCGAATTCCAGCAGGGCATCATGGACTATGTAGTTTTAGTACACAGCCCTGCTGGATAATGTCGGGGCCACCAGGAGACGCTACAGGGAGGCTCAGAGATGTTTATTTTCCCTATAACCTGGAAGTACATCTTAGGCACAGCGACAGAGGAAATGATGTACTTCCAGGATGAAGAAAAGGAGTTTTCACCTGACCCGAAAGTGTTAAGAATCACGTGGACTGAGGGATCAGAAACACTTCTGGGTCAGGGACTATAAAAGGACTATGGGAAACCCCAGCGTGTTGTGCTGAGTCGGGTGGCAGAGCGACAACGCGTCTGGGAGTGGAGGATTGATTATTGGTTATTGTGTATTGGTTATTGTATGAATATAGTGGAGTGGAGGATGCTTTGTGCATAATATTATTCGAATAAATATAATATTTGGCCTTTTATTTATTAAAACAATAAACAGTATACAGGCCTTCCTTATGATGAATCTTATCTTTATCTTACCTTATGTTATGATACATCTTATTCTGGAAATGGATAGCTAAGAGCTCAGTAGCAACCACAAACAGCATTGATGATAATGGATAAACTTGTGTAGTTCCATGTCCTAAATTGAAATAATCTGAATATGTATTATCCATATGGACTGAGGCTTCCAAACTAGTATAGAGTAATTTAATCCATGCAGATGAATTGATTTTTGATGTATGTATTGTTAAGTTAAATTTATTTTTCTTGAAGCTATGCTAGTCTCCATGGATTTGTTTGCATCCTTTTTTGAAAGCTGCTTTAAAATAATCAGTTTTCTTCAGTACTAATTAAACATCAGAAAAAAAATACCAGATGGATATTTATATATCTGCTTTTTAAACAACTGCTAGATACAAAATCATGTTGCATGGAAGCTCAAACAATGACCACTAGGATGCAAAGGAAGAATAGGTGTCTTTCTGTGTACTGTGGATTTAATTTCTATGGCGCAAGTCCCCAATTAAATTGTTTGGTGGCCTCAAATACTGTGGTGAGAAGCGGGAGCTTGATTTAATTTGAGATCCTAGCTGCTGCTGCTGTGAAAACATTTCTATAGGTCCCTGCTGACAATGTAAATGTTGTTGTACAAAGGCAGCACTCTCCACGGGGTCCTGATCATGACGTGACAACAGTCCTTCACGCTGGGCAGATACTCTTTATATCAGTTGCTCCCTGAGGGGGGGCTGCAGTCCATAACATTAAAGCCAGGAATATCCAGTACAAGCTATTCAAAGACACCCAGCAGGATGGCTAGGAATTAATAGAGGTAAATGTTGTGAATTCCACAGAGCTCTTTCTTTGCTCATCACAGCTGGGAATGGGGGATACTGCAACATGAGAGTGGCGCTGTCAGCATCAATCATTGTTAGTTGTGTTACAGCATTCCATCGACATTATGGGCCTCCTCTGTGGCCAAAAGCGTTCAGTCTCTGCTGCATGGTGAATGTCTGCCTCACAGCAGCAAAAGTGCCCACAGACTGACTACCCAGCAGTTCTTTTAACAGAAAATATTCAAATGCTTTTTTCATACTTTTCCCTTAATATCTAAAAATGCATTTCTACAAAATGACGTTTTCTCTTTATTACCAACCATGCACTGTAAATTGTGCTTAAAGATGGTGCTTAGGGCAGCACGGGAGTGTAGTGTCTAATTGTTTGAAACCTGGTTTTGAATCCTAGAACTGACTGCTGTATGGATTTTGGGTATTTTACTCTTGTGTGCATTGCTTTTATTTGGATACTCTAGTTTGCCTACCATATCAAAAACATATCCGTTGTAATGAACAACACGAATGGGCTGGCCTCCTTGCCAGGACTGTCCCCATACCCTTAACTGGACAGGAGGTCAACACAATGGAGAGATCAGGGGAAGGCTTAGTATCAAGTCTGTATGTTCTCCTGACCCACTAGATGTCAGCATCCCTGGGCTTCTGAACCCATTCAGACACCCACAGGGAATCCTGAGAACAGCGGTCTAGTGGTATAACCCTGATAGGATCTGTGGGTGCCGCCAGGGTGTGCTGCAGGGAGTTGCACTCCTTACTTTATGGGACTTCCGTATGACCTGGAAGTGCTTTCAACAGGCAATGCCCTGGCGCTGGAAGTACTCCAGGGTCTTCAATAAAAGGAACTGCACTGCCTTTTCCAAGCTATTTAGAGCAGGGAGAGGAGACAGACAACACTCATATGGGAGGAGTAGAGGAGAAAAGAAATAAGAAGAAAAGATCTTATTGCTGTACAGAAGTATTTCTTTAAAATAACCATCTTCATTTTGAACCCAGGACTTGTATGCATATCTGGGGTATGGGGCTCTGTGGCACCCCCTGTTGATAGTACAGCACTATGCTAACTGGTAACTCTAAACAGGCTCAGTAATTTAATAAGACCGTCACCTTTAAGATTAGCAGCAAATCCATATTACGTACCCTTAAACTGTGTTCAGGTATTGGCTCTTGTGAAATATAGCGACCCAGACACACACAGGCGGACACCATTTGCTCCATCACCACACGTTTATTAACACAAAGTCACAAATGTTAAGTGCACCGCAACCAAACCCCCAGTTCCCCAAAGTCAACAAACACAGTCCTCTTCACACAACACTCAGGCCTCTCCTCGCCTCCTCTGCCTCGACCTTGTCCTCCTCCTCACTCGACTCCAGCCTTGATTGCAAAGTGGCGGCTCCTTACAGTGCTTCTCCCTGTACCTTTAATGATTTTCCCAAGGTACTTGGGTTTCCTTCCACTTCCAAGAGACATTCAAATTAGTTTAACTGATGGCCCAAAACTGGCCTGTCATGAGTGAACAATCTCTATGATGAAATGGTGTCCCGTCTATGAATGGATCCTGCCTAGTACACAATATTGCTATGACTGGTTCCAGATCCTGATTACATTGTATTAGAAGCTAAGAGTTCAAAAATTGAGAAATGCATGTTTGATTTTTTACCTTAACATTTCTTTAGCTTTTCTACAGTTTTGAGGAATTTTGAAGATTGAATTGATTTTATTATCATACGTCACAGAGTGCTGCAGAGTGCTGGACCCTGGCTGGGTGTCCTCCCCGTAAAGTTTTCCCGTTGGTGTACATCTACTGTACAAATGCACCTAGGCTTCCGGGAAAATGTACTGTACAGTAAATAGGTAAATGGTGGGTCTGCTTGGGCATGTTCCATGTGATGGACTGGCTTCTTATCCATGCCTTCAATTTCTATCTTTTTAGAGAAGCAGACGTACAGTAGAAATGTAAAATTACTATTGCTGAGTGACCTCTAAAAAAAGTTGAGCCTCAAGTCTAGTAAAAGCAAAGGTTTAATATCAGACATGTAAAAAGATACACAAGAAGATAAATGTGTTTTGCTTCACTTGTCAGAACATGACACTTAGTTTTGGTTTATTGCTGCTTTATTCATTCCCTCACATATTGATGATGCTTGCTCCTAGGCTCAAAAACTTTCTGCAATCAGAAAAGTAAGGATTGATTGTAGCTGGCAATATTTGGCCTTCACTTGCTTGGCTAACTTTGTGAATTTCTTAACTTTAAATTTATTTCCCATGATTCATTTGTGCAAAATGATAGCAACTTTACTAGTGATTTCTTACACCCTTCAAAAAGTCAGTCTCAGAATCTCTAACTAGACCAAATAGATTTAACATATTTAGTGACTTTTAGTATCCTGTGCATTATTTCTTAAAATCACGTCACACCAATCAGAAATCTTACCATTAGTGTAAATTAGGTATAAAGTCACATGTACAGCAATTAATTCAGGTAAATTTTACTTCTGTAGTTAATCAGTGTGCATCAAATAAAAAATGTGGGCTTTTTCCACAATGAATGACATTTTGTATGCATTGTAAGAGGTTTAACATAGTGTTATATTTCAGCCAGGGTTCCGGATTCCAATGCTCTTTTATGTCCTTCTTGTTCGTTTTTACTTTCTCGTATATGAAATATAGGCAAAGTACTGTAATCGTCCAAAGATTCAATGTTGAAATTTTTATGAATCTCAATGTTTTAGACCTCCCCGACTTTCCTGTATACAAAGTATAGGGAAAGTATTGGAATCCTCCAAAAATTCCATTTCAAGATTTTGATGAATCTCAGCGTTTTAAACCTCCCCGAGTCTGAAAATACTATTTTTGGAATTATGTCTGTGTGTCTGTCTGTGTGTGCTGTGATGGGTGGACTTGGCCATTACGCACCGTGATGCCAATGGAATTGAAGAACCATCCGAGAGAAGATTGCTGAGGCAATACCTCCACAGGGCAGGCTGGAAGCTGGAGCTTGGTGAAGCCCTGTTGGGTTCCATGTGGGCCACCAGGGGAGCTGCAGAGCCATTCACTGCATTTCCACCACACCTGGGAGTGATTTCAGGTAATCCTGATGAACCACCTGGAGAACTCCCAGGTGCTGAGTAAAAGGAGCTGCCTCACTCCATTCGAGGAGTCAGAGTTGGGAGGAGGTGGCTGAAGTTTTCCTGGGGAGGAGTGGAGGTGGAGGAAGAAGGAAAGGGAAAGGATTGTGTTTGATTATCAGCACATTGGGCTGTATTGTGCTGAAGGGAACGAAAGGAAAGCGTTCCCCAACAGTGCATAAAATGTGTGCTGTGTGGCAACGTCTTGTCCTGTCTTTCTGTTTCAGGTTAGGGAAGCTGTATGCCTCCCTGGGCTTCACAGTGTGTATATGTAAACACGATAACTTAAGTACGCTTTCACTTAGGTCAACCAAATTTGCATACAAGTATTAGATACGAAACGTAGATTTCTTGTTAACTGGAAGTGGTACTTTACCTTTTATTCATGCAGCTGCAGAGTCCGATTTATTCAACTTTACATTTATAATAATTGTTCAACATATTATTAAGTTAGTTGCATTTGTTGTTGATGATTCTTTAATGTACATAATCCATACTAATAAAAGGCAAAGCCCTCACTGACTGACTGACTGACTGACTGACTCATAATTGAGTGCCTGCCCATATAAGGCCTTCCGTCAGCAGCAATCCAGCAATCCAATGGACTTGCTGCCGCTAAATATTCGCGGGTAAAGGACTGTGCTTATGCAAAGGAAGATGAGATGGTCAGGGATAGAATAGTGTCTGGCAGAAACTCAGCGAAAGTGCGAGAGAAACTTTTAAGTGCCGGGTCTGAGCTAACATTAAATAAAGCCGTGGACATCGCAAGATCGCACAAGATAGCACAAGCACAGCTGAGAACCTTCGATGAATGTACTCCGAGCGGCTCACATGAACTGACTGTGAACGCAGTATGCAGAGAACAAGCCAGAGCTCCAGAGAGCGCTGAACAAAAAACGCATTACACAATTGAGAAGGCGGCAAAAGAATATGAAGCGAGTGACGCATACAAGCATATTCATAAGTGCAGCTACTGCGGAAAGAAAGCAGATGGTGGAAAAAGTCAATGTCCAGCTAAAGGAATACAGTGTAAAAAATGTGGTAAATTGAACCACTTCCCTAAAGTTTGCAGGACTGGGAAAGGTAAACCCGTGCATGCAGTGTGCAATGTCTCAGAAAAAGATGAAGACGAGCTGTTTATTGATGCAGTAAAAAAGGAACAACCCTCTGAAGATGAACAAGCCTTTGAGGACATATCAAAAGGAAAGCAAGGTGTAAAGTTTAAGTTTAAATTAAGTTCATAGACACGCTGCCGCTAAATATTCGCAGGCAAATCCACAACTTAATACTGGGAATGGCTGTTAAACATCTTAGATTCACGAGTACCGATTTGGGTAGAGAACACTTCGATGAATGAAACCTGTTATCTTTACAATGGTTGACAAACACAGAATATAACTTGAACACAACACATCCTCCAAATGTGAACCTGATTGAAAGAAATAATGATAATCAAATCCTTGATGACAGCAACACTCATAACAGTGATAAAACAATTACATTGACAATCATGTTACGTTATTTTTAAAATATTTCCTTTTCTTTTTCATAACTTCTTTAACACACTACTTCTCCACTGCAAAGCGCGGGTATTTTGCTAGTATAAAAATATAATCATTGTCTTGCAGTTTAATCCTCAAATATCCATACCCATATCTGAGTATACGAGAATGTCTAGGGGAGACTACTCACGATTTTTGATTCCTTTGTTTGTGTTAATATTGTCGGTCATTTAATTTCTGTATACCTGTGTATCTTCTTTTATGGTCTGTTGTCTGTGGGTGGTCCGCCATGAGGCAGGGCCACCTGCTCATTTCCGTCTTTTGATATTTTGTGATTAACTGGATTTTGAAAACTTTTACTCTTTCTTTTGACTATTCTTTGTTTATTAGGACTGTTTTGGAATTGTCTATTTTGAAGGCATTGCCTTCTATGCCTTTTGTCTTGTGCTCCTAGGATCTTATTTTTGTTTAATAGATCTTTTTGTTAAAATACTAGGGGGCTCTGCCTCCTGTTTGCTTTGCTCGCCCACCCCTGTGCTTGGTTTACCGAAGGTACAATTTAAAGAGATTGTTATTTTCATGGGAATTGTTACATATGCATTATTTTTACTTTTACTTTAAGACCTTTTGCAAAAACAATACTTGTTCTTTATTTCCAGCCCCGGGCGTGGTTACAACTCTTTCTCGCAGGACTTATAACGCTGCTCATGTTGTGAGGGGGGGAGGCTGAACGCACGCTATGGAGATGCCGTCGGATCATCTGCTGTCTTTCATCTGCTGGCGAGCTGCCTGTTCTGCTTGTCGTATGTCGTTGTTTTAAGAGCTGTGAGCACATGATGCATGTCTGCCAAAAGCAATCCAACAACTGCTAGGTTAGATGTCTGTGGACTTGTTTTAAATGATGGCTCACTGCCTTGTCTCGCATGACATTGTAAAAACAATACTGATCCTTTATTTCTTTTCTCAAGCGTTGTTAAATGTCTTTCTCGCAGGACGTATAACGCTGCTCGCATTGTGAAGGGGGTGCAGCTGCTGTCCTTTTTGCCACTTCATGTCTCTGCTGCTCACGTTGTGATCGCTTCTCCGTGATCATAAACATACACCTGACCGAATTGTGTTTTCTTTGAATTAAACTTGTTGTTGCTTTAACTATTGCAGGACAACAGATTCTCATAGCGTATGGTCCATTATTGTGTAAATTTATGTTTTGTGCATTGAATGATACAAAGGCAAAAAGACTTTGTTTTCTGCTCTTCGCCTTTTATTTCTGACCTCGCTTTGTCCTACTATTTTTTCAATTACACCTGGTCCTGATGATTAATTTCCTTTTGTTTGCACTAATGCAATCTTTACTATCTTTTTTTTGATACTGTAGCGACTGACGTAATAAAGTGTCACAAAAGTTTTACTTGAACAATCGCTGACTTAATAACCGCAAATACAACTTTCTAGCACCCTCTCCAACTCCTCGTCCCCCAGGTCTCGCCCCCTTACCATATCAATCAATACCCCACTATCAGTCTTGTACTCCACCCTCTCTCAATCGGAAACTAACAGTCACTTAAAACAAAAAAGGCTTCAACCTGGCTGGGATGCAACAATACTTTCGAATTTAACTGCTTTCATATTATTTACCTTTCTCTGCATGTGTATTGCGCCATCGTTTGCTTGAGCCTTTCGAATTCCAATATTTTCATAATCTCTTATCTGCCTTTTTTTCTCTCCAGCGCTTTTGGGTTGCTGCTTCTTTCTTCTTTGCTTAGTCGTTGACGTTTCATCTAGAATGTATTGTCCTTATACGCTTTATATGTGCTGAGAGCACAGGATCTGTGTGTGCTATGTTCCTTTACACGGCTGAGTGTTTGCTGGCCATGCTCTCTTATTTGATATTGTTTGCATCTCCCAGGTCTTTTAAGTGTCTTCCGAGAAGATCGCGTCTTGTCGCCCTGCTTTTCCTTTCCAGGATTTTTTTTATAATAGAGAGAAATAATTTTTTAATAAAGATTCTTCATTGCCATCTTTGTTACTGTTTTGAGGGAATTTTCACCATTAATAGGTATTTTTGGGATTTTCTGGACTTTTATGCTTGTAGTGTAGGTTGTGGTAAACCAGCCTGGACACCAATACAGACAGACACAGGAAGTCCCGAATCACGCACGTTTATTTTACAAAGTCCCGCACAGAACACAGTGCCCCTGCACCAAATACCCTTTCAAAGTCCGGGCTTCTTTCTGGTCCTTCTTCCACCGCCTCTACTCCTCTCCTTCAAGCTTTGTCTTCTTCCTTCCGACTCCGGCTCTTGACTGGAGAAAGGTGGCCTCTCAGTCCTCTGGGTGCCAACTTATGGTGGCTACGGGCCCCGATAGGGTTGTGCTTCCATGCTTGGTTCCTGTGGCCCCCATACAGACCAGGGCAGCTGCCCTTTCGTGGCCCAGGGGAGGTATAATCCCTCTCCCGGTCCTTCCAGGCATCCAGGCGGGGCATAAGCACCCAGCCGACTGCCACAAGGTTGAATACTTGAACTCTTGAAGACTCCCCACAGACAATAACTGGACACAGAAATTAAACCCAGTCCCCCTGGAAGTGTCAGGCAGCATTGGTAAACATTGCCAAACCAACAAGTCAAGTCAAGTCAAGTTGGGGAGCATGCACTGGTACAATGTGCTGCCGCACCCACTACACAACGAAACAACTCGGGATCCCGGTTTGCAACCCCCCCAGGCAGATGCACAGTCCAGTCCCACTCTCTGGAAATGACCCTCTATCTGCTGCAGCCAGGTGTTACGTGGGCAACACCCTGGCCTGGTCCAGCCACTCGGGTCCCCAACAATGAGGATCTTACGAGCTGGATCACCCTCTGGGAAACGTGCCACATGGCCGTAATGCAGTAACTGATGCTCCCTCACAATGCAGGTAATGTGCCTCATTTGAGACTCCATGAGCAACCGATCATTTAACACAAAGTCAAACCAACGGTATCCAAGGATTTTCTGGAGAGACACAGTACCAAAGGAGTCCAGTCTTCATCTCAGGTCACTGGATAGTGTCCATGTCTCTCAACCATATAGAAAGACAGGAAGCACCAGGACTTTAAAGACTTGGACCTTCGTCCTTTTGCATAGATATCGGGAGCGGCACACACCCCTTTCCAGCAACCTCCTGAACCACCATGCTCTCCCAATCCGTCAACTGACTTCATAGGAACAGTCACCAGAGGCATGAATGTCACTGCCAAGGTAAGTAAACCTCTCAACAAGGTCGACACTCTCTCCACAAACAGACACACTACTGATGGCTGTGCCCAAGAGATCATTAAAGGCCTGGATCTTGGTTTTTATCCAGGACACATGCAAGCCCAGAAACTTTTTTTCCAGAAGCCCAAGAACACACTCCTGACGAACCCCAGAATCAACTGGGAAAAATGCAGAGGTCCTGCCTCCACTCTGCACAGCACTCACAGTACCAGTGTACAAGCCAGCCATGATATCCAGCAACCTTGTAGGGATCCTGCAAACCCTCAGGATGTCCCACAAGGCAGCTCAATCAACTGAGCCGAACACTTTGTGAAAATCGACAAAGGCTGCAAAGAAACTCTGCTGATATTCATGTTTGCACTCCATGAGAACCCTCAGTGCCAGGATACAGTTGATGGTAGACTTCTTAGGCGTAAAACTAGACTGTTCCGGTCACTGGTAGGTGAGCAAGTGATCACGGATCCTATTGAGGACGACCCTAGCAAGGACCTTACCCGGCAACGAGAGCGGTGTTATCCCCCTGTAGTTGCTGCAATCCAGGCGATCACCCTTCCCTTTCCAGATAGGGATGACAAGTCCCATTTCCAGTCAGTTGGGATGATGCCAGTCTCCCAAATGGAAGCAAAGATTGCATGCAATGCCAGGAGGACAGCCTTACCAACAGCCTAGAGAAGTTCACCCCGGATAACACAGATCCCTGCAGCCTATCCCCCCCTCAGCTGGTTCACCACCTGTGCAATCTCAGTGAGACTGGATGGTTCACAGCTAATCGTAGGATCAGCCTCAAGAACCATGAACCCAAAGATATCCAACATCCTAGCCAGAGGATCAACTTTGAACAACTACTCAAAGTAGCCAGCCCAGTGGGTCACAACTGCAGCGTCATCCGTAAGGACCGTTCCATCAGCCGCCCTGACTGCGACTCTCCAAGGAATAGATTCAGATGTGCGTAATGCTTCGATTCCTCTGTAATCAGGATGTGGGTCGCTAGACCACAGATGGTGTGTCACTTGCTCATAGATTCCTCTAACAAATGCCTCTTTATCTGCCCTCAGAGCCCTTGCAGCCATCCTTCCCAGTTCCCGGTACAGACCAGAGTTGCCTTGAGTCATGCGCTGCAACTCCTCTCGATGATATCCAGGGTGCCATGCGAGATGAAACACCTCCTTCTGGGAACACCGGTAACACCAACACAGCCCTCAGAGACCTTAAGGGTCTTGTCACGGAAGGTCTCCCACATCACATTAGTCTCAGCAGTCGTATCCAAATCTGAAGTTCCTCATACAAACTGCATTCAAACTAATTAGTATGGCTAAGTCCAGGCTCATTTTCCTAGTAGGTGGTAACCTAGTGGACCTAACCTGGATCCTAAGAGTGGCAACAACAAGTCTGTGGGCAGAATTCACAAACTGGGCACTTCTGTAGACCCTACAGTTTTGCAAGAGCCTCCAGTGTCTGCTCATGAGGATGTGATTGATCTCCTTTACCGCACCACCAGTATTGGAATACCAAGTTCAACGATGTGGTGCAGGGTGCTGGAACCAATATCCAGTGATTCGCAGCCCCTGACCTTTCGCAAAGTCGAGGAACATGGAGCCACTTTCACCACGGTCACCAGACCCATGGGGACTGAGACAATCCTCATAGCCAGCCCTGTCAGTGCTGCCAGTGGTTGCATTGAAGTCACCCATGACCAGAGGAGTGTCACCCTGTGGGCACCCATCAACCACTGAGCGAAGATGCAAATAAAATGTTTCCCTCACTGAGACATCACTGACCGTGGTCGGAGCATACACTGAGACAACAGACAAGGCACCCAAGGTGTGCCGTAATCTGAGTCCCATGATACGCTCGTTGAGTTGTCAATTTTTCCTGCAAAACCATGACACCCAAAATTAATTTAATGTTCCTTTTATTAAGTTGTTATTTTTAAAGAGGTTTCCAGACACAAATGATGTTGACTTCTAATGAATGATTCAGATAGCAATGATTAGGAAAGGTTCTTTAACTGTAATGTCTAGCTCATCCAATGTTTATTCTGAAAGTAGTCTCCAGTTTGATTTAACTGCAAGCTCACTGAGTCACCCAAGGGAAATATTTATTTAAAGCTGCTATCTGAACAAATCAGGTGGTCAAACTGCATACACATATTGATCATTTATAATTATTTATACTTCATATAATCAAAAACAGTTTGCACCTACATTTGTTACATTACTTTGTTTTCATAACTAATATGACTTTGAGAGACCTTTGGTGGTGTAAAACGCTCTTGAGACCTGAAATAGTTTTATTTTTATTTTGGGTCATGAGTAGAATAAAATGTGCATACTTAATAGTACAAATTCCCTCTTGTAAACCAGCAGAATAGCTTTACATTTGTTTACCTTTCTAGTACCAATCTCAGGTTCCAGCTCCCCATGACCCTACAGTTGGATTAAACGGTTTGCTAAATATGTGTGGGGGTGTAATATACAACAGAATACAATAGCTTTACACAGTGTCTGACAATGAACTTTAAATTAAGTTGGAAAGTCCATTTATAAAACCTATTTTTTTCTAGTCTGGTGATGTTCCTGTGCAGGGTGAGTCTCATGCTTTCAAGTTCAGTGGGATTTTGTGATCATGTCTTTCTTTAAAACAAGAAGCACAAACCACCTCCACCTACATTTAGATATCTTGACATACATTGAGCTTATTAAGGGTACTACTCTAAAAATCTTTCTTTCCTGTTATTATAACAAAGGCACATTTAACAAAATAATGGGTTTGCACTAATGTAATAATGCTTTTCCCTTTAATGATGCACAGGTGTTTGTTTAGTAGCTACTGAAACTGAACAGATCTTGGAAAGGTTTCCTGGAACAATAGGACCATTGTTGATCTGAGAACTGCGCCAAGGTACACCATGGCACAGCTGCACACATACTGCACCTAGAACAATTTAAAAAAAAATAAAAATTTTTTTAGCACATATGATTTTTAAACTTACATGATAAAAACTCAAATAGTATAAAAAAGAGATACTCCACAAATAAACTGGAAAATGTCTGCTGTTAGCTGATAATTATTAGTGTGAACTGTTTAATAAAAATATGTATTTATGTAAATATTTACAATATCTATAATACTTTCTGATAAAGCTCAATGTACTTCACACAAAAATACTATACTGATTACCTTAAGATAGGTACATTTTTCATCCATATATTTTATGTTTATATATATATGTATATAGTGGAATGAGCCCTGGACACAGACAGGCGGACAACATTTAGTCACCCAACACACACATTTATTTACAATATTTACAACTATATAAGTCCGTGCACAACCCAGTGCCTCCAACACCAATCCCCCAAAGTCCAGGCCTCTTTCTCCAGTGCCTTCCTTCTTCAGGCCACCTCAACTCCTCTCTCTCCAGACTCCCGTCCACTTCCACCCGACTCTAGTCATCGAATGAAAGGAGGCGGCCCCTTTTATACAAGCCCGGATGGGCTCCAGGTACTTCTGGGCACTACTCCACAGACACTCTCCTGTGTGGCGGAAGTGCCGGCTGCGCACCCGGAAGCCCTACGGGTGTCTCCAGTCTTCTAACCCCCAGCACTTCCTGGTGTGGTGGAAGTGCTGAGGTCCAGGGCTCTCCAGGCATCGGGACACCCCCTGGAGGTGACCGGTGCAACCAGGGATGTCGCCCCCTCCTGGGCGTCCCGGCTGGGTACCACCCCCAGCCATCTGCCACTCTATATATATATATATATATATATATATATATATATATATATAAACAGTACAGTATATATATATTTAAATATATACATATACATTCATATATACGTAAGTATACACACACACACATGCATACATATGCATATACTTATATATTGTGAAGAACCAGCCCGCATCACAGACAGACACAGGACACCTAAGTTCAAGAACACACACATTTCATTTCTGCTCTGTTTTACAGCACACACACAGTGCACAAATCACCAAAGCTTACAGTCTTTTCTTTCTCTTTCTCTTTCTTTCCTTTCTCCTTCTTTTCTTCTACTGCCTCCACTCCTCCCCCACAAGGTCTGTCCTCTGCCTCCGGATTCTGGCTACCTGAATGGAGTGAGGCGACCCTTTTATAATGCATCCGGATGTGCTCCAGGTGCTCACTGATGACCTTCCTGCAGCACTTCCTGGTGTGACTGAAGTGCTGCATGGGCACCCGGAAGCATTTCAGGTGTACCCTGATTCTCTTCCAGCAGCAATTCCACGGACTCCAACAGGGTTGAGCTTTCAAGCTCCAAATCTGTGGCCCTAATATAATCCAGGGGGGCTGCACTCTTGCACCCTGAGGAAGATATTGCCCCTCTCCCAGTCCTTCCCTTCTCCGGGCATCCTGGTGGGGCAAGGTCCCCAGTAGTCTGCCACAATATACATACATATATGCATACATGCATACATACATACTGTATATATTGTGATGGACAGGAGGCAGCTCAACCTGGCCGACACACCCAGGACACTAGTTGGCAACTTCCCTGCAGCTTAGAGGTGCCCCGTTTTCCCAGCAGGTGAGCTGGAGTTGGGAGGGAGTGTGAAAGAGCTGCTGGGAGGATAGGAGGAAAAGAATTGTATTATTGATTATTGATTTGTGTATTGTGGTGGTGGTGATTTGAAGGCAAAATTTATTGAGGAAAAAAGAAATTAAAATATTTCCTAGTGCTTTTACCTGGTCTCTTGGACGTTTGTCTATTGGGTTTGAGGAGCAACAGCGCCCTCTAGTGTCACAATATACACACACATATCTCTATATATAATCTTCATTTGGATCTTGATCTTTGTTTGTCCGCGAATGAATTAGAAGAAGAAGCACTAGATGGCAGTAGAGAGACAGCTAAAACATAGGCATTGCATTAAGAATCTCCTCCAGGCTTATACTACTGAAGACTGTAGTACACCAGTCACAGCTCTAAACACAGACATTCAAACTAAACAAATTGTTGTGCTTTAAATTAACTAAAGAGATCTTCATTTAGATCTTGATCTTTGTCCGCGAATTCCATGCATGCGTAGACCACCTTCCAGTTTAGCACGTTGTTGTTACTCACGGATGTCAACAATGTGCCCGAATAAGGTAAAGGGTGGTGGACAGTGTTACGCTGGTTAGCTCCTGAGGCCTGGTTAGAGAATGAGATTGCCAAAGATAAAAGGTATGTACCTACGTAACATATGAATGAAAGAAAGACAGTGGGTAAAATGAATGACAACGTAACCGCACGTTACGGAAATTATTATTGTTACGTTGTAGCCGGCGAGGGCTGCACGTCTCACAGTTGTACTGTGGCTTGCTCACATGTCAGTGAAGTGATCCCTATTAATGCTTTAAATAGCCTGGATTCCTATTTTTCCCCCTTTTATAACCATTGCTCCGTGTATATTGCCTTACTCTTTGGATTGCCACAAAGCAACCTGCAAGATTAGAGAAAGGTTGAGAAGAGATCGTGAGAGGAAACGACAGCGTCATGAAAACGAGACGGACTGTGAATGGACAGAAGCAGAAATGCTCCCACACCACCACATAATTACGATTCGGACAGTGATTACGAGTAGGCCGTTCCTATCGAATCAATGTCCAAGGGTTTTCTTTTGTAATTTTGTTTCCCTTATAAAAAATCATAATGCTGTGTGACGAAGGGCCCAGTTCACAACTGGCAGCCGCGTTTAAACAGTGAACAATAATTAACATTGAATAAGTAAGGTCCGATGGCCAGGGTGGACAGAAAAAACAAAAAAAAAACTCCAAAAGCTGGAGAAAAAAAATAAAATCTGTAGGGGTTCCAGACCACGAGACCGCCCAGTCCCCTCTGGGCAATCTACCTAACATAAGTCAAACAGTCCTCTTTGTATTTAGGGTTTTCATGGAAGGACCTGATGATGATGGTCACGTAGACTTCTGGCTTTCAGTCCATCAATGTTGGAGCATCATGATGCTTTGAGTAGGTGGTGGTGCAGGCCGCCACCACAAAGAAACCGGAAAAAGAAACAGAAGAGAGAGTTGGGGTCAGTACGGATTTTAGAGCCACTATGAATAGTTATTGTGATGAATTGAACATACAGAGTATCAGTATTAAGTTAAAGTGAAGTTATGAGAAGGCCATGTTAAAGTAATGTGTTTTCAGCAGTGTTTTAAAGTGCTCTACTGTATTTGCCTGTTGAATTCCTATTGGCAGGCTATTCCAGATTTTAGGTGCATAGCAGCAGAAGGCCGCCTCACCACTTCTTTTAAGTTTAGCTTTTGGAATTATAAGGAGACACTCATTTGAAGATCTAAGGTTACGATTTGGAATATAATGTGTCAGGCATTCCGATATATAAGATGGAGCGCGATTATTTAAGGCTTTATAAACCATAAGCAGTATTTTAAAGTCAATCCTGAATGACACAGGTAACCAGTGTAGTGACATCAAAACTGGAGAAATGTGGTCGGATTTTCTTTTCCCAGTTAGGATTCTAGCAGCTGCATTCTGCACTCGTTGCAAGTGATTTATGTCTTTTTTGGGTAGTCCTGAGAGGAGTGCGTTACAGTAATCTAGTCTACTGAAAACAAAAGCGTGAATTAATTTCTCAGCATCTTTCAATGATATAAGAGGTCTAACTTTACTTCCGTCTTAACTTTTAATCCTAGTGCATCAAGTTTATTTCTGATAACCTCATTGAATCCATTATTGCCAATTACTAAGATTTCAGTTTTCTCTTTATTTAGTTTGAGAAAATTACTATTCATTCATTCAGGAATACCAGTAAAACATTGTGTTAGTGTATCGAAAGAGTCAAAGTCATCAGGTGCTATTGATAAGTACAGCTGTGTGTCATCAGCATAGCTGTGGTAACTCACGTTGTAACCTGAGATAATCTGACCTAACGGAAGCATGTAGATTGAGACCCAGGATAGAGCCTTGTGGAACACCATATCGGATATCATGTGTCTTTGAGTTGTAATTACCACAACTCACAAAGAATTTTCTACCTGCCAGGTAGGATTCAAACCAGCTCCTCTGAGCTTTGTCCTTCCGCCTCCCGACTCCAGCCTCGAATGAATGGAGACGGCCCCTTTTATATGGTTCCCGGATGAGCACCAGGTGTTCCCGGCATTCCTCCTCTGGCCACGCCCAGCGTGGCGGAAGTGCCGGCTGTCCTCCCGGCTGCTCTCCGGGTGCCGTCCTAAATCTTCCCCCCAGCTCTTCCTGGTGTGGCGGAAGTGCTGGGGTAACAGGTCCCCAAGGCATGTGGGTTCCTCCTGGCGGTGACCACGGGCCCCTACAGGGTGGAGCTTCCATGCCCTGTACCCGTGGCCCCCAAAACAACCAGGAAGGCGACCCCCACGTGATCCAGGGTGGGCACAGACCCACATCCGGTCCCTCATGACGTCAGTTATGACGATAATCAGTTTCAGCTGCTGTGGTGTTAATGAAATTAACAACAGATGCACTAGAGGGGCAACAATGAGATGACCCCCAAAACAGGAATGGTTTAACAGGTGGAGGCCACTGACATTTTTCCCTCCTCATCTTTTCTGACTGTTTCTTCACTAGTTTTGCATTTGGCTACAGTCAGTGTCACTACTGGTAGCATGAGGCGATACCTGGACCCTACAGAGGTTGCACAGTTAGTCCAACTTCTCCAGGATGGCACATCAATATGTGTCATTGCCAGAAGGTTTGCTGTGTCTCCCTGCACAGTCTCAAGGGCATGGATGAGATTCTAGGAGACAAGCAGTTACTCTAGGAGAGCTGGAGAGGGCCATAGAAGGTCCATAACCCATCAGCAGGACCAGTATCTGCTCCTTTGGGCAAGGAGGAACAGGATGAGCACTGCCAGAGCCCTACAAAATGACCTCCAGCAGGCCACTGGTGTGAATGTCTCTGACCAAACAACCAGAAAGACTTCATGAGGGTGACCCAAGGGCCCCATGTCCTCTAATGGGCCCTGAGCTCACTGCCCAGCAAAATGCAGCTCGATTGGCATTCGCCATAGAATACCAGAATTGGCAGATACACCACTAGTGCCCTGTGCTTTTTACAGATGAGAGCAGGTTGTTAAAAAATATAAAAAAGCTCTCTTTAAAGCTTGCTCAGAATACTATTCTACAACAATAGGCAGCAATAAAATCCTCGGGTACTCTTTAGAACAGTGGCTAAATTGTCAAATGGAAACTCAGATCTACAGTGCAAAATACCAGCAGATATTAGCAGTACAGACTTTATGAACTTCTTCAATAAGAAAATTAAAATTATAAGATCCCAGATCTCAGCATCACAGTAAAAAACAAATACTAGCTTAGCAGACCCTGTCTCACATTGCATTTAGCACTTTAGTAATTTTAATCCTGTAACTGAGCAGGAAGTCTTAACTTTAATTTCTAAAATGAAGCCTACTACTTGCTCCCTAGATCCAGTGCCATCAAAACTAGTAAAAAATGCAATGGATGTTCTTGCAGCGCCTATTCTAAACATTATCAATAGTTCATTATTGCATGGCACAGTACCTGATGCACTAAAAGCGTCAGTCATTAAACCATAACTTAAAAAGTCAGACCTAGACCCACACATACTAAATAATTATAGGCCTATTTCAAATTTACCTTTTCTCTCTAAAATACTAGAAAAAGTAGTCGCCAATCAACTTCAGTCACACCTTACACATTGCAATTTATTTGAGAAATTCCAGTCTGGTTTCCGCACTGGTCATAGTACAGAAACAGCACTAACGTGGGTTGTAAATGACGTTCTGATATCCTCTGATGAAGGAAACTCCACCGTAATTATGTTGTTAGACTTAAGTGCAGCATTTGACACCATTGACCCTTCTATTTTACCGCACAGGCTAGAAAATGATGTTGGGCTTACTTATTCTTATTTATCAAATCAATTCCAATATGTACAGAACAGGCTGACAGTACTCCATCATTATACACAGAAGTTCAAAATGGTGTCCCGCAGGGCCCAGTTCTGGGACCTTTACTATTCTCAATTTAAATGCTTCCACTGGGATCTATCATTAGGAAACATAATGTTAATTTTCACTTGTATGCAGATGACACCCAGTTATACCTTTAATTTAGATCAAATGAAGTTTCTCCGATGTTGTCTTTAATTAGTTGTGCTAGTGAATTAAAAGAGTGGATGGGTGAGAGCTACTTGTCTTTAAACACAGATAAAACTGTGATAAAAATAGATAAAAATGTTAATTTTTGTAGGGAATGACGCTGATCACAACAATATTCTGTCATCATTTAACTCAGTTGGAATCACCATTAATTTTACTGAATCAGCCCACAATCTAGGAGTTATCTTTGACACTAGTATTTAAAGCGCATATTGCAAAGTTGTCCAAATTATGTTTCTTCCATCTTAAAAATGTTGGGAAAATAAGGCGCTTTCTAAATAAACAGGATTCTGAGAAATTAATTCATCCATTTATTTCTAGTAGGATTGACTACTGCAATGAGGTATTCACTGGATGTTCAAACTGTTCTTTATACAGCCTACAGTTAATCCAAAATGCTGCTGCAAGAATTATTACAAGAACAAGAAAATGCGAACACATAACTCCAGTTCTTAAATCCTTACACTGGCCCCCAGTTAAGTTTTGGACAGATTTCAAAATCCTCCTTTTAACATATAAAGCATTAAATGGCCAAGGTCTGGCTTACTTGCCTGAACTTATCATGGCTTACAAATCAGAGCGCACATTAAAATCTCATGATGCTGGTCTGCTTATGATTCCAATGATTAATAAAATAACAGTGGGAGGTTGAGCTTTTAGTTATAGGGCCCCTAAACTGTGGAATGGTCTGCCTGCTACTATAAGAGATGCCTATTCGGTCTCAGCTTTTAAATCCCGGCTGAAGACTCACTACTTCAGGTTAGCATATCCTGACTAGAGCTGCTGATTAACTGTACAGACTGCATCTCTGCTGTTAGTCATTAGCACTAAAACATAAGTAACATGATAGTTATAATTGGATACAAACCCTCACCTATTCTGTTTCTCTTCTTAGTACGCAAATGTGGCACTTGGTTCCACAGCCCACCTGCCAGGTTGTTTTGTCTACCTAAGGTAAAGTCATCCCTGATGGAGGATCGCAGGAATCATGGGAAAGAGGGGTCCTTTCATCGGAGCAACGTTTCAGCCGTGGCATGGCCAAATGGGGAGGCAGCAAGATGGATGAGGTCTCCAGGACTCTAAACAAATCCAAATCATATTATGTGTTATCATCTACTGTTAAATTCTACTCCGTATTTCTAAAATTTTTATTTGAATACTGTATTGAGGATTTGTTCTGTTCTGTGTATTGTATTGTATTGTATTGTGTTGACCCCCTTCTTTTTGACACCTACTGCACGCCCAACCTACCTGGAAAAGGGTCTCTCTTTGAACTGCCTTTCCCAAGGTTACTTCCATTGTTTCCCTACAAGGGTTTTTTGGGAGTTTTTTCTTGTTTTCTTACAAAGACAAGGCTGGGGGGCTGTCAAGAGGCAGGGCCTGTTAAAGCCCATTGCGGCACTTCTTGTGTGATTTTGGGCTATACAAAAAATAAATTGTATTGTATTGTATTGAAATATGTACATTCACCAAAAACTAGCCCATAAACACACTCGGATTACAGAGCTCAAATTTTTAGAACAAATTCATATTCTAGAAAAAGCTACTCACAATATAGACATGGATCAGATAACCTATCAAACTCTGCACTACAACAAACAAGGCATCATACCATTAAAAGCCTGACAAAACAGTGTTGCTTATTGACATTGCTTTAGAAAGCCTAACGTTATAATAGATTCAAAACAGTCAAAAATGCAGCAGCCCCATACACACTGAGTTACAGTGGGACATCGGCAAAGAAATCACAGCTCTGGTCATCCTGTGAATTAACAAAATTTAAGTGGGCTGTGAAAAAAATGAACGTCCCAGGGGATTATCTGCAAAAATCTGCACTTGTCATGATATACTATATAACTTAACGAAAGAAAGAGCTACATCCAAAATGACTCTTGGTTATAGAAAGCAGTTTGGGTCTTTTATGTTTAAACGTATAGATGTTTGTTAGGCATATACAGTATTTTGGTTAGAATTTTATCAAAAACATTTTTCAAAATACTGTTATTTGTTATATGCTATTTGGTATGAAGAAAATCAACTGATTATGAATATTTCATTAGTCTACTCACCTACTAATTTGCTTTATAATTAGTCATGATAATAGTCAAACAAAATTATTACTAATAAAATTCACATGCTGTATTTCCTGACAGCTAATACAGATACAGTTGTATACTCTGGTTATACTGTAAGAGTTACAGCTCTGTTCAAAGCCTAAACTTGAGAGAGGCAGCTCCTTTTATTCTACTTCTGGGAGTACTCCAGGTGGCTCATCAATATTGCCTGGAATCACTCCCAGGTGTGGTGGAAGTCCATTGTAGGGCTCTGCAGCTCCCCCTGGTGGCTCCCAAAGAATGTGGGAATCCATGGTGCCACAGTCACCCAGGAGGACTGCCCTCTAGCATCCCAGGGGAGGCCTCAGAGAAATAGAAGAAAATAATATTGGCAACATTTTAGCAGTGAGGTTCTGTAAGAAAAAGCTTAACAAAATCATGTAAACAATTATTTCCTGCTTAATTTGTGTTATTTTAAGCGCACCACATTGAGTTTACCCAATTATACTTACTTTACTTGATTTCACACAACATGAGCCTATTTTAGGACTCATCTACTTTGGGTCTGTTCTTTTATAATAATTGTCAGAAATGGGTGGAATTTTTTCAGGAAACAGTGGAGTTATTTTTCTACAGTGTGTACATGTATAAAAATGATTGTTTTTCATGTTAAATGTGTTACTTTTTATAAAGGGGATCTACTTTGTTGCTGGTAAATTATCAAAAAAAATCAAACTCCCTCACTGATATAAAGAGAAGGAAAGGGTTAAATATGGTTTGGATTTTTAACAGCTTTTGCCATTTGAATTTTGAAGAAACAGGCAACCCTAATTAACATATTTTCCAGAAGAGGAGTGTGATTTTTTGAAAGTGGCAATTTTTTTTACTGCTTTACGCACATTTTTAATATTATTAAAATAAATATTAAATAGTCAGACATCTTTGTATGATCAAAAAACAGTAAACTTTGAATTGTACTAGGAAAAAACACATAATTAACAGTGTATAAACATAAATCTATTCATTTGCTTTTGTTTTTGCTGGGTTGAGCATCCCCATGTAAAATATGTACTGTACTTGGCAGGTTTCCTAGAATGGCTTATCTTGTTTTGGTCAGGTTGTATAATAGAAATCAGATTAAACTACTCCTCTTTGATGCAGTAACACTCAGGCAGGTACCAACGTGTAAGCTACTCAGCCAAAGTGCTGCCTTTCTAGCCTCTAGCAACACCTAAAAAATTAATAAAGAGTTTAATTTTAGCTTCAGTCATTCCAAGAGGTTTTATCTCTACTGGCAAATCCACCCTGGAAGATGAAAATGCTAGGCTAGATTGAACAACACACTTTCAAAGGAATATTTTACAATAGAACTAATGTGAATTAATTAAGTTTGTAATTAATTTTTTATAAGCGAGTAACATACCATATAAATAAATAAGTGAATTAATTAATCTGAACTAAATTTTGACTTATATGGTAAATTTTAAGTATGTCTTTTGCACATTAAACAGCAGCCTTACAGAAACACAACTGTTGTTTCAGTAACTTTTACCTTTTTTGTCCCGGCTTACACCTAATCTTTGCCATGCCTCCCACTGCCAATCACAACTAGTCAATAACAATTACAGTCAGTCACCTGAGGCACTGCAGTGACTGCATGTCACAGAAACTTTATACAGGCTCCCTCAGTAGTTTAATTCTTAATATTTCTGGTAGTTCTGCCTAATTTTTAGTTTGTTTTGCTATCCCCTTAGATGTGTCCATTTCATCTCTTTAGACCATTCCTTTTAAATGACTTGGACTACATCCTTAGAGATCATTAGTTACTGGCTATATCTCACATTCCCAGTTAACTTGATCTGAAATTGCAATATAGGGCATGTAATTAAATAAAGTCCTGGATTTCATTCGGTCATTAATTCTCTTGAGCCTCTACACTTCTTGTCAAGTGTATCTGGTTCTGCTTTTCTTTTTAAGCCATTTTGTTTTGGTTTATTGTGTTTCAGACACCTGTTTTGGTTTTGTGTGTTCCAATATTTTGTCTGATTTTGCCAAGATTTTAACCAAGTACTTGTTTACTTTTTAAAACCTTTATGAATCCTCTAATTTCATTATGAGATATTAATCTTTGTTCTGTTCTTGTTTTGTGCTGTCAGGATGACATCAGGATCAAACCATAAACAGCTGCACTCTTCCTCTCAAGCCTTTCCAAGTTTAGATGTCCCTAAACAGTTCCATTCCTAATGTGGGGGAGGCATGTAGGTTAGCTATAAACACCAAAGACAGGGTGAAATACTGTCATGGGTTGGATGCAGATCTAGCAATAAAATGTGATACATTTTATTTTGCTCTACTTTTGACCTGTTAAGCTCATATATTGATGTTGATTTTTTACTTGCCCTTTGTTGTCATTTGTTATTTTTTGTGGCTTATCTTTTAGCTTAAATCTTGCCTGGTCCTTGTCTGCCTCTGTATTTTTTCCTTTTCATGCTCAATCTCTACTGACATTACTTTTCTAACTTTCGGTTGCATAACTCACATTTTAAAATCCAGCTTTAAGCGACTCTACTAGAAACTCTCATGCTTTTATACCTTTTTGTGATTGCAAGATAAACAAATGGTAGATAACCAGAAGACATGCAATCATATGTAAGACAGCCATATACTGTATAACTGCATTGAAAAAGCTATGAAAAGTGATGTTTTGATTAACACTGTCCTTGACACATGAATCTTCTCTCCCTGACCCTTAACATTCTATGCAGATATGACAACATTCTGCCAGTATATTTTGTGTGCTTTTAAGCAAAGGATTTCCACAGGGCACTGCCCTGTACTGCAAAACATCTTAGAAGAAGTCACAACTCTGCTGACTCACAAAAGTAAGCTATCAGTAGACTGAGTACATGCTGTTATGCTGTTTGTATCGTTAATATGAAAGGGAGACAAAGACAGCCCACAACATACAGCCATAGCAGGCATGAGTGCTCATCTGAAATGGAAGTTAAACGGCAAACATGCATTTAGTCTGCAGGTGTGGCCTTGTGAGATGCATTAGATAGATAGATAGATAGATAGATAGATAGATAGATAGATAGATAGATAGATAGATAGATAGATAGATAGATAGATAGATAGATAGATAGATAGATAGATACTTTATTAATCAAAAGACATTACAACAAACGTCTGGAAACAGACCATACAAAGGCAACAATAATACACAAAAAGTTGAAAGAACTAAAGCACCCAAATGTCAAAAACCAAAATGCAGAAAGACAACTTTAAAAAGAAAAAGGAATACTCCAGTGCACACCACAAGAGTGAGCACTTTGATTGTTATGTTAATATCACAATTATCTGAAACCTCTCAAGCAAAGAAAAAGCAAAGAATTATTAAAAATACTCACAATGCAGAGCATAAGCTACTGTATATCTAAAAGAAGATAATTGGCAGAAGAAAGATAAGCGATTGATAAGCTAGTGCACACACATTATATGAAGGTGCACAGGTTACTTCATAAACAGGAGTGCAGGACAGTGTCACAGATACACGCTGGCGGATCACCTACACGGCACTGCTAAGGTAAGTAATACCACTCCGATACAAGTGGGGGCATTAATGTTATAACTTCTTTCTCACCTAGAACCTCGACAAGCATCCCAATGAGGATGTCTTGTCCTGCCATAAAAATTCCAGTGCAAACCCCACCCCTTCCGGACCCAACGCAATAAAGCAAGACGATCAACCAGAAGGAGGTGCCTTTTTAGGACCTGGCCATAAAGAAAGACAGTGCTCCTGTCTTATCCTGTTTATATCAAGTAAAAACTCATGTAGAGCACTGCTTTGGGCTACAGTAGGAACTTTTGTGTTGTGCCATTGACTACCTGTGTGATAAGTCAAGTCTGTAGACTTAAGTTTAAAAATAGTGTTTAGTATAGCTATTTAAAGCTCATCACGTTCAGATAAATAGTTACAGCTTAAAAAGTTACTTAAGTATTGTTTCAGTGCTTTAGTGTAGGAGAATACGGTGGTGAGGCAAAGTAGCACCAATATTCAAAGTCTTCTCGCAAGTCATTCCACTGATCTGAAGGCCTGCAAGTCAGGTGGCTTCTCCGGGCTTGAAGCAGCACTACTCCAAGGTGCGTGTCCGATGCCACTATATGAACCACAAGCACAATTTCAAATTGAAGCAGCACCATGGTAAAGCGCATGCCCGAAGCCACTGTGGGAAAACAAAGATCAGAGCAGTCAGTTTAAGAGGCTGACAGAAGAGAATATATGCACATAAGAAGAAGGATGAAAAGAATGAGTGAAAGTATGTGAAAGTTCACTATGTAGCTTACTTAAGAGGAAAATAAGCAGCTGATGCAGTGTGATTGTAATCACAATTGCACGCAATTTGATATTGGCAAAACTGCCCCTGATCACAGGAGGCCATAGAGTGATTGACTCAAAGTGATTTGCTGTTGTGGGACCCCTGAAAATGTGAATAAGAATTGGCTAGGCAAGGGGGATATCTAAATAAAACTAAAGTCTAGACCAGGGGTGCCCACACTTTTTCAGTTTGCGAGCTTCTTTTAAAATGACGAGGTCAAAATGATCTACCTACATTAAAAATGCTATATATATATTGTGAACTTGAACCCGGACACAGGCAGACAGACATCGTTGTTTGCACCACACACTCGTTTATTTACAGTATTTACAAATCCCGCGCTCAAGTCCGCAGTGCCTCTTGCACCAATTCCCCAAATCCAGGCCTTACAATGCCTCTCTTTCTCTTCTCAGGCCTTACAATGCCTCTCTCTTTTCTGGCCGCCTCCAGTCCTCCCGCTAGCTCCATCCTCTTCCACCCGACTTCCGCTCCAGACTGAAGGGAGGCGGCCCCTTATATAGTGCTCCCGGATGAGCACCAGGTGTTTCCGGCATTCCCTCCTTGGCCACGCCCCAGCGTGGCGGAAGTGCCGGATGTCCTCCCGGCAGCTCTCCGGTCGCCACAATAAGTCTTCCCCCCTTCAGTCCATAATTCCCTATCACTTCCAGGTCAGATAAAAGTCATTTTTTCACCCCAGAAGTACATCATCCCTTCCGCTAATGTGACTTGGAAGTACTTCCGGGGTATAGGGCAAAAAAGAAGTCTTTGGTCCTCCCTGCAGCTCCATCTTGCGGCCCCTGTGGTGTCCAGCAGGGCTGAGGATAAAAACTACAAAGTCCATGACTCCCTGCTGGTCTTCGGGGCACCTCCATACTGCAGGGAGGGCTCCATCTGGCGGCTTGGGGGACTTGGCCGGGATAAACTGCCGGGCACAGTCCACAATATATATATATATACTGAGTATACTTTATACATAAAATGTATGTTGTTGTACCTTGCATAACTGAATAACCTTTATGGCACAATAACAATTCAATACATTTATGGTCACTACAGTACTTGGATTTAATAATCTTCATGTGGGAAAAGGCTGCCTCGCATAAATAAATAGAGCCGAATAATGCAGCCAAGGAGCTTTTGAATTCATCCGAGTGAAAAATGACGGCTGTCCGATTAACTGCAATTTTAGTTCACTCTCCTTTCTCTTTCTCAGATCGCTTTTCAGAAGGAAGTCAGTTTTGTAGTTTTTATGAACAGTTCGAAAGTGCCTTTCCACATTTTCCTTCTTTGGAATAGCAATGATAGATTGACAGAACAGACAAACGCACTTGGATTGTGCCATTGTGAGAAAAAAAATCCTCTTCCAATTCCACATCCAGCCCATACCCTCCCCAATTTTTTTTTTTAAATCCCTTCTTTAGTCGATATAAATTGGAGTTTTACAGTAGCTTGCGCGTTTGATCGTGTGGCAGGATGACCAGTGTGTGTTAGAAAAAAAGAGACCGGCTGCCCTGTATGTCAATCAAGTGGCAAATGCCATAGGGAGGATATATGATTTTTTTTTGGAATGCAACGCGATCTACCTGCACTACCTTTGTGATCTACCGGTCGATCTCGATCGACGCATTGGGCACCCCTGGTCTAGACCACCAAGTATCATCCTTTGACTGATCTTTGGCCTTGCAGATACTTCTTTACAGCTGAGTTGGTACAGCAGAAAGCAGAATGTTTAAGTTTGTAGATACTGGTGTAAACAGTTTACTTCCATTTGTATATATATTTTGTGGAAGTAATCTGTGGTTGTGGGTGCTGAATTTTTTATTATTGTCGTTTTTCAATTATTGCTTTTTATTTTTGTATCCATTCTTCGTAGAAGAAGGAGGAAGAAAAGGCCTTTTGATTATCTTTTTTTTGGAATTTTTTAGCACTTTTTGCTTTGGAGTCATGGTAATTGTATGTAGCACCAGCACTTGTTTTTCTTATTTATGTTAATGTTCACATTGAATTGTGTAAATATATGTAACACATTACTGTAAATGGATATCAACTCCTTAGGAATAAACTAGGATTCTGTTTCTTGAACAGCCAATATTCTCTGGATCTAAATTCTTCTATCCCCTGGTCGTTCTATTACAATTCCAGGTGCATGGAGTCTGAAACTGCCATTGCATGGGGCACCATAGTCTATGATTTTGTTTTTTGTCAAATTAAATTGAGTTTCACCAAATTAGTGTCCCAAAATTCTCAATGGTGGTCTATTGCTTAATCACAACAAGCATTTTTAATTACTGTGAAGACAGCATGATAATAATATAGCTGTGAGCTTAATATTTATTGAGAAAAAACCAGCAACATGTACTGACAAGCAGTAGAACTTTAAAGTGCTGTGACAGAAGTCCAGGGATCTTGCCCCACCGGGATGCCGGAAGAAGGGAAGGACCGGGAAAAGGGCAGTATCTTCCCTGGACCACAAGGGGCGAACTCCATGGTTTACATGGGGGCCGCAGAGCCTGGGAGGTCAAACTTATGGTGGGATGTGGCCACCACCAGGGGGTGCCTGGACAGCTCCGGAACTGTGGCTCGAAGCACTTCCGCCACACCCGGTAGAGCTGCCAGAAGAGGAGCTGAACTCTCTTGAAGCACTTCCGCCATGCTGGATGCTGTATAAAAGAGGCCGCCTCACTCCACTCAACAGCCAGAGTCGGGTGGAAGTGGACAGAACTTGGAAGACAGGAGTGGAGGCGACAGAAAGAGAGAATGAAAGTCTGAAAGACTAATTAATGGTAATTGGTGCACTGCATTCGCATGAGATGCAATAAACGCGTGTGTTAAGGACATTCTGTGTCTGCCTGTTGGAGTATAAAATCATTAATCTCTATAGTCTACTGTATACTCTATAATTTCAGACACCAATATTTTTACATTTTGATAAGGTTATGGTTTAAAACCTGATGAACCCGTACAAAATTCCCCAAGGGAATGGGAAAATAAGAAAGGCAAAAGCACTACTTCTGCTATTATGACCAGCAAGGGTGTCTGTTTATGAAAATGGCAGATTGCTGGAGGAAATGTTTTCCAGAATGCACAGATCTGCACACACTAACCAGAAACCAGAACCTTGGGGTTGACTGATTGGGCAAAGCTTTGTAATAGGGCTAGCCAGAGTCTTTAATCAACAGTACTAAATCAATAATGTGAATTTCTAACAAAATCTTTTTTGAGAGAGGATGTTTCCTTTATTATTAAGTAAAGACATTCTTACTCCAATCTTTGGATCTTAATAAACAGTTAATAAACATGATTAATACATGAGTACAATACACTAACATGAGAAAAGGTCCATTGATATTAATTGTAAGTTTAAACACAGTATGACTTTATCAAAATAATGGAAATGATATGCAAAATTACTTCTCAAAGAAAGCAAACATGGAAAAATTGCCCCAAAGCACTATGTTACTGAACAGTTAACTTTCTGAAGAGGCTTTCAGAACTGACAGCTATGACGACTTTAAATCTTTTAACATTTTTTAAACAATGACAAGACAAAAATATTTCAAGTTATAAAGAATAAGCGTGCTGCCTAAATAAGATTTCATACAAATTTTAGAAAAACTTTTTTGCCTACAGATTATTAGACATGATGACCCAATTGGAGTTATGGCTTCCCTAAGGAATTTGGATCAGAAATTATTTTTGCAGTACTATTTTGGATTTGAGTTTGAAAGTCCTCAAGTGTTTGTGGATTTCATTTGCAGCTTTGTCTCTTTCCATAATTGAATGGCATTGTGTAAGGTTAATTATTCCAATTGGAGTAAGTGTGGGAAAGTGTGTGCCCCGTAATGGGCACCCATACTGCCTAGATTTGATTCCTGACAAACCTATCTTGCCTGCCATGATCCTATACTGGAAAAACAGGCATTGAAATGATACAATGCATTTAACATTGGCCTTTTCTCATCTAATATGTATTTTTTATGTTTTCAAAAAGTAGTTTAGAAAAATACTCAAATCAGAAACACAATCCATCTGTCCCCTTCACTAAACTAATCATGCATTTTTATTTGAAATAAATATTTTAACCTTTTCATATGCTATTCATTAATTTATGCTTATTATGATGTTCTTTATCTTTTTAGCTTTTCACACACAGACATGAATGCAATTCTTGATGTTTTAGCAATATTTGTTCAATATGCTGGGTGCTGTCACAAAAAGATACTGTTATATTTTAATTGAACAAAGCATTATCACTGTTGTTATATATGCTGCTTGGAGTCTATGTTCATGAAATAATTACAAGTGAAGTGGTAAGATGATAAAGGGTGGATGATGGATACCATTAACATCTCACAAAACTGAGTTCAAGTATTAAATCTGTGCAGGAGCCCCATTTTGCTCTTTTTTCATTCAATCTTTTCTGATTAATGGTGATCTGGCATACAATATACCATCCAGCTTTTCTGTCAGTGACTATTGCATATCATTTATTTCTGAGCCTCTTTTAGAGCAGAGTCTATCATATTACAGTATTTCTTCTTCATTTTTTACCTTTGACCTTGATCCATGAAAAATCAAAGCATTCCCCTTTTCTTGCGCTACTGCAAGGTTGAAATATTTTATCTTTAACTTTGTTTAACTGAAGATGACATCAAAGTACACTCAGGTTGTATCTAACACTACTTTCTATTTTCTTCTTGCAGTCACTTGTATGTCATATTCTCCTTTTCAAAAGCATGGATTTTCCTTCCTAATGAAACAATGTTCTTACTCATATGCTACATGTTGGAAAACGTTGGCTATAACATTTCTTATTTTTTAAGTCATCGCAGCATCTGTGGGTTTCATTACCATATCCAGATTAGCCATGACATTTTTGTTTATTATAAGCCAGTGATTCCTCATTTTGGAGTCTCCACCCATGTAAATGTTTAAAATCTATAAATTTCTATCTTTTTTATTGTACTGTAGGTCCTTACGTGGTTTACAAAGTCACATAACATAATTTTAGCATGTTTTATACTGGGCAGTAGGTCACTGTTTCCACTTAGTTTTTTTCCTGCTTATCAGGAGCATTTTCATATTTTATTAACTTTCAGTTGTTATGGTAGTGTTATCATAGTTAATATGATAAGTGATAGTTATTCCATTATTTTTAATTTTGTCCTTTGCTCCTTCCCATCCTGCCAACATACAACTTCAAAAAAGGAGGCAGTTGCTAAAGCACTGGCAGAGAATTTTTCCAGTTCAAACTATTTTTTCCATTATTTTTAGTTCTGAGCATTTGTTAGTTATCATGTATAAAAATGTCTTCAGTAGGAAAAGATTATGAGTCAAAAACTCATGCCTTTCATGATGTTTCATAATTTGTACTGATCAAAAAATTTTAATATCTTAACCTAATCTATGAAACAAAAGTGGACATTTCTTGGTGTTATAAGAGAACTAAGGGCTTACACCCTGCTTACATCGCTCACCAACCCAAATTGCCTGTGGTACGCACCAACCACTTTGTGTCTCTGCTGTTCTTGTGGTGAAGAGGGGGACTGAACACATCCCATGGAGACGCAGTCGCTCCACCAAAACCCCCTCTTAAACGGTGATACAATGGGAAATAAATGCAGTTTTTTTTAACCTCCTCTTTGCTTGATCAGCTGCTGGCTTACTGCTGCTGCCATGCCACATGATCTGCAACTTGCGCTGCGCTTTGAACATTTAAAAGCCTGTACAGCAGCTGTCTTTGTCATCTACTCTTTATTTTTTAGTTTATAATTTAAAAATGGAATAAGAATCTGAAAATCTAATAACCTCACATTAAAGTTTGATAAATTCTGAAATGAATGATATGAAACATTGTGGAATATTTGGACCCGGACACAAACAGGCAGAGACAATGTTCTTAACACACACGTTTTATTGTGTAACACACAATAACACCCTAAACAGTGCACCAATCACCATCAATCAGTCCTTCAGACTTCATTTCTTCCCTCTGTCTGTCGCCTCCACTCCTCTCTTCCAAGCCCTGTCCACTTCCACCCGACTCGGGCACCTGAGTGGAGTGAGGCGGCCTCTTTTATACAGCACCCGGAAGTGCTCCAGGTGCTCCCCAATTAACATCTGGCAGCACTTCCAGGTGTGGCGGAAGTTCTGTGGACCACTGTTCCGGAGCTGTCCAGGCACTCCCTGGTGGTGGCCGCGTCCCTCCATAGGGTTGAGCTTCCAAGCACTGTGACCCCCCATGCAATCCCGGGAGGTCGCTCCTTTGTGGTCCAGGGAAGAGACTGCCCTTTTCCCCGTCCTTCCCGTCTTCCGGCATCCCAGTTGGGCAAGGTACCTGGACATGTCTCACAACATATAAATGTAGGTTTTAAAATAAGCCTGATTTAAAGCATGACAAAAAAGTGCCATAAAAAGTCACATAGAATTGTTGCACAAAATCATTGCACTTTTATGTTTATGATTTTATATATACCTGTATATAAAGCAGATTGTAAGAAAATTTGAAACACATATCAAATAATTTTATCTACATGTATAAAATGTTAGTACTGTCAAAAGGGTACATATACAAGAAGGAACACCATGTTTTAGAAAAAATTGGAATTTGAAGGTATGTTAAATTTATTTAAAATTGGATTTGTTAGAGCCCAGGTATAGTCTAATCAAAGTACTAAAGTTATCTCTATAAATTCAATCCTATTCACTCTGACTCCAAAACCTAATCAGAGATGTGTTTCCTGAAAACAATGACACTTAGATATTAACAATCTACTTTATGAAATAAATATGTGATGTACATGCAACTTTCTTGTGAGTTTCTGATGGTGCCTGACGCCCCCACCTCTGCCACTGTCCTGAAAATTTTAACAGATAAACCACTTGGACCTTTTTGTAGGTAGGGGGATGAGGAGGGACAACTGGTACTGTGGGCAGTGTGCTTGTGTAGTGCTAAATGTGTCCCTGTGCAATGACCCCCCTGGAGTGTATGTACTGATTAAAAATCCATGGTAGTGTAGTGACCCCAGTGACCCTGCTGCAGTGACAGTGCTCCTGCCTCCAAGACCTCCTCTCCTTAAGCTCACTGTCTCATCTTAGTACCTCCCGACCTGGGGAACAAACCAAGTGGTGATGACAGGAGGAAGCTGCCTGGACTCTGTCACTTACTGGAGTCTGGACTGCACCTGGGTTGTCATTCATTCATTCACCCTTGAAGAGGAGGAGGAGAGGACTGGGACCAATCATGTGTCTGTCTAGAAGGCTGTCCATCACATGGGAAGATCAGGGCATGAGTCCTGACTCCTGTTCCTGGCAACAGCTAACTGACAAATGTGAAGTGGCTCTGTCACACTCTCATGCACGCAGCACACAATTAGCGAGCAAGCTGCCTGCACTTGTGTATGCAATAGCACACAGATTGTGCTTTACATAGTGCAGACAATGCTGGCTCTGCTGAGGCGCACAACATAAACTCTTCTTTGTGCTCTGGTCCGGTCTGGACAAATTTTTCTAAATAAAATAAACATTGGAATCTCTACATAGGGCTGCAGTAATGTGCCCTAAACACTAGAGAGCACCCTAGGCCCTTGCCTGGACAGCCATTGCCCAGAAACTGCCCTTTTCCACACCAGCCTGGTATACACTCTCTATTTTAAGATCAGCAGCATATCCAACCTCCATCCCTTCTTCCTTGTCCTATTCTTCATCATCTTCACTGGATCTGCTTAATCAACAATGTTGAGCAGTACTGCACATAACATTATCAGAGTGCAGCAAGACTGAGGTGAAAATCTGATGCCACCTGAAGAATTATAAAAGGAGCATTTTTCTACATACCACTACACCACCACACTGTGAGTTTCCTAATATACTACTACTACTACCTACTATAATCCAGTAGCCATCTACCACTAAACTCGACATTTCCTGTCAATTGACATGCTGCCAAATTGACCCAGATGTGGATGTTTAGGCTGTTTTAAGGCCTTTTGCCACAGTGTCTGTAAACAGAACACTTATTAATCAGAGTATAGCATCAAGTCAATGAAATTTCTAGGATATTGATCTTGTCAGTTAAGTAGCAGAGGGAATTGGAGTTAATTAAATTAACAACAGGTGCAGTAGAGGGGCAACAATGAGATGACCCCTAAAACAGGAATGGTTTAACAGGTGGAGGCCATGGACATTTTTCCCTCCTCATCTTTTCAGATTGTTTTTTCACAAGTTTTGTATTTTGGCTATGGTCAGTGTCACTGCTGATACCATGAGGCAATATCTGGACCATACAGAGGTTGCACAGGTAGTCCAACTTCTCCAGGATGGCACATCAATATGTACCATTGCCAGAAGGTTTGCTGTGTCTCCCAGCACAGTCTCAAGGGCATGGAGGAGATTCCAGGAGACAGGCAGTTACTTTAGAAGAGCTGGACAGGGCCATAGAAGGTCCTTATCCCATCAGAAGGACCAGTATCTGTTCCTTTGGGCAAGGAGGAACAGGATGAGCACTGTCAGAGCCCTACAAAATGACCTCCAGCAGGCCATTGGTGTGAATGTCTCTGACCAAACAATCAGAAACAGACTTCGTGAGGGTGGCTTGAGGACCTGATGTTCTCTAGTGAACCCTTTGCTCACTGCCCGGCAGCGTGCAGCTCAATTGGCATTTGCCATATAATACCAAAATTGGCAGGTCCACCACTGGCGCCCTGTGCTTTTTACAAATGAGAGCAGGTTCACCCTGAGCACATATAACAGAAGTGAAAGGGTCTGGAGAAGCTGTGAAGAATGTTATGCTGCCTGTAATATCATTCAGCATGACCGGTTTGGTAGTGGGTCAGTGATGGTCAGGCTAGACAACGGAACCTTGACTGCAATTAGGTATCGGGATGAAATCCTTGGACCAATTGTCAGATGCTGGTGCAGTGGGTCCTGGACTCTTTCTGGTACACGACAATACCAGGCCTCATGTGGCAAGAGTATGCAGGGAGGTCCTGGAGGATGAAGGAACTGATACCATTGACTGGCCCCCATGCTCACTCACCTGTCCTAAATCCAATAGAACACTTCTGGGACATTATGTTTTGGTCCATCTGACGCCACCAGGTTGCACCTCAGACTGTTCAGAAGCTCAGTGATGCCCTGGTCCAAATCTGGAAGGAGATACCCCAGGACACCATCCGTTGTTTCATTAGGAGCATGCCACAACGTTGTCAGGCATGTATACAAGCTCGTGTGGGGCATACAATCTACTGAGTACGATTTTGAGTTGCAATGAAATTTTGGCAAAATGGGCTAGCCCGCTGCATCATTTTTTCACTTTGATTTTCGGGGGTGTCTTTGAATTCAGGTCTCTGTAGGTTGATAATTTTCATTTCCATCAAACGATGTGGCATCCTTTTGTTCCTAACACATTAACCAGTCCATACCAGTATAGATATCCAACATGATTTTTTCAGATTGAGATCTGATATGTTTCTTTAATTTTTTTGAGTAGTTCATAATCCTGCAACTGCATTACTAAACCTCATGAAAATTATGCCATCTCTTCATGTATAAATTTTTGTTTTCTATATTTTCAGAGAACTGTAATGACATAAACTTATGCACTCTGTCTGGCGACCACTGTCTGTATTGTGGCACAAGATTTAGCCAGTTTAAAAAGCATGCCATTTAGTGATTAACAAGTGGGTCACAGAGCACACAGCTATTCATAAATAAAGCACTGTAATATGTTAATTTACAGTGGATTTTAGGAAACACTCATAAATTTATGACCTGTCTTAAAATAGAGCTTACAATGATCTTAGTGCTATCATGCTCTCAATGAACTCTCCTCCAAATCATGTTGATTAGCTATTTTAATCTCCTTTGCGTTTTCAAACTCTAAATATTTGTGTCATAATAAACAAATGCAAATTTTATATTTTATCCATATTTAAATGTACAAAAGTACAAAAACAAAACTGAATTTTCAAAAATATTCAATTTTGTTTTCATTACTATTTATGTACAACGGGTAGTACTAGGTTGTTGTACCGTGTTAGCCATTATGAATGTAGAGAAAAGCCAAGCAAAATGACACCTTTTATTGGCTAACTAAAAAGATTACAATATGCAAGCTTTCGAGGCAACTCAGGCCCCTTCTTCAGGCAGCGGGTAGATATGTAGCAAATTAATACAACAGAAACTGGAATCAAGCAACTGCATTAAATTCAGATTTACATTATCTTCAGAGTGGCTAAAAAAGCAGATACAATTTTTGGAAAGAGGTGTATTAGCATTGCTGCGTAGGGTTTTCTGTCACATGCATAAGTAACATTAGATCTGGCCTTCTATAGATTTAATAAGCTCCATAATCAATACTCTTTCTAAGTGAACACAAGGTTCTACTTGTGTCTTCCAAAATAATTCCTCTTTTCCAAAATGCTCTATAATAATAATAATAATAACTATATAGTGGGACTGCCACCCTCAACTCATTTTCATACAGTCACACTATCACCTGCTTTTCACAATCTGTTGGTGATGTGGCTCCAATTGTGCTATACTTCTTCCCAGAGTGTAAATGCTTCCTTGATTGGATGAAACTTACTTATACTGTACGTAGAAACTCCCAGCCATTCAGTAAATATATAGGGTATAAAACATCTCAGTAAAAGGACAGCATCAATTCCCTGCCCTCTGCATAAAAAAAAATAAACCATTGTTGATTTCCTGTTGCCCACAGCACCCTCATGAAGCATCCAAAGAACTATGCTGGAAGTACCACTGCTACCTTCACCTCTTGTGCTTTTTTCCACTTCCCTCAAAACGTATCTTTGCACTTATTTTTTCCTTATTTTTCAGCATAAAACCATAGTATGGTTACATCCACTTCCATAAAAGATGTGAATACAAGAAATTTACAAGACCTTCAAATTGGACTTATTCCTCTCTGCCGTTGCCTTGTGCCTTAGAAACAGTCTTTTGGGTCAGTTGTTATGTCTCCTATGGTAACTTGCGATGAAGACCTTTGTTTTATTTTTTTGTGTTGATTTCGAAATCAAATTGTTCTCTTAACACACAGATATTGTAGTCATGAAAATGTCTTGTCACTCTTGAGCACACATAGCCTAAAGATATGCCTGACACAAGGAAATAAGTAAATGGATCTTTGCTTCTTCCCCTAAACAAAACAAAACTGAACAGGCTGTTGTAGGATATTCATTTCAACACAAAAAGGTTGATGCTTTTTAACAGATGCCCAGTGCCTTCAAAATCTCCCCTAGAGCCTTAATCACCTGTTTTTGAACACTGTTGTTTCTACAACAATACTATGAACTCTGAATGTCAGCCACAAGAAACATCATAGCATTGTGGCAGGATGAATTTGCCTAATTTGTGTAAAATTACATATAACATACTGTATGGTTAGCTATCTAAGAAAAGTATACATTAGCTAAAATTTATTTTTGGACGGTCATGGCATAATTCCTGTGCCCCATTATTCTAGGCCTGGGTTCCTTTTGTGTTTGCACTTTTTAAATTTGCTTGATTTCCCTAGGAATTCTAGAGCCATGTTGCATTGGGCAGAGACATTAAATTCCTCCACTTTGCCATTATCTGCTTGTGCAGATGTGTTTTGGCATTCGCAACAGTGTACTTGTATATCATACAAGTTTCAACCTTGTATTTATGGGTGTCTCCCTGACCTTTAAAAGTGTCCAGCAATTTTCTTATCCCCTTATTCAACACAGGGTCGTGGAAGCCATACCTTATCACTGTAGCATTGGAAGCAAGATGGAGACCAACCCTAGATGAAGCACTGGCCCATTGAAAGACATTTTCCTGGTCATATTCTTGCTTTGAGTGAGCCAGTTTAGAGCTGCCAATGAATTTAAAGGTCATTTCAACATACAAACTCCACCCAGGCAGTACCTTTGACAGGACTTGAACCCGACCTCCTGAAGATATGTGGCAGTGGTTTTAACAGATGTATCCTTGCATAAACATTCAGTTTGGACAGATGGTGATTCAGAAGGTACTAAGACATGTAGTTCCTTGCATTTGCAACCCTTCAAAGGAATTTTCAACGGAACCACATAAAATAAACTCATTGTGTTTGCACATCTCTGTACCTAAAACTACAGAGTGGCTTGTCTTTTTACTTCTTGGCTTCAAAGTTTTAAAATAAAATACTACTAATAAATAATTTTACCTTTAAACTTATGCTCTGAAGACCGCATTGTGTGCAGGTTTATATTCTTAATTAAAAAGTAAGCTTTTGGCATTAATGAAATTAAACACCTATACAGATGTAAAGAATTATTATTATTATTTTATTAATGTAATGAATTGTCAGATATATCTAACTGTACATTTCCTGTAAAAATGACCAAATACTTTGTGGATCAGGCAAGTAAGTGATTTTCAATGTTTTATTTTTCTTGTCTCTTATTTCTTACTATTTATTTCATTGAAAAAGCCAGAAGCCATATATCAGACACATCTGATGCAAACAAGAATAAGCTGCTGTAGCCACTTGGCTGCCATATCCTTGTTGTCCATAGCTCACATAACTAACAGCAGATTAAGAAAAAAAAAGACCCAATGGAGGTTTCTGAATTTTAATAAGACGCAAAACTAAATTAAGTCACCAAACAGTTTGCTCCATTAGCAGTGATAATTCATTTCCAATTAAGAAATTGTCTGAAAAGAAACCCAGTAAGCACTGTGGCCATACTGAAACAGACACCCCTGTCTTGGACTTACAGTACCTGTGCATACATCACATAAAGAAACATATAATCATACTGTTGACTCCACTGAAAAATTTCATCATATTTACTTTGCCACTCACGGTTAACTCACCATTGAATAGCAGAGTTGTTTGTGAATGTGAAGGAGCCACATATTCCCAGGACAGTAACTGCAGCCACTGAAATCATTTTCGAATCTGACTGACATTCATGAGTCTGACAATAAAAAAAGCAGATTATAAAAATGGCAAAAGGTTAAAAAAATTGAAACAGTAACAAACAGTACCAAAAAGCAGCAGGCATGCAGTTAAAAAGTAGAAAAAAAGCAAACACAGACAATAAATTGCTGGTTAAATTAATTATTTACATTTGAGAAAAAGGAAGTCCGATATGCACAATTCAGCATTCATCTGTTTTCTTAAATGGTTTAATATAATACAAGGTTATGTGGAGCTGGGCAGCAACAGGTGAAATACCACAAACCAACCCTGAATGGGATGTTAGTTTGTCTTGCGGGGCACACACAAATACTGACATACCCACACTGAGTCATTTCAAAGTTACTGATTGACCTAAAGATCACTCCTTTGAGATGCAGAAATACACTTCACTGCTTGGCAAAAAAACCCCAAAAAAAACCTGAAAAATAAAGGTTATTTTAAATCCACCCAAATGGTGGCCAGACCAGACATTAAACCTAGGTGCAGGTATAAGACATCAGCACTGCAATGACGCAAATATCAGCTGCCACATCCATGTCTGGCCCATCAATATCAAAAATGAATTTGTTTCTACTCTACACCTACTCAGTCAAGAGCCATTTCAGACTGATGTGCAGAAAGGGTGCGGTCCATTTACACAACAGTATCTACAGGGAACTATTTACTCACAATGAGCTCTTCATGGATGCTGTAACAGGGACAGATTAGGCAGAATGTATGCTCTATGTAATAAAAAGCCCTTTTTCAAAAACTACAAAGTTCACGAAGGATATACATCTCCAATATTGCATCCTACTCAATTTTCTTTAACATCACATAATTTAAAAAGAATTATGCTTACATTTAAAATTTCCACCATAGAAAAAGATTATTTTTGATGGCTGAATGTTTAGAATGTGCAGCCTTTAGTGTTACCTGCCAAAGTCCTGATTCAGACAGGCTAGCCATACGCGCAAATATTAAAAGGTATACTGTATACTAGAGGCCTCCGTTTTTATTTGACAGTATCTATTGATATTCACCCATGAATGCCTGTTAATTTCATATATCAGTGGATATATTCCTGAATTTTGTTTCCAAAGTTTCATGTTTACCAGAGGGTCATTTGAGCTTCTGTGAGTCCGTTTCCTCTTCTTAGTGGCAACTGCAGTGACGACCTCGATATACTGCAGTTAACGGATCGAGAAACTTGACCATTAACAGTTCTATTTACAGAATTAGGACTTTCACCTCTCTGTAGTTTAGAATAATATAGCTTTGGTTTGTGTCTAACTGTTGCTTTAATAAAATATGCACGTATTCACTGTATACTCAACCGGCTCAAGGTCCCGGGAAGACGAAACCGCCAGAATCTAACGCGAGTCAGTCTGAAGGGCAGAAGGGTATTGAAAGCCACCTGCAATAATAATATTTAGTATCGTGTAAATTATTACACTCAAATAATTTGTTTCTTGCTTTGGAATGTAACATTCTGTATAGGAGTAAACCAAGAACGGCGTTGTGTAGGAGCAGACGAAATGAAATAACGACGTGAAGCTCTACGCGGCAACTTGAACAATCCAGGCAGCTTCAAGAAGATGAATGAACCGCTTGGGCTTCAGTTCACATCTGCACAATGTGGTTATGTGTGGCGAACAAAGAAAGAAGAATGGATTAACTTTTGTTTTTGACTAAAATCTTCGCGGCTTTTTCTTCTGTCCCGCGCTAAAACCGTACTTTATGAGCTTGTAATTTAGCTGACACTCACACAGCGGCTTGCAAGGGAAATCCCGGTTAGGTCACGTGAGTGCATCCCATTCCTGCCTTTAAGAGCTGCGAGGCAAAGGCAAGCCTGCATTGAACGGGTGGCGGGGGACGCAGTGATTTATACGGTCGGCTTTTAATTCCAAAGTGGCACCAGGGCAGCAAAAATGGCAGGGGCAATTATTGAAAATATGAGCACTAAGAAGTTGGTCATTGTTGGAGTTATTTTACTCATTTTCCAAGTGCTCTCCTTTCTGGTGGGAGGATTGATTGGTAAGTTTATATTTGTGATGTGAAACTTTGCTCATTCCTTCACCCCTTCGGAGCTTTTGTTAGCGATTTGTTACACTATCGCTGACTCGTTCCTAGGATCTAATTAACGCCGCTATTGTACTTTGGAAAGCACGGCTGCGTGGAGCTCTTTGTTGAGATTTAGTCCTTGAACGAAGAAAGAAGGACAGTGAAAGAAAGGCAGGCAGAAAACTTTTGGCCTAGTTTCAGTATCAAGTTAAAGAAAGGAGAAAAGTCTTGAGTATGGCGACTGACTGTGCGAGACTCGATTGTTACTTCCTTAACCTTTATCGAGTTAAAAAAGAAACGGTTCGATGTGTTAACATTTTATGGATTTTTGGAAAAATGCTCGAGTCCTCCTTGGTATCGAGGTTCTTTACCTTGTCACATAAAACGCCCTATCGGATTTGTTACATTTGCTAAGTGTCGGGTAAAACCATGTCCAATTTACGCTTTGTGTGGCCGCATTCCTTAGGATCGCTCACCGTCTCGCCTCCTTTGATATCGGATACTACCGCTTGAACGCACGGGCACATTGACAGTAAATTTAGTTTATCTTTGACGGTGTTCCTTCAGATTATGAATTTTCACGTTATCCGCCCCGTTGCCCTTTTTCTTCATGTGTTTTATCCGCGAGTAGTGCGCATTTTGAATCACAGTCTAATCGGGGACCCCGTTTCTGTGTATCAACCCTCAAAATAAGGAAATAGTTTCTGCTGCACTATTTTAAAGGGAAAAAAATATTGCTTAGTTTTGGGCATAAAAAATTAAAGCGATACTACCACGTGCAGTACATTTTCGTCGTCTGAGGTAGTCCAGTAGACATTAGCATCAGCACTTTAAAGAGGGCATTTTTGGTACATTAAAAATAAGAGTTTTTGTTTAGAAATGTACCTCTTTGGAAATCTGAATTTCAATCGTGTTTTCAAAAGGTTTTATTATAGTGACGCTCCATCACAAGGTGTTCACTGAATCAAAGAGGATGTCACTCATGGAACATATTTCAAGCCAGGACGGGTCAAGAACGCATTTCTGTGCATTAATGTTATATTTATATGTCTGGATACTCTGGAAAATCCAATTTTGTAAAATTAAAACCAAACCACCTATCCAGGCCAAGCTTTACTATTATAGAGGGCACAGTACATTTATCAAAGACATTTTTTTCAGGCTCCCCCACACTAAATTATTTTAGCTTTCTTTTATGATCATTTTTCAGACACTGTCATTTTCTAGTGTACATACATCTTCTGTAAATGCTTAAAGGCTAAAGGCATTGTTTTCATTCATTTTCTAGGTAGCTACCATTGTACAACTAGGTGAATGCAAAGCTTCATGTTGGACCTCCTCTGACACTTACAAATTTTTTTTTTTTTTTTTTTTAAAGATGTTCTATCATGATTATAACAATCTTTATATTGCTAGCATATAACCACATCAAAACTAAAGTGTCTCACCTTTAAAAGATGGTAATAGTAATAGCAATGCAAATTTTGCTTAAGTAGAAGGAAATGCATTTTAATAAATACTGTCCTTCTAAACATTTTTATAATTATTTTGCTACCATGTTTGTACTGTATTTCTTGGTATTTATTAAACCGGAGAATGTAATTGGCTTTCTTTTTAAATTGCAACTACAGCTTTCATCATTTCAGTTAGCAATGAAATTTTGTATATTCATAGCTCAACTATATCGGGGATTATACCGTATTTTAAATCAATATTGCCAAAACTTTAAATTACTGTATATTGGGGGCGGGGACCCATTTTTAATGAATACCATCTATTTAATGATTTGTGTGTGTGTTTTTTTTTTTTTCCTTCTAATGTGTTTGAGTAAATTATACATATACCATTTTAGTTTGTAGTTTTAATGATTCACACATTTTTTAGTTTTGAAATACAGTCCTTATTCTTTGCATGGTGCACATTATGTATTTTTATTTTATTTTTTAAACCACAACATAATCTTTGCTTATCTCTTTCGGCAGATGCTTATCCAACTTAAATGTATTTGGATAGGTGAGTGGGGTTGATTCAGCTTTGGCTGCCATGGGTTCAAAGTAAAAAGCAACCCAGGATGAGAGGTCAGCCCATCAATCGTCGCACACAAAGCTACTTATACAGGCTGTTCATGGAAGTCAAGAATTAACTGTATTTTATAAAATTTTTACAGTTTAGCAACATAACTCTGCTTATAGAGTGACAGTTTACTTGTCAAAGCATATAGAACATCAAATATTTGTCTCAGCCAAAACATTAAATAGGTACAGGAAGTATTCAGAAGTTTCTGTTATAGGGATCTTTCACTGCTTTATTTTTATTTTTATTTTATTTATTTTTTTTTATTTTTTTTTTTTTCCTGGAGGTTATTCAACTTTATTTATTCTTGGCATCATTTTGGTTTATTTTTTTTAAGTCCTAGTTAAGTGACTTTCCTACATTTTTATTTAATTTGTCAGTCTTAAGTCTAACAAGATTTACAGAATATACAAGGCACAGTTAATATTTATTAAATATCATTTACATTATAAAATTGCCGTGATCTTTTATTTTCACATTTTCATGTTAGATCATGAAATAAATGGCTAAGTAGGGGATGTAGGTTTTGTGTGTTGGTGTATCTGTTAGCAAAATTAATTGGAATATTTTACTACAGATGTAAAATCTAAGTATGGCCTTAAAGACATTAGTAATGTGTAATTTTACTGGGGCTCGTTTGTGCACAGACTTCTTACAGGTCTTCTGTTTATATTTACCTTTTTATCACATATGCTTTGAACAACTATACAGGAGCCAGTAGAGCTAACCTTTCATCTGCTCTCTTTGTGCACTTTTTTTTTTGTTTTTTCAAGATGAGAATTATCAATTTTTTTTCAGATAGCAGAATGTGGTAAAATGTTTTACATTTACTGAAAAATGTTACTCTGGTTCTCAAAGAGAAGCTGTCTTTTTCTACAAATGAATAGGAGACTGATGCCTTGCAGACCTGGTACTTAGATATTTGCAAAGTAGTATAGTTTTGGTATGTGGCAATTTATTCACATTTCCATTTGTAAATAGGATTACAAAATCTATGTGGAGTGTGAAAATGGGTTATGTTTTACTTGTTTATGTAGTAATTAAGATTGAAATGCTGATGCAGTATAATGTAAGAAAACTATCCTTGTGACTTGAAGAACACAAAATGTAAACCACAATAAAATGTATGAAAATGTAACATTTATTGTCTTGACCCTTTAGGAATCTGGTTTTCCAAGAAAAACGTGTGAAGATACTGTTTGCTTTGCTGTTGGAAAAATCTTCAATTTAGTAGTATGTGAATGGTAAAGATGCTGTAAGGAGTGTGCAAAGTGTGCTGTAGCTGCAGGGACACGCCTTTTAAAGTTTGTTTATTCTGATCCAACAGTGTTTTGAGTCCAAGAAATCCTGATTCACAATACATTTTCACTGTGTTATACAAACCAACAAATCTATGTGTAACTACTGTGGTTTATGGTGGAATTACTGACTGCAGAGAGAGTGCAGTCATCTATACAAATATCAACAAAGGCTCATTTCATATATCATTGGTGTAAATGGTGTGCATGTTGCTTTTAATACTGGGGAATCAGTAGTCGACAAATCTATACAAATTGTGCCCACTACTAACAACAGTATTGGTGAACCTCATTCCACTTCCATTTGAGATTGGTATGTTGAAGTAAAACAATACTTTACATATCATGCTTTGCATATACACCTTAGGAAAATGTAAGCTATTTATGGTTAAAATTGTCAGAAGAAATGTTCTTGTAAGGGAAGCCAAATTGGCTGAAGTAGGGCCAAAAATGGACCTAAACACACAGTGTGAAGGTGCAACTTTGGAAATTTAAAGTTCTGCCTTACGTGATGTATCAGTGTTTTGGTTTAGTTTGTTTCACTGAATGTACCTGAAACTTGTTGCACTGTAGCCTGATATTTATGTTTTGGTCTAAGGTGCCATGTTTTATATGTGAATGGGGACCAGAAGAGGCACTACTTGTTCATTCAGATGTCTTTCAATTTCTTATACACCATAATGTTGCCAATCAACTTTATCATTCTCTATTTAAAAAAGAAAAAAAGGGTATTTGAATACAGATTAATGAGCTCGATGGCCTTATCAAAATTTATAAATTTCTTATCAAATATCTCATTACTTAATCTAATTTTGTGTGTTAAGTATTCTCGCTGTGAGCATTGTTTTGCTGACACTGATTTCATACTCTGTGTCAAAGTCGAGCAGGAAGACTAATTAGTGTCTTTTGGCTTGGGGTATTCTGAGTTGAACTGGGCTTCAAAGCACTGCTAGTTTTTGCTCGTCTCCCAGGTTCCGAAAATGAAAGGATGGCTTTCATTTTTGTAGTATTTTAAAATTACTTCAAGGCCTATGTGTTTTCTAAATGTCAGAATCATTGGTTTGTAATTTTAAGCACTTGAATGCATTTCAATCCAAATTCCCAAGAGGTGTAACTCTCGAGATAGTCTTGTACTTCTTTTATTTTGTGCACTCAGTGAGTCATCTCTGAATGCTGGCTTCTGTTGAAGTTGTGTTGTAAACATCTACAGTAAAATGTATTGTGATCATGCTTCTCTGGATTTTCAACCTTCATGATTTAAGAGCTTCTTTACTTTAAAAGGCCTGGTTATTTGTTTACATTTCCTAAATTCCTCTATCCGAATAGTGGAGATTAAAACTAACACCGCTGTTGATAGGTACATAATCTATCAATAAAATCTCCAGATTGGTGAAATTCTGTTTTTCATTGTGCATTGAAGTAAGCCAAAAAATGTTAAATACAGGTCCCCAGAGAAACTGGTAGTAGAGTTTGGTAATCCTTTCTCAAAACCCAACTTGTACTCCTTTCAAATTTCATGAATATGAGAAAACAACAGTTTTTTTCCATACTAGATGTTTTTAAAGCCGAGTTTCAAAACTTGTGCATGTGTTATTAACAATACAGTGTAAATGATTGGTGGTGAATGGAACTGGCTAGTCAACATCTGGGGTAACTTGGTATAGGGTGATCTGTCAGTTAACTTTGCTTGAGTTACATATTTGTCAATTTTTGACCATCTCCAGCCATAAGGAGATCCACTGCCCATTTTTCAGTCCAATTATTATTTAGGTTTTTGTAATTATCTCATTATGATTAAAAATGAAACTCTTTGACTTGTTCTGAGTGAGTACAGCTCTTTTGGACTAGTCTAGCTTTTTGTGATCGTGATTACATACAGTATTAACTTCTTGTTTTGAGCTAGCCAACCGCTTGTGATAAATTAGCCTATCTGTTCCATCCTACTTCTGTTGGATTTACTGAGGCAGACTTTCATTGTATTTGTTCACTGGCTGGTGTGTCCTCCTTTTGCATTGAAGATAACTGGGTGGAAAGGTCAAATTGTAGCGGGGTTGTTTGAACACTGCATGAGATCAGTCGTTGGAGTGCTTTAATCACTATAGACATAAGTCTATTTCATCCATTAAATATGTGGATTTTCCTTTAAATTCATAAAAGTATTTATTTAAATTAAATCTTTCGGTAAGGATTTTAGATCTCGCATTTATTATTCGGAATAATTGACTTTTCTTTCAATAAGTGGTTTGATTGAATAAAAACTTGTAACCACCATAACCTTCTAGGTCTGGAACTGGTGGACTTCTGATCTGCATCTCTGCTTTGTGCAAAAAGGGTCAATTTCCTGAAACCATTCCTGGTGTTTCAGTAATTAGAAGTCAAGCTCTTAATGTTCTTGGTCATTTTACAAGATACTGAAAATAATCGGATACAGGTGTTAAGATACTGATGGCTTAAGATTTTTCTTTTAACAACATAATCATAAAGACGTGTTACTGCAGGCAAAGGGTTCTCAAGATATTTTGAGCTCTTTCAGCTTTTTAAAGTACTTAAGGAAGGGGAAGTGCTGTGAAATGGCTCATTCCCTTGGGTGTTGTTTTTAACGCTTTTATTTTAGAGATTCAGGATTTTTGTGTGCATGCTGACAGCTAGTTGCTAAAAGCCAGCAGTTAGTTGGATGTTTTGCTCATTCACACATTTTTCTTCAGATTATTGAAGATCTCTTCCTCCTGGGAGATTGGATCTTTAAGCCACATTTTGGCTAAGTGGGCTGTAAATAGTTCATGTGTTGCATGTTAATACTCACCTTTCATAAAGTTAGCTTTTAATTATTTGCGTTTACCATAACCATCAAGTTTAGAGTTTACAGAGAAAACATGCAGATTAAGGCAGATACTAGGTAAAAATGTTAACTGCTGCTAAGGAGATGCAGTACTTGGAGAATTGCTCAGAAAACCGACAGGTTGGCACAGATATCACTTTAATTTTTCATACTGGTAGAAATTTTTTTTTTTTTGGTCTCTCACAGCAATTAAGCTCACTCTCAATGTTTTAAAGTGAGTGTAACAATAATTCTTCTAATTGAAATGCATCTTTTTAAAACATTGCAAGTCCATATGGGTAAAATGCAACACCTTGATTTTGCTTTTGTTTGTCTTTCATCTAAAAGTGGTTGCTGAAAATTGATGACTTTTCACCACGGATGCTGAATTTGTGAAGTAGCAGCTTTTTCTGCTGCTGTGTCAATGTACAGTGCAAATGCTTTACATTTGCATATACAGTGAATTGTGTCCTAATAACATCTGATTAATGTAGCTGGAAGTGAAGAGTGCATTATGATCCCTCCCATATGGTTTACTTTGCCTTGTATGCTTGTACTGTTTTCATAACATTTTAGTAGATGTACAGATGGGTTTTTCAGGATAATGGAGTACTAACCAATTACACAATTATTAGTCTGGCTGCTAAAAACCAGTTACTAATGCAAGCTTCTTTTTCTGCTTTGATCGTTTTCCTGCCAGTCTTGAGGCTGTTGATTGTGAAGGACCAAGGAGGAGGTTTATTGAATCTCTTTTTAATTCTTATAAGCTCTTTCGGTAAACCAGCAAGTATGGAAGCTTTGTAAATCCCTAATAAAATAAAATGCTTAATTTTGCCTAGAGGTTGGTAAACCATGAATATCTGGTTGGGGGTGTTGATGTTCTGTGACCTTCCATATTGTTTGATTTGTTGCCACATTGTTTAATTACTTTATTGATTGTTAATCCATAATTGTAAATTTATTAGTTATCACATTTTCACTTGTGGCAATCAACTTTTGTTGCCTGTCCTATAGGCCTGGGTAAAAAATAATTTTTCAATTAATCATTACTTTACTTTTCATTAAAATTATTTGATATTGATTAAGGACTAGATCGATCTTGTGAATCTCAATCCTGCTTAATTACTACAATGTAGTTTTTTGCTTATCTTCATTTTTGACATCCAATCCAGTAGATAGCACACATTTGCCCGTTAAGGCTGTCTATGAAACTAGGACTTTACTATCTCACATAAAATGTCTCCACTTTAACTGAAATCGGCATCTTTATAACACTTAAATCAGATGTGTGGACAGCGGAACATTCAGAGCAACAGATTTCTATGTGACAATTGAACATTAAAAACAACCGAGCATCTGTGCCGGATGTGTTGCAGTCAAGCACACGGAATACAAGTCGCACCAGGAGCAACCTCACTGCCTATATACAGGGCTGCTGAGATGACTCTTTTGTTCCAAAAACCTTTCTAGCATTTCCAATGCACTGTTCCATTGCAGGACTGCATCACAGGTTTGTGTGTTGGCAAGTCCGATAAATGTTACTTCTCTTTAAGGACGTGGCTAGTTGTAATGTTGCTGTGGAAAAAGTTTGCAATGTGCCTAACCTGACAAGAAAAGTGGGCAATGGTTGAAATTTTCGGAGCAGGAGCAGCATGTGATACAAAAGTAAACGTGTTCAAAGCAGCCAATTTGAAGTAGCTCCATAATAGCAACGTTCTCAGTCACGATGGCCAGTTCTTATGTTCCATTCATTCAGTACCACTGTCAACAAGCATCTGCTCTAGATCCTTGTTTTAAAATGCTTGCTGAGGACTCTGAGGACACATTTTTGAAACTGCTACTTGAAGAATTATATTAAGACATGAGTCTTACTGCTGTTTTCTTTAATTTCAGCTAATTAAGATTATTTTAAATGTTAAATAGAGGAATAAATTTGGCCAACTTTTTAGTTGAAGGGTGTCTGCATGGAGATTCATAATGCAAGAATAGGTTCTTGAATAACATTTAAGAGGCAGTATTTGATTATTTTATAATAATTGCAAGATGACATAGCTGTTTTATAAATTATATGCCTTTGCATTGTATTAACACAAGAAGCCCTCCCATAATACGTGTAAATTCTGATGTGACGAAACACATTTTGCTTAAAATATGGTGAATTTTGAATAAGTGCAGTGCTGTTTTTTTCTTCTTCGAAATACTGGTGATTGCTGTTCATTACTAATCAAGTATTTCTTCTTAAATGTCATACCCTGTTTATGCATATGTTATGAAGTCACTATGTAGACACTTCAAATAAAGTGTTCCTGAAATTTGTTGCATTACTTTCTCATGCATGGAGAACATTATATTTAATTTCTAAAAGCCACAAATTCAAATATATTGGTGTGCGCTAATTCAGTCAAGATAAAACCAATATTGGATTGTGGCATTGTGAATCGGAATTGAATTGAGTCTGGACATCACTGCTGATACCCAGCTCTACTGTCCTACTACACTTGCTGAATAAACATGCCCTAGCCTAATGTTACTCGAGTATGTTTATTTCTTTTGCAAGACGCTTTGGATATAAGCGTCTGCCAAGCAAATAAATGTAAATGTCTTTGGAACTATGCCACCTTATATGGCATAATTCAAGAAGCCTACCTTGTGCTAGAGTGTCAGTGTGGTATTATGTGCAGATCCAATGGAGTGTTTAAAGTGGAGGAGGTTTGCAAAACCTGCAAACACCTTTCAAGGTAAAATCTTTTATCAAAAATCCTGAATATCTGTTCATGCAAGCTGAAATGGGAAAGCTGATTTTTCTGATGCCTTTTCATTGTTTTAAAGGTAATGCCTTTGTGTATAAGCTTGTATGTGAACTGTGTCTAATATATAAGCTTACCTCTTTCCCATAGTGATGTGTGGTTCAGTATTATTGATGGATTAATGCAGACAGAAAGATGGAACATAAAAATATTGTTTCTTGTGCCTTGTTTGCCATGCAGTATCGTGAGTGAAACAAGAACTTTGTCTCTTGAGCTAATGTAATATACGTAAATACTTGCTATTGAAGCCATTTGAGAGGAAGAACATTTAAAAAGTGCTTCAATGGATAAGAGGCATGCCTTTGCACATAACTAATTAATTCATTAGTTAAATGTTACAATCTGAATATTTATGTACAAATGAATTATACCAGGATCTACCAACATAGTCAGTTTTTAATGATATCTTGAAGTCATTGTGGGTTCAGAGACAGGTTGAGAGTGCTCCCTCCAGATTGCAAGTCAGTGTATTAAGACTCCATAGTGACCAATGTAATGTAATGTGCTACAAAACTGGTCAGTATCATTACATAAACATTTTGTCACTGGACAAAGCCTCAAAGTCAAATTTCAAAGATGTCTCCCAAGTTTAAAGCACTTATCCCTTAATGAAGTATTTGTAAGGGCCTGGAACTTCTAACTACACCCCCACTTTTGGTTATTGTTTATGGAATGTTAATTATAGATCACTACACATTTCTTTAGTACTCCTCACTTCCCTACTAAGGAGTATTATTTTGATAGCTGAGCAGAATACCCTTGAGCACAACATTCAGTCATTTTGTTGAAAAAGATTAAAACATAATTACAGGCTACTAATGAAATTTAAAGTATTTTCAGTGTTAATTGCTAATGTACTAGATGCAAATATCAAAAGGACGAACTTCAAAAAGGGAAAACTATGTTTTTGTTTTGTATTTGTATGTGGCTGTTTTAAATTCATGTAATAGTAATAACAGCAGCTCATTACTCAAAACGGTAAATGTTGGGAGGATCTGGGCTTGAACACGCAACTTCTTGATTATGAGGCAGCAGCTCTTGCCTCTACACCAGCCAAGCAGACCTGTTTAGGTTGTGTCGATTTGATATTTGGGCTTTGATTTTTACACATTGACAGCAACATGTAAATTGAATAATTTATTTTTCTTCGGTTATATTCTTGAATATAGGCACACTTATTTTGTTATACCATTTGTGAATTTGTTTATTTGATATTTGAACTTCAGACTTCATGCAGTATACACTTCACATCAACATTTATTACTATTATTACTATGACATAAAGTTTGTTTTAATTGTGTTCAGCATTTCTTGCCTCGCATTTCCTGTCATCCTACATTTACCCTGATTGTTGTAGACATGAAAACACACATGAAATATATGTATTCCAAATAATGATGTTATTTACCCTATACAGTTCCAGACCCCTCACACTCAGATAAACAGACTTGAGCTCTGAGAATTTTGTGTCTGACTTGACTTCAGCTGCCGTGGTGGGGGATAGGATAGCAGGCTGATTGACATATTTGCAAAACAGACACTGATGAAGTGGTGCAAAGAAAGTTAAGGTGGCCCAGCATTACGACTTTGTTTTTCATAGGCTTCAGGGATTCTGATGTTAAGTCATATTGTTTTGCATCCTTTTTTTTTTTTTTTGTTCCACAATTTCTGTTGCTCGCATGAGTGCTGAACCTTTAACAGCTTCATGAATCCTTTCTTTGTCCGTGTTATGTTGTTACATCATCAGTGTGAGCCTTTCCTAGTGTCCATTGTGTTAACAGTGAGAGTAGAATTATACCGGCAGAGTTTGAGCACTTGTGTTTTCTGTTTTAATATTTCAGCCTGTTAATAATAAACATTAAAAGATAAGAGTTCAGTATGGTTTCATGACCCCTTTGTGGTGGTTCACACAAAGCAGCACATCATGAGTCACAGCACAAACTTCAGACGTTAACCAGATTCAAAGCCAGAGCACAGCAGTATAGTTTGTGCCTTAAACATCAGTTGTAATGGGATAAATTGAAGTCGCATATGATTGCCTTCACTTTCTTTCCTATATCATACTGCTTGATCACCTTCATTTTTGCATTGAGATCAATTGCCTTTTTTCTGTAATTGTAAGATAAATGTAACTTAACATGGTTGAAACCGCTGCAAGTAATTCACTGAGATCAAGATGAAGAAGTCACAGCATATGGAGCTGGCATGGCAAAAACTGTCATTTGCCCTTGAGATGCGGTAACGGTTGTAAGTCGAATGAATGGTCATTAAACATACAGGTCATATGTCAACAACTACTTGTAAAATAAAAACCTTTTTAATGTGTGTTAATTTAAAAACTGAATTAACAGCTCATAAGTTTATGTATATTAGGAGTATAAATTACTTTTTTTTTTTTTTTTTAATATATAAGCTTGTGGCAATTTTAATGACTTCTACACGAGTCAGTTAGAAGCCACATTTTAATTTACTTTAAGCAAGCTGGAAATTATTTTTGAATTAGACTGCAAGAGAGATGCCCTGATTTTGTGTTTTTTAAATCTGCTACATCTTCATCATTACATCTGCAGGCAGCAGTTTACATCCCTTCTAAATGCTGTGTTCATAAACTTGGAGAATTTTTGTAAATGCATCTTGTGACATCTCAACTCTGAATTTATTGTACAGTGATCCCTCGCTATATTGCGCTTCACTCCATCGCGGATTTTAAATATAAGCATATCTAAATATATCATGGATTTTTTGCTGGTTCTCGGATTTCTGCGGACAATGTGTCTTAATTTATGGTACATGCTTCCTCAGTTTGTTTGCCCAGTTGATTTCATACAAGGGACGCTATTGGCGGATGGCTTACAAGCTACCCAATCAGAGCATGTATTACGTATTAAATAAAACTCCTCAATGAGCTACGATGTGCTTCCCACGCAGTGCTTGATTGTTTGCTTTTCTCTGTCTCTCTCACTCTCTCTGACATTCTCTGTGCCTGACGAGGGGGTGTGAGCAGAGGGGCTGTTTGCACAGAGGCCGTTTGCCTAGAAGATACGGACGCTGCTCTACAAAATGCTGCTTTGAGGTGCTTCGGCATACTTTAAAGCATGTATTGATTATTTGATTGGTTGCTTTTCTCTCTCTCTCTCTCTCTCTCTCTGACATTCTCTGCTCCTGACACGCATTCTTTGAAGAGAAAGATATGTTTGCATTCTTTTAATTGTGAGAAAGAACTGTCGTCTCTGTCTTGTCATGGAGCACAGTTTAAACTTTTGACTAAAGGGTGTTATTTCAGGTCTAGAGGGCTCTAATAATGTTAACAGTGTGGGAGAGTTTATAAGGGCTTAAAATGTATAAAAATAACCATACAAACATATGGTTTCTACTTTACGGATTTTAATCTATCGCGGGGGGGTCTGGAACTCAACCCCCGCGATCGAGGAGGGATTACTGTACAGCATTGTTGCACTAATGTACAGTAATAAAAGCTTCTTAGGATATGCTCTCCAAGTGGTAAATTGCAGGCAGAAATCTGTAGGTATTTAATACTCAAGTAGTACACTGGATTTGTTACATACCATTTGAGCAGCTGCCTTCTTCAGTCAGGTAGGGATGATCCTATACTGTGCTTTACCACAGAAGATTGAACCTTTTCCATGGTGTTTACTTGTAACAGACTGCATTTTGGTCATGTGTAATTCTGAAGGTTTTTTTATTTTTCTAGTAGATATCAGATATTTTTAAGTACATTTTGTTTATAACTTCTGGGTTAATTTTAGTAGGTAACTTTACAAAATTACCAAGGACTTGTTTAAGACTGCAAAATTACATTGATCTAATTTATTGCACGTAATTACAGTGTACATGTTGACCCCACTCCCAAAAAACATTCTTTTTTGCTGATCATAATTTCACCTATAACATTTTGATTATAGTGCATCAAAAGACAGAGTTGTTGTCACGCGTTTCAAAGAATATCTATTTTTACTTCAAATGAACAGGTATGTGCAAGCCAGAATTTGAGTGTTCAAGAGACATTCCTTCAAACCTAAGACTTATCTCCTCAATAATGCTGTACCATGAACAGCTGGTTGAAGAGGTAGTAGAAATGTTATGTTACTTTTTTGTTTGACTGCTGGAGTTATTGAGCCTTGGTGTGACATTTTGAAAAGCCATTCAAATTTTTTGAGTAATGTATTGCATCACCCTGTGACTATTGGCTGGTAATGCAGCAGTGGAAGTTAACAAGGCAAATTAGTGCTCATAAATTTTAAATGTGATGTTCTAGGAAAAAGGTGTTGGCTTGCTGTCTTTAGAATGTGACACTCACTTAAGATTCAATATGTACATCCTTAAGAACTTAAATTGACAATTTTAAATTTGTCACAGTGTCCATGACAGTGGGAGAGTTTCATTTACTGTTTCAATTCATTAAGTGTGCTTCCACTAAGCCCAGTGACATTTATAAATCTAGGGTGGGTCAACCCCGTCAACCCCCGCCAATACATACTAGGGGGTATATGTGTAATTATTAACAGTATTCCTTATTTAAATGAAGTTCATGATTATCTCTAAAATGAAATATACATACTTTTAATGCATTTCATCATGAAAGTAGTTTCAAGTATACTGTAAATCTAAGGATTCTAAATGAGCAGAGAGCTGGAATATCATAAATGTAATGTGTTCTGTGTGGCAATTGCTGCTTGCCGCTGCCGTCATTTCAGGAAGCATGTAGCAATTAACTGGGTCACTTAAGATGTTTTTGACATTTTGAAATTTCCACTTTAATAACAAAATAGACCCTAATTTTTATTCAGTGTGGCTCAAATATGCTACCATACATTCTGATGCTGTTGTGAAAGTGCAAAAAAAAAAACCAACGGAAAAAGACCACACAAAAGACTGTATGTAAGACCTGTAAAATGTATTGTCATTACGATGGGGAATATGCAATGTTAGAAAAGAAAAGCACTTTGCTTCACTACATCTAACCATTCATCAAACCTCAAAGCACACATCAATCCTGTAGGATCTGCAAAGCTGCTTGCTCTCACATGTTAATAGTAATCCAAGACTCTGACATCGCATTCCAACTTGAACACATTGTGCCCTCCCCCAGTAGTGCAACTTGCACACACATTATGTTAATTTCTGATGATGTGCTTGGAGGACATGTCAAATGAATGCTGGGAATGCGTTGTAGCCATGATGCATGTGCATATGCGTTCAGAGTGTAAAGTAGAAACCGGCCCTTAGGCTCTAACTGAAAATATTCTTGGTCATTGTAGTGACTGTCCCTAAAGTAGGTTTGTCCTTTTTTACTTTTTTGTAAAAGTGAGTGAGTGCACAGTGGCAGACCCATTTATAATCAGTCCTCATTTGTGAAATTCAGGGGTGGGAATTAGCAGGCACTTCACGATTCAAAGCAATTAAAATGCGGGGTGCTGTGATATGGTTTAAAAGTGATTCTTAAATCATTTTATGCATTTGACATATACATGAGTTTTTATTTTGTAACTACTTGTTGCCCTTAAAGCATAAGCATTATCCATCATGAAGAGTAACATTTTTAACATTCATTGGTCCCATTATGTTTTGTTTTTTTTTTTTTTGTTTTTACTAACCCAGTACAATAACAAATGGAGGTGGTAGGTAGCAAGTTGCATTGTGTGTCTGCATATTTTCTAGCATTTTAGCCCACAAGACCAAAAAGTGTGTGTCTTGTAGTAGTTTAGAGTTCACCATACCTGCAAAATCACTTAACATAATATGAAGGTGCATCTATTACTAGTGCATTTTAACATTTTTTATTTTATTTTTTTTTAAATAAATGCTTTGGGAGTCACGGATGATCCATTAAAAATGCATACAGTAAGGTGCTTGCTTAACAAAGTCTGGCCCAGTTTTTATACCTTACACTATCAAACATTTTCTATCGGCTTTATATTTGGTGTAATTCAGCTGGAATACATACACTTGTAAAAATGCATGTTTGCGTCATGCTTTGAAAGAGAGCATGCCCCTGTCTGTGTATATTACTCTTCCACTATAAAAAGGAGTTTGATTGTAGATCGCATGGCTCCGCACAGAGAACTGCTATTTCTAGCCATCTCTTATGATGTTTAATTAATCTGATCACAAGTTAATGTCTTTTTTTTCTCCTTTTAGTTTCCATTCTCTTAAGAATTTTTTTTCAGTTCACTATAACTAGATGAATAAAAATTTAAAACACTGCATCTCTAATATGAAAATAATGGAAGAGTGACTACTTGTAGCCAAAAAGGGAAATGCAACCAAAGCCATGTTACATATACTATATAAGCATTGTAGCAATTTGATGTATGTATGTATGTATCTGTATGTATGTATCTGTATATTATTATTATTTATTTATATATTTTTTTTGTTTTTTAATAGCTCCAAGTCCCACCACTGCAATTAATTATGGGACTGCCAAATGTGTGGATATCCGAAAACATCACCAGAAATGGCTTATGCCCTGGGGAGACAAACAATGTGAAAAGATTAAAGATTTCAAAGAGGCCGTAGAAAGACATTTTGAAGCCAATGACATTGTATTTGCAGCTCACATTCCAATGGAAAAAAAGGAGATGAGTTCGTGGTTCCAGTTCATGCTGCTTGTCCTCCATTTTGACATTGTCTTTAAACATGACAACCAAATTGGTAAGTAAATTTAAAGTTTATTAAAGTTTACTGGAGTTATGAGGAGAGGGAGTATTTATTTAATGGTGAAGTAGGAGTACTTGATTCAAAAGGTCTAAGGGTGGGAAACGAGCTGAGGGAATGTTTGAAATTTAAACTAAGATGGAAAAGCTTAAAGAATACCTATTTTAAAATGCAATGCCGTGAAGGAGAGCCTAGTAGGGTGATATTTCTGAAGCAAGAAATGAACAAAATCTTTTTTTCTACAGAAATGTCACATTCATGGTAACAGCAATTTTAATAAAAAAAAATGATGCAAGTGGTTTCCTTAGTACAAAACTTTAAATACAATGCATAAAACCATGAGATACTCGAATCCGTAGTGAGCAGGTGCCTCTCCATTGGGTAACCTTATACCCTTGAATGATGAACCCACTCTTTTTCCTTCCTACTGCAATTTTGAATACAGTGTAAGTGAACATTAGATCTGAGCCAATAGCAGCAACCTATATTTAAATCTATTTTTGATTAATGCAAGGTTAATGGTTGACAAATTAAAGTATCATCAATGGAGGGAAGGGTCCATAACTTGTAAAGGGAGAAAAAAGGAACCTAGGAAGGAGACAAAGATGTAGCTAGGCATAAACAAATGTTTAATGTATTATTGGTCTATTCATATTAACAAAGATAGATATAAGAAAAAAAAAATCATAGTTTAAAGAGTTTGAAAACCAGCAGAAACTCTGCAAACCTGAGACCAGCACAGTTCCTACCCTAACTCATCCAAGCATTTTAACCTTTTTTCCTACACTGCCTTTACAGTTTAGGACTAGCAGGATTAGACACCAAACCAACCCTGAAGGCAGTACTAGCCCACCTCTGTGGAAATTGTACAGATTGTACCAGATAGGATTTGAATCCTGGATTCAGCAGCTGTGAGTCGGAAACAATCACAGTGCTATTCAAATTCCTAGAACCTCTGCATGTATTTTTTTTTTTTTAAGGTACTGTCAAGACAATGCCTAATTGAACAGATGCACAGTTAGCAAGCCTGCCAAATCAGCAAATTTCATGGCTGATTACATACCTGCAAACTGTAAATTTGTGTCATTTTCTTTGTTTTAAAGGCAACCTAATGTTCATGAGTATAATCCTAAAAATGTGAAGAACTTCATGAAACAGCAGTTCTCATATTTGAATAGTACTTTTGCAATGGGGATGTAGTCTCACTTATGAGTAATTGAATAGAAGGAACTTTGGTCACAAATTATTTTTCTAATTATGTATAAGTATAAGTAAGGTGGGCTGGCTCCCTGCCCCGGGGTTTGTTTCCTGCCTTGCGCCCTGTGTTGGCTGTGATTGGCTACAGCAGACCCCCGTGACCCTGTAGTTAGGATATAGCGGGTTGGATGATGGATGGATGGATGTATAAGTACGTTGACAAATGCAATAACAAAATATAACTTAAGATAACTAGAAAATAGCACTAAAAGTGCTGTTTTTATGGTAGTTCTAAAGTAATGGATTAATGTAAAACTGACAAGTTTGATTTCACTTGAGACAAAGAAGGGAGAGATCACTAAAGTTCAAGCACCAGGGGCCTCATGCATAACGCCGTGCGTAGAATTCACACATGACGTAAGCACAAAAGCCGAAATGTGCTTACACACAAAAAATCCAGATGCATAAATCTGTGCGTTCGCCAACTTCCACGTTCTTCCGCTACATAAATCCCGGTCAGCAGGAAAATTGACGCACGTGCCTGCTGCCCCACCCCAACTCCTCCCAGAATCACGCCTCTTTGAATATGCAAATCAATATAAATTGCCCTTAAGCTCAGTTTTCTGTGAAAAGGCAATGGCAAAAGCACAAGGGAAAATAGAATTTCAGCGAATACCAAGTGGAGGCAAGGAAAACCGTACTATTTGTTGGTTTAAACAGTGGTATAAACAAGAAAAGGAAGCTGATCGAGTGACCTAGTGTGTCGGAGAAACTCAAGCTCAAGTTCACAAAGTCGCACAGTGCTGAAATAAAAAAAAAAAAGCTGTCAGATATCAAAGTCGCCGTGAAAAGGCGAGTCGTAGCACACCGTCCGAGTGTCATATGAAAGCTTATTAGGGTACAGAGGAAATAAAAAGGCACACACTGGGGGGGGGAAAAGCACGAAATGTCAACTTTAATCTCGAAATTTCCACTTTAATCACACACTTTATTTTGTCATTAAAGTAGAACATCATAAACTTCATCTTAAAATTGTTTAATTTATTAGTTTCTCAAATCCCATCGTAACTAAAGTAGAACATTAAATGCTTTGTTTTGTATTTGATCTTCTATGTGCTCTGTGTGTGAATCACTACGTGCTTCCAGGCTTTCTCTTCCTCCAACAGGTCACCGAATCTATTACATTCGTGATATTACAGCTCTCTGAATAATGAAAATACTGAGATGTATACGTGATATCATTTTCATGATAAGAGTTAAAGCATGTTATTTTACATGGGAACACGGTGGCTTAGTGATTGTTCACGTCTCAAGCAAGATGCTTGAATGCTCCATGCGCGACCTTCGATGAAATACTTTTATTGTAGCAGTACGGTCTTTTGCAAACGTAATAACCTCTAATTCCTGTCCTTACTTTTCTTTCTCCAAATACCAAATCGCCACACAATCAGCTCTGTAATAGACGTTAAGCCATCTGTAAGCTTAGAACGCCGATTCTTCAAAACTTTTAAGGAACATTGAAATATCTTCGTAGTGCATGTTTAATTATTCTTTCCATCTATCCATCCAGTGTTACGCCGGCCCCAGCACATATACAGCGTGAGGCAGGAACAATCCATGAGCGGATGCTGCGGCACCGTGTCCTCGCATGTTTAACCATTAACAATATAGATTATTTAAATGAAGTTAGTTTTATCTATATAAAAAAATAAACATATTTTGCTGCATTTCATCTTAAAAAGTATATCGTCATTATATGTAAATACACACTTTATAAAGTGGCTCAGATTGTGCAAAATTATAACTATCGCAAGTTTACAGTGAGATAATTGTACTTTATGTACAAACAGTTCTACAAGGAGCTCTTGATGTACTGACTGAGTGCGTTTTAGAGTCCTTAGGATGAAACTGTTTCTGAACCACGAAGTCCGTACCTGGAAAGGCTCTGAAGCGTCTCTCGTATGAGAGCAGTTCAATAGACCGCATGGCTGAGGCAGCGTGTGCTTGATGCTGTATACCGATTAATTCTCTTTCTGATCAGCTGTTGTACAGCTGTGATTCACACTCCTATACAGTGATATAAATACTCCGAGTGGTGCAGTGAGAGTAATATGGAAAAAGATTATCTGATGTGGCAACCCCTAATGGGAGCAGCTGAAAGAAGAAAAAGGTGCAGTGAGTAATAATGCTAAAGCAGCTATGGTATTTGGAATAGTTTGACCATTCTGTGGACCATTATATTGTTACAGATTAATTACAATCAGATGCATTAAACAAATAAACAATATGCACTTAATTTCAGTGTATTTATAAAGCCACGTCAGGGATGTGGATATAAAAAAGAGAGGAAAACCACACAGGAATAGTAGCACTGCTTTGATGCTGGGTACCGCCAGTTTGCAAAACCGAGCGCAGAACTTGCGTATGACCGGGTATGAGCTACCGTGGAAATGTGTGTGGTTTTAGGTTTAGGTATACATCACGATTTGAACATGGAAACATTCTTGCGCAACATTTTTGTGCGTACGCACCGTTTATACATGAGGCCCCAGGAGTTTGTGACATTTGAAAGTTCAATTTGACATTTTTTAAAATTTACTCATTAGTAGTTTTGCCCACATGAAAGAGATCCAGAATATTATACTTGCACTTTTTCTGTCCTGTATTACATTAATATTATAGTAAATAAACAACTAATCACACATTTTTAAAAAGGACAACTAGAGTAAAATGCCATTTACAGTGGTGTGAAAAACTATTTGCCCCCTTCCTGATTTCTTATTCTTTTGCATGTTTGTCACACAATGTTTCTGATCATCAAACACATTTAACCATTAGTCAAATATAACATAAGTAAACACAAAATGCAGTTTTTAAATGATGGTTTTTATTATTTAGGGAGAAAAAAAAATCCAAACCTACATGGCCCTGTGTGAAAAGTAATTGCCCCTGAACCTAATAACTGGTTGGGCCACCCTTAGCAGCAATAACTGCAATCAAGCGCTTATATAACTTGCAATGAGTCTTTTACAGCGCTCTGGAAGAATTTTGGCCCACTCATCTTTGCAGAATTGTTGTAATTCAGCTTTATTTGAGGGTTTTCTAGCATGAACCGCCTTTTTAAGGTCATGCCATAGCATCTCAATTGGATTCAGGTCAGGACTTTGACTAGGCCACTCCAAAGTCTTCATTTTGTTTTTCTTCAGCCATTCAGAGGTGGATTTGCTGGTGTGTTTTGGGTCATTGTCCTGTTGCAGCACCCAAGATCGCTTCAGCTTGAGTTGACGAACAGATGGCCGGACATTCTCCTTCAGGATTTTTTGGTAGACAGTAGAATTCATGGTTCCATCTATCATAGCAAGCCTTCCAGGTCCTGAAGCAGCAAAACAACCCCAGACCATCACACCACCACCACATTTTACTGTTGGTATGATGTTCTATTTCTGAAATGCTGTGTTCCTTTTACGCCAGATGTAACGGGACATTTGCCTTCCAAAAAGTTCAACTTTTGTCTCATCAGTCCACAAGGTATTTTCCCAAAAGCCTTGGCAATCATTGAGATGTTTCTTAGCAAAATTGAGACGAGCCCTAATGTTCTTTTTGCTTAACAGTGGTTTGCGTCTTGGAAATCTGCCATGCAGGCCGCTTTTGCCCAGTCTCTTTCTTATGGTGGAGTCGTGAACACTGACCTTAATTGAGGCAAGTGAGGCCTGCAGTTCTTTAGACGTTGTCCTGGGGTCTTTTGTGACCTCTCGGATGAGTCGCCTCTGCGCCTTGGGGTAATTTTGGTCGGCCGCCACTCCTGGGAAGGTTCACCACTGTTCCATGTTTTTGCCATTTGTGGATAATGGCTCTCACTGTGGTTCGCTGGAGTCCCACAGCTTTAGAAATGGCTTTATAACCTATACCAGACTAGTAGATCTCAATTACTTCTGTTCTCATTTGTTCCTGAATTTCTTTGGATCTTGGCATGTCTAGCTTTTGAGGTGCTTTTGGTCTACTTCTGTGTCAGGCAGCTCCTATTTAAGTGATTTCTTGATTGAAACCGGTGTGGCAGTAATCCGGCCTGGGGGTGGCTACGGAAATTGAATTCAGGTGTGATATACCACAGTTAGGTTATTTTTTTAAGAAGGGGGCAATTACTTTTTCACACAGGGCCATGTAGGTTTGGATTTTGTTTTCTCCCTAAATAATAAAAACCATCATTTTAAAAGCTGCATTTTTGTTTACTTTGTGTTATATTTGACTAATGGTTAAATGTGTTTGATGATCAGAAACATTGTGTGACAAACATGCAAAAGAATAAGAAATCGGGAAGGGGGCAAATAGTTTTTCACACCACTGTATTGTCTTGTCCTCTATATTGTAATATATCCTCAAAAAGCTTTTTGGAAATATTTTCAATGATTGCAGATCCCGTAAAAGGAGCAGGGTCTAACATAGCTATCGATGAACCTTGGAACCCTTTAGAGGTAGAGATGTGAGAGAGAAAGTAGTGCATTGTAAATAAGGCAAGAACTAAGCTTGACATTTTACCTTGCACTGCTGAAACATCTGCATTTAATGTTGTAACCAAAATTTCAAGTAGCTTATTACTAGAATGATCCATTTTTACCCTAAATAGTGGTTTCATGCCAAAAGTCTAGGGTCACCTCAAAATGTATTTAACCCCCACATCTTTCTGAAAAAAATATACCTAACAGTATTCTTAGTATTCCTTTTATCATGTCATTTGGCATATTGCCACATTGCCACATATATCTTTAAGGTTCCTTTTTAGTTAGGTTACTACTTCTTCAATGTGGCATTTGTGTGGTTTTCCTCCCTACATAAGTAGGTGAGAGGTTTAAATGAACCTGTTTGCTGGCCAGAGAGGACATACTGATTTGCCCTTGACAGAATTTTAGCATGAGAAGATAAGCCTAGAATAGACTGGAAGGCATGTGACATGTCAGATCAAAAATCTTAATATTTTTCTTTATACACACTATACTATATGGTGTGTTGTGTTGGGTTTTTTTTTTTTTTTTTTAAATACATTTTTTCTTAATTGCTGATTTGGTCTCTTATTAAGTTAGTATACCTGAAATGACATTTCAAGGATAGGTGCTTGGAAGCTGTCCAGGATTTGCTTTCATAGAAGGATTAGTTGATAACTTGGCCCCTGTAATGAAGGGGCATTGTTGTACCAGGCTGCCTGGGAAAATGTCAGTAAGGAAGAAGATTTTCACCGCCACACTGACAAATAAATGCACGCACACACACCCCCACCAGGGAGGCTTTACAAGATTAGACTATATGCATGTCTAAAGGGTTATAGTTTAGGGTTAATGTACAATATATGGTTTACCTTTAATGTATGCTGGGAAGAATTTTTGGTGGGTTACCAGCAAAGGCCTGCATGTTTTAATTAAGTCATTTAAATAGTGTTATGTGGTATCAAATGTAGGAATAGTACCAGAAGTTCAGAAGAGTTTTACCTCATTAACAATATGACCAGTTATCTCTCTTTGCATTGGCCTTTTCTCCCCAGATTATATAATTTAAGGCCAATTGCACACATATGCATATGCAGTAAGGGGGTTACCATGTTTATATTGACATATTTTCCAGTGTGCAGAGTTTTATGCATTTTCATTAAGTGTTTAGCATATAACCCCATTTAGAAACTGAAGAAAGAACTTCAGAGTTTACAAGCAAACCTATTGCTCCGAGGCTAGTAATGATTGGGAAGTGTTGTACGTAGTGTGCACATTGGTTGCTGTAGAGTGGCAAGTTGCAGGATGCCATTTACCTGTTTCCATGAATGCCACATTTATTTATCACTAGCAGAATACCCGCGCTTGGCAGCGGAGAAGTAGTGTGTTAAAGAAGGAAAGAGAAAGAAAAGCAAACATTTTGAAAATAACGTAACATGATTGTCAATGTAATTGTTTTGTCACTGAGTGTCGCTGTTTATATATATATATATATATATATATATATATATATATATATATATATATATATATATATATATATATATATATATATATATATAGTAAAATACCGCGCAGCATGTCATGTGTTAAAGAAGTTATGAAAAAGAAAAGGAAACATTTTAAATATCTATCTATCTATACTTTTTTTTAATCAGAGTATAGCATAAAGTCAGTGAAACTTATGGGATATTAATCTGGTCAGTTAAGTAGAGCAGAGGGGGTTGTTAATCAGTTTCAGCTGCTGTGGTGTTAATGAAATTAACAACAGATGCACTAGAGGGGCAACAATGAGATGACCCCAAAACAGGAATGGTTTAACAGGTGGAGGCCACTGACATTTTTCCCTCCATCTTTTCTGACTGTTTCTTCACTAGTTTTGCATTTGGCTACAGTCAGTGTCACTACTGGTAGCATGAGGCGATACCTGGACCCTACAGAGGTTGCACAGGTAGTCCAACTTCTCCAGGATGGCACATCAATACGTGTCATTGCCAGAAGGTTTGCGGTGTCTCCCTGCACGGTCTCAAGGGCATGGAGGAGATTCTAGGAGACGAGCAGTTACTCTAGGAGAGCTGGAGAGGGCCATAGAAGGTCCATAAACCATCAGCAGGACCAGTGTCTGCTCCTTTGGGCAAGGAGGAACAGGATGAGCACTGCCAGAGCCCTACAAAATGACCTCCAGCAGGCCACTGGTGTGAATGTCTCTGACCAAACAACCAGAAAGACTTCATGAGGGTGACCCAAGGGCCCCATGTCCTCTAATGGGCCCTGAGCTCACTGCCCAGCAGCATGCAGCTCGATTGGCATTCGCCATAGAATACCAGAATTGGCAGATGCACCACTGGTGCCCTGTGCTTTTTACAGATGAGAGCAGGTTCACCCTGAGCACTTGACAGAAGTGAAAGGGTCCGGAGAAGCCATGGAGAACATTATGCTGCCTGTAACATCGTTTAGCATGACTGGTTTGGTGGTGGGTCAGTGATGATCTTGGAGGCATATCCATGGAGCGATTCACAGACCTCTACAGGCTAGACAACGGCATCTTGACTGCCTCTAGGTATCCGGATGAAATCCTCGGACCCATTGTCAGACCCTACGCTGGTGCAGTAGGTCCTATTTTCCTCCTAATGCACGACAATGCCCGGCCTCATGTGGCAAGAGTATGCAGGCTGTACCTGGAGGATGAAGGAATTGAAACAATTGAATGGCCTTCACGATCCCCTGACTTAAACCCAATAGAACATCTGTGGGACATTATGTTTCGGTCCATTAGGCGCCGCCAGGTTGCTCCTCAGACTGTACAACAGCTCAGGGATGCCCTCATACAGATCTGGGAGGAAATGCCACAAGACACCATCCGTCGTCTCATTAGGAGCATGCCCTGACGTTGTCAAGCATGCATACAAGCTCGTGGGGGCCACACAAGATACTGAAAAGCATTTTGAGTAGCAGAAATTAAGTTTTTGAAAAAATGGACTAGCCTGCCACATCTTCATTTCACTCTGATTTTAGGGTGTCTACACAATTGAGCCCTCTGTAGGCAGAAAACTTTTTATTTCCATTAAAAGACTTGGCATCCTTTTGTTCCTAAGACATTGCCCTGTCGTTATTTGTATAGATATCCAACTTCATATTGAGATCTGATGTATCTAATGTGTTTCTTTAAAGTGTTCCTTTAATTTTTGTGAGATGTATGTATGTATGTCTGTCGTGTTAAAGAAGTTATGAAAAAGAAAAGGAAACATTTTAAAAATTAATGTAACATGATTTACATACATACACACAAATTATATATGTGTGTGTGTGTGTATGTATGTATGTGTATATATGTATGTGTATATATATATGTATGTATGTGTGTGTGTGTGTTTGTGTGTGTGTGTATGTATGTGTATATGTATGTATATATACACAAACATACACACAAGTATATGTATATATATGTGTCTATAGGTTTGGTCACTGAGTGCAAGGGAAAAATAATAATTTATAGTCTTTAAGTTATTAAACAGTAAAACATTAACGTTTTAAGAAGTACAGGTACATTGAAATTACATTTTCTATATGAACGTTCAAATTTGTGCCTTACCGGCATTTAAAGAAAATTAGTTTTGTGTCCTCTGCAGTGTTAAGAGAGAGAGGCTTTTTCTTTTATATAGTATAGAGAGATGTGTTCGCTGACGTTATGATCGCCTTTTTGGGACAGTCGTGGTGGGTCTTGTGTAGACTGGTCAGACGTCCCCGCCATTAATCGGCTGTGATGGCACAGTCAGTCCTCCACTCCTGTGCGTGTCTTCATAATCCGAGCTGAGGACCTCATAATCGTATACGTGCAAAAGAAAGTGTGAATCGCCTTAATATTTTGCCGTGGTGTAGAAAAGGGGTCCCGTGTTTGCACTTGTCTGGGCTATAGCGCAGGGGGAGGATGAAAAAAATTAAAAGTGCTCACTTTGACTTAAGGCAGAAGCGCAGTCAGCGTCTCAAAGGCCAGCACAGCTATGCACGCGCCGGTTGCTCAACTTTTGCTGGGTAGGAGACCCCAGTTTTTGCAGACATGTTCATGATATCAAAAGTCTCCGCGCTCTTTGGAGGTCATTCATTATATATATATATATATATATATATATATATATATATATATATATATATATATATATATATATATATATATATATATATATATATATATATATATATATATATATATATATATATATATATATATATATATATATATATATATATGGAGAAGTAGTGTGTTAAAGAAGTAATAGAAAAGGAAACATTTTAATAATAACGTAACATGATTGAATTGTCATGAGTGTTGCTGTCATATATATGCCTGCCTAAATAAGTCACCCTCGCTTTGCTCTTACTTTTTACCGCTCATTTAATCATGGCTAGTGGCGGAAAAATTATAAAATTGAAGGAGGATGGCTTTACCAAAACAATTATTGATGGTGAATTGATTATTCATAAAGCTTGAATTGGTGATCTGTTTTTCTGTGTTAACCTCATATTTTTTCATACTTCTTCTCAAACTAAGGTGGTGCGAGGGTAAAATGAATCGGGATGCGCTGATCAATGTAATCGGTGTACCAGGAAATCATGCATTGACAAAAGCTCCCCTTTGCTTGTAATGCAAAGTGCGATTAAATGCATTATTTTTTAACGCGTTATGGAGCACATGCATCGAAGCTTCTCAGCTGTGCTTGTGCTAAGAAAAGGAAAGATTTTAAAAATAACGTAACACGATTGTCAATGTGACCTTTTGTAAGTAGTGCCTGGAGGATTCAGTGTGGAGAAACTCTAGAGACAGCGTGTGTATTAACTTGTGGATTTTTCTGTGAGTATTTGGTGGCAGTCTGACGAAGTTGCTTCGGAAGATGGCGTTTAGCCTCGGAGCTCAGCTCAGAGCGAAATGAGATGAATGGGAGGGGAGATGATGACGTGACTCCCCCACCCGCCTTAACTGTCAATCCCCCACAAACACAGTCTCGGAATTTGCATAAGCACACCCTTCACCTACAATTTTAACTTAGTTACAAAGTGATCAAAACTCGCTTATATCCCGCCCTCTCATTAAACTTGTATCCCGAATTACCTGTGGGCATGTGAAACGCCAGCGGTAGCCTGTCTATGAACTTAATTTAAAGTTTAGGTTTACACCTTGCTTTCTTTCCGAGGTAGCAGCACTCATGAATATGGTAGTATATGTCACTCGCTCGCTTCTTATTGTTTCGCTGCCTTCTCAATTATATAATGCATGTTTTCTTAAGCGCTTTTTGGAGGTCTTCCTGGTTTTCTACGCACTGCGTTGACAGTCAGTTCACGTGATTACGGGAGGCGTGATGATGTCACACGAAACTCCACCCCCACGTCTTTCCAGCTAAACTCCATTATAGTTAATGGAGAAAAATACCTTCCAGTTATGACCATTAGGCGTAGAATTTCGAAATGAAACCTGCCCAACTTTTGTAAGTAAGCTGTAAGGAATAAGCCTGCCAAATTTCAGCCTTCTAACTACACGGGAAGTTGGAGAATTAGTGATGAGTGAGTGAGTGAGGGCTTTGCCTTTTATTAGTATAGATAGGCATACTATGATCCACAGTTGTGATATAATCAGGGCCCTAGAATGTGATTGGTTTTACTGTGCTACTGATATCATTCATTATGTGGGAAAATGTAGAAATGTAAAGAGTGGGGTGTGTGTGTGTGTGTGTGTGGGTGGTGTGTTTTTTGTTTTTTTTTTTTTTTTTTCTCTCTTGCAATGTTCTCCTTAACCTCTTGTAAAGTACTTTGAGGTACATGCCAAGTATGAAAACGTGCTATTGAAATTTTGGTGGTGGTGTTTTTTGAGTATATCGGACATTAAGTGTTATCAGGTTTAATGTTACCTATCTTTTATTTCTTATTGATTTGCTGCCATTGCCTCTGTAAATCTGCTGCTATTTTTTTTCTATTTCTCTGTGAAAATGTAATTATTTTTAAATATGTTGTTGGTCTAGACCAGGGGTCCTCAATCACGGTCCTGGAGAGCCGCAGTGGCTGCAGGTTTTTGCTCCAACCCAGTTGCTTAATAAAAAGCACTTATTGCTAAAGTAATACTTCTGCTTCACTTTAGTGATTTTGAGCCCTTATTGCTTAATTTTGTCTTAAACAGCTAATTTTAATTGTTCCTTATCAATAACATGCAAATGACAAGAGAGAGCAGAATTTCTCCATTTAGCTTATTTACATTTACACCTGTGTGTATTTATCTGCACTATTGGGTTTAATTAAATACTTGGAAGAAAAATGAAGAGAAAAAAGTGAAGGACTGAGAATTCCTCGTCCATTTTAGCCTTCAAATCATTTGCATGATAGAAAGGGAAAGAGAATCTAGGATATGAGAATGACCTGACATAGCAGAGTTAATTTAATTTCATAGCTTTTTAGTGCTTTATTGGCAAGAATTGCTTTCTAATTAAGCAACCAGGTCAGAACAAAAACCTGCAGCCACTGCGGCTCTCCAGGACTGGGATTGAGGACCCCTGGTCTAGACCCATGGTCCATTACAACTTGGCTGCTATCACCCCTTTGGGTATTCAACAGTATGATAAATGCATGCCTGAATCCGAAATGGTATATACTGATCTGATCTGAAGTAAAATTTCCTAATGTTGTATAATTACTTTTCGAATCACAAAGTTCCCAATTGCTGTCTCATGCAATGGGCATCTGCTTTTGCAATGCAAAATAACCCCACAGCAGGATACAAGGAGTCGAAATCGAAATGTTGACCTACAGTGGTGGTATTTAAGGAACGGATTTTGCTGTTTAGCATGCCGGTTTCACTTCTTCATGGATGTGCTGTGCCAGATTATTGCCTTGGGGCATATTGCTGTTTAGAGGTACCCACTGGTGGACATACTGCTGTTGCAGTGAAACTCATACAATTCTTCTGGTGTGCTCAATACTTCTTCCTTCTCATTGGCAAAAGTATACAAAGGCTGTAAAATAAAATACCAGACATCTTTAATTTTATAAAATTGGAATAAAAAATGTAGTCATAACTTACCCAGTGTCAAGCTTGGGCCATAATTTGTCTTGATACTAAATCTTGTAAATCTTGAGTAAGCCTAACATCTGCATTAATAGTTTTATTTAGTTTTATTTTGAACATGTGTGTACACACACCAGTAGAACATTTGAGTAGACGAATAACCTGGATATGCTGATGCATGTTGGCATACCAATGAAAAGATGAATTATTGCTTTTTCAATGCTTCTACAAATTCTCGATCTTTTGAAATAAAAATGTACAGTACACTTTCAATGCAAATTCATCTTCCTGTTCATTCATTGACAACACTGAATGTAATTGATAGATACATTATCCAATTTGGAGCAGAAGGAAATGTAGTACTAAGTATTTAACTTTGGTAGCAGTGTAAATGTTTGTCTACTGAGTAGTACCTGCATTTTACTATCCGTGTGTGGCTTGCAGTTTTGATGTGAAGTTGGCTTTAAGGAGCAGACTTCTGCCCTTGCTGGATCCTACTTTAAACCCTATGGCATACATTATTTACATATTTTTGGTACAATAGTTTGCCACTACTTTAAACATTGTATATTGTCTTTTTCTGTGCTCTCTTCGATGTGTTAAAGGTTGTGTCCATACTACAAGAATTTAGCTAGCAGCAAAACTAAGTCTCTAGTTAAATCATTTTAATGAATGATTCATCGGAGTATCATTTGAGGAGTAGGCACATCTTTTTGTAGAATTTCACAACCATGAAACTCAAATCCTGCACTATGTTTGAATAATTTTGGAGAAGAGAGTAACATTTTGAGCAAATTGCTAAAGGTAGTCTATCACTGTTGATTGATCTCCCAGTCATACTGTGTACTGTCTCTGCATGTCAACACTGAGTCTTCATTAAGAGGATCTTGTAAGCCTAATAGTAGCTTTTATGAATGCTGTGCAATGGAGAAGTAATAGAATGCATTACCACATTTGGTATTTTCAGTACATTTTATTTTATTGCTGTTAGGTTATGATAAATATGTTGTGAGGCCTTTCAGGTAAGGAGGATGAATCTTGAGACAAGGCTGTTAAAACTCATTAATCATGGTGCTAAAAAATATATGCTGACTATGTCTTGCAGGTAACAATTTCACTGTACTCTGTATAAATGATAGTAATAAGCCTATCAACCTATGTTGAGTGTAATGCATCTTCCCATGTGCTAGTGACAGGTTACTAAAGTTGTATCCCTTTAATATGCCACATGAGTTAGACAATCTGGATTTGTGTGTGTGTGTGTGTGTGTGTCAGAACGGGAAACTGGGAACCTTTTTCTTTGTTCACCTCATATGGTGTGTGTCTTTCATTTCATAACACATTTTACTATGTGGCTTTATTTGGGAACTGTAATCTGTTGAACATGAGCACATTGTAAACAAATGAAATACCTTATGCAAACTTCTCTTAAAGACTTTGTCTGCGGTGATGGTTATCAAGAAATGATATTCAGGTGTCTATTTACCTTAATGACATAAATGTTCTGCCTCCTAAAGCTGTGTATTCCTTCTTAGGGCAGGTATTGGCATGCCTATTAGCTGCAGACTCTCTTGTTATTGGCTTTTTTTTTTTTTTGGCTATACCTTTTGACTAGCTTGTTTTGTTTTAAATTTTTCATTCTAAATTATTTAAAAGAAAATAAGGACATTTTGTATGTTTTCCAACATTGCTCTGACACAATAAGGCAGCATAACCAAATTTTCCAGGAACTCAATTGTGATTCCTTAGTAAGAACACAACAATGTCTGTTTGATCCAAGATGAATAGACGTGAGGAAACAATTACCACAAGGATGCAATACATTATGAGCAGGAAGCAGTACAGACATAATGCACATAATACCACTTTGTGATTTATCACAGAATTCCACTTAACTTTCTGCAACCATAAACCACTAGTCATGGTAGAGTAATTTATGAACCGAAATTAATTTTTTTTTTTTTTTTTTAATGATATACGTTAAGATTGCAGACTGAAGTTAGGTTTATAATTGGATAAATGGAGTGTGATCAAAGTGAAAAAAAAGATGAAGCGGAGTTTCCTCAATTGCTTTTATTTAAACTGCTTGAAGTTTGTTTTGTTTAGGGCATTACAAGGTCAGCTTAGCAAAGCGTATAAGCATTAAAGAAGGATAAAAAAAAGAAATGCAGCATTATTTCAAAAAGGCATAAGCTGCACTCAAACAGATGAGCTCAACTCTCAATGAACAAGAGAGACTTCCTGTTTAAGAAAGCTGTCGAGCTCCTAATTGCAGAATTTCTGATCCCAATAGATGTTTTGAACTAATGGATAAGAGGTACCAAACTGTAAATAGGACTCCAATATCCTCTCGGTGCAATAAAGCTTATTCACACAAGCGAGGAGAAATGAATACTCTCCCCAAACGACTTTGGCAGCACTCCAGCAACAACACAGCTGTTGAAATGGCTTAGTCGCTGGGGCAATGAGCTCGGTGCTGTGAGGGAATGTTTGTGTGCTGTGAGCTGACATTCATACCATTGGCAGGATCTTCTGTGTAAAAGTACAAGAGCATCGAAACAACAAGTAATCCCCTCTCGGAGTACTAGATTTCTGGCTTGTTTCATAACAGTAGAAGAGCTTCTTTTTGCTCTGTGAAGTGCAACTTTGCTGGTTAATAAACATAAGTCCTCCCATTGTGCGCAATCCACCTATAGCTTTTAAAATCACAGGACTCGAGCAAGGAATGTCTTGCCATATCCTAATTCTGATGACTGCAGGCACTCTTAGTATGAGAGAACCTTAAACTGTAATTTGTACAGCTTCTGTCTTGCATCTAGAGACCTGAATAAACTGGAGTTTAAGTAGCAGCATTCCCTAGTTGATTGTAACTTAAGTGCATCTACTACGTAAAGGCTTATTGGAAGGAAGACTCTGGATTTGTACGGCTGCCTGCCATTAAAGTAACCAATGTGATGATAGTGACCATCTCGTTAGTGTCCCTAATGTAGTGGGAGCTGCCATGAAGAAAACTAAGATCTAATGCATGAATACACAAGGGTTTACAGTGACTTCATGAATGACTTGGTTTTAAGATAAGTGTGTTTTTATCTTTATTTATATTGGACTTCCAGGAAAGCCTGCTGGATAATTCAAAAATGTCTTTTTAGATGAACTGTACAAAGTGTGCAAGATTGTTTTGGGATTGCAGTGAATTTTATAGTATTAAAGTAACTTCATCTGTACCCATCTTGTGCAAGTCTAATGTCATTGTACGCATACCTTTTTGTCATATGTATTTGAACACTGGGCTAGAAAGATTTAAAAAGTTTCCTAACACTAAGCTAATGCACCCAGAGTCTGTAGACATGTAAACATGTTGGTATAAAAAATTTGAATGATAAGGTATTTTTGTTTATACGTTGGTAGCTTTTGTGAACTGATTAAATATATACTTGTCCTTGTTCTACCTTTATACTTGGGTTGATGTTTTATTTGTATGAACTTCACCAATCCAAATTGCATTCACTTGGTAGTTTGCAGCAAAAGATTACATTTTTTTTTTTTTTTGCACATTCCTATGCATTTGGGATCAGGGTTAGCCAAAAGAGCTGAGTTGCTTGAACCAGATCACTTGGATAAGTGTGGGTTGATGGGCAGAGTGGCTGGATTAGGAATCAAACAGATGGGTCTTGCTATAGTAGATCCTTTAGTTTAGTTTAAACAATTCAGTCTCATTTGGCTACAGGGAGTAATATCTAAAGAGTGCTACTTTTTTGAGGTTAATTCTGTATTTGATCTGGGAGAGCAGTTGCCAAGCTTTATCTGTGGAACACAATGACATACAATATTAGAGTATCTGGCTCAAATGCTACAGGCAGCATTTAATATGACTCGGATTGTTTAGTAAAAGTGACTTTTTTTACTTTTGCTCAATATGCAGCTGTAGCCATGGCAGGCAGCAAACGTAATATGTTGCTAATGTGAAATTTGACTTTCAGCAAGATATTTTGATATGAACAATGGCTGATGTGCAATACTGAATTTCAGAATAGTCTATATTACAGGTAAGATTAGATATATCCGTGTGATATATTTATGTTTCTAAAAGTTCTCAAATTTACCTGTCACATGTTTGTTCATGACTGTTTAAAGATGAAAACTGTGGTTTGAGAGCTATGCGATAATCTCACTGCACCCAGTGTCCAGTTTACTTTTCATTATGGCATGATTATTCTTTTCAATAGGGAGGAACTATTTGAGTTCAGAGCTCTGTATTGCAAATCTAACTTGTACCTTCTATGGAAAATTTTCATTAAATTAAGCCATGTGCTTTTATTGCATCTAAAGAGAAAAAGAAATGGACTGTCAATAGCCATATTTTAATTTCCATTATACTTGCTTTGTATGGTCTGCTGTTGCTATTGACCAACAAGCACAATCCTCAGCTGTCTATATAATCTCAGTATTATTCTTCCACTGTGTGCTTATGAGAAGAGCCTTGCACCCTATGCACTTTCTGTTGAAATGCTATTAGCACTACAGTAATAATGACAAGCCAAAACATTCCCACACTTGTTCTGCTGCAAACTTCTGTCGTCGGGTCAGTGTTGTTCTCCTCATCCTTAGTGAGAATACAGTGCTTTTTTATTCGGTGTCAGTAACAAAGCGTTGGTGGATAATAGAGCTTTATTTTTATACAAGGTAAGTATACAGTAGTTAGTTTGTTTTGACTGTGTTGAAATGTGTATTCCCTCTTCTTCCATGTTTGAAATATTGCTGCTTCTGTTTTGCAACTGTTGTGTGAATTTGTGTGTTTTTCTTTCATATATCCGTAATATGAATTGATTTTCATTTTAGTGGTCTGTAAACCATGTAATGTTTAAATGTTGTGTAAGTGTGGGTGAAAAAGTAACTCTTAGGATGCAGCTTTGTTTTGAAGGCCTGCAAAATTTCCATTTTTGTCTTGCAGATGAAGGAGTAGTCACAATTGATGTTTCCCTGGCTTATAGAGATAATGATCATACTGACACTGAATGGACACCAATGGCACATTCAAAAGAACAGCGCAAACTAAACTGTGTTTTCAAATATCCTAAGGTATGAGGTTAATTTAAAGGTTACTGTTTCAATTTTAAAATGTTCTGTCTTATTAGATGCCTAAATGAGAATTATTGCTGGTGTATTGTGAAAGCTAGGTAGTGAAACTGGTGTCATTTAAGTGCTTCTTTTCTTTGTACCACCATTGCAGAAATTTGTATATGTGTGTGTTTGCGAATGGCTTTAAAATCTTGTTTCATTCATAGTTAATACTATTTAATTATTTGTTGCTTTAGACTTCTGAATGTTAATCTTCTCCATTTGTAGACCTCGGAAAATGACGGTCGCCCCTATGATTGCGATTTGTTGCCGTTAATGGAAGTGGGAACAGTTGCCCATAAGTATTATCTAGTGAATATTCGCCTTCCTGTGAATGAACGAAAGAAAATCAATATTGGAATTGGTGAAATACAGGATATATCACTTGTGGTGAGTTTTAAGTGTGATAAACACCAAAAATAAAAACTTGTGCCTTTTTTTTTTCTCTTACTTTATTTCTAAAGTGAGATTTCACTGAGCTAAGTCCTTTAACAAATTCCTGAACCATGCAGCCCAAATTCTTAGTATAAGCATCTCTGAGTGGGGGGAAATCGCAGGATTTTGTTTTGTTGTTGGTGTTGTGTGTTTTTTTTTTTTGTTTTTTTTTTTGGCCATTTTTACTGGTTGAGCCTTTGGTTAGACAAAGATCATTTCTGGGCATGTCGCAGACTGTCTTTCAATTTAAAGTAGATTATTTTAAGTCTTGGGCATTATAGTGTGCACTACCAAAAGGAACGTAAAATTTTGACCTTAATTTGATTATACTTGCATTCCAGTTTTTGCTCTTTGATAGACGGCAGCTTTTTTTATTCAGCCTACTTGTCTTTTTTTTCTCTTTGTAGTTCTAGTATTGATTTTGAAGCTGTTGATTGTACTATGTCTGTGTCATTTATTTTAATAGTATGCTATTATAAATTTCTGCTTTTTGAAAATTTAAATGTATTAAAAAAATGAATAAAACTTTCCATTCATTTCAGCCCTAAATGCCAGTTCTGCGAAGTGTCTCCCAAACATTATGCTGGCACCATTGCATGTAATAGTTGGAAAGGGGCTTGCCACCTGATGTGCTTTTTCTTGGCTTACATTGGGTTCCGTTTCTTCTAGTCGTAACTTAGTGTCCTGAAACTCCTTTTCTCACATTTTCAAATTAGCCAGGCTCATGGGATGCATTGTGTACAATGTTATGAGATCGCCTACAATTAACTTTCCTTGTCAGTATACAAAGTTTGGAGGGACACTTTGATCTAAGGTGTTGAGCCATATGGTTCAAGGTTCTTTCTTTCTATACATTTCAGAACTTCTTCCTTTACCTTTTGGGAAGGCAGCCAATCTCTGTATTATTGGGGGACAAGATGCAAAGAAATCCTGGTTTGTTTACAAATTTATTGTAGGGTATGCTGTCTCTTACTAGGTCAGTTTTAGTATATTTGGAATGTAGGAAGAAATCCCCGATTTTATCTGATTTTTAAAATCCACAAGGTTACCCACATGTGTGTGGTTGGGGTTTTTTTTTTTTTTTTTTTAAATGAGCTGCATGATTGCAGTGTTTTGTTGTTTTTGATTTCTCATGTATTTCATATCTTTGGATTGTTGGGGGAAACAAAAGCTGACTTGGCTATTGGTAGAACAGAGAAACTCTACATGTGGAGTGACCTGCTTGGAAGTTTGGTTAGTGCTTTTACTTTACACTCCCATGTTCATAAATACTCTACCATAGTGCCCATCTTAGGTAGCAGTAGGTAAATAGTTCCTTGGGTATAATAATGTTAAGTGATTTAAAAGATGTGTTCTAGTGAATGTAGTATTGGTTACCAAGGATGTTATACCTGCACAACCTTGACTGCACTATATTTTGTGCTGCCTTTCTATGCATTAGTGAAGCATGTGCTTTTATTGAACTAGCAATAGCACTGTGTCTGGGGAAAAAAGCTGTTGCATGCATACTTAGTGTTGTGCAGTCTTCATTTTGGTAATACAACATTGGTGATGATAATGGAGGTTTCATTCCCACCACCCTCTGCATTCCTTGCACTGCTGGGCAAGCTGCCAGTGCCATGGAGTAACTGGATTGAATCTTTTGAGACTTTATTTAGCAGCTGTTGGTCTGGACGAGGTGAGCAATGCTTGTAAAAACTGCCATACGTATATACTGCTTAGGCACAGAACACCAATGCATCCTTTAAAACCCTTGGAACTCCATCTGGATGTTCTACATCAGTTTGCCTCCTGGCTTCTCATTTCTCTACACTTCAAACTGTTCTCATCTCATGAATCCTCTTTCATCTCCGTCATCCGCAGCCTGGCAAGTCAGTTCATGGCAGACTTGTAGGGCTTAGCCAGCTTTTGTAAGTTTGATTTACATGAGGAATTTATCTGGAACCAACTTGCAGAACATACCAGTAATCGTAGAATTTGTTAAAGATTATGGATGGCACCAAATGATACAAGGCTCGTGAAAGCAGTTGATATGGCATTTCAAATGGAGTCAGCCACTGAACTTAAGGCTAAACTTGCCGTTTTCCCTGGTACAGCACCACGCTGCCACATGACAAGTAACTGAATGCTCCAGTGCCACAAACGAGAACGCAGTTTCATTTCGGGACAGCTTCAGTGGTCACTATACAAGGCATTTGCTGGCTATTTCTAAACTGCACTGCAGGAACTGTGGTTCCATTGATCATAGGTCTAGAGCACTCCGCTGCCCCACAGACAATACAGGTGCCAGAACTGCGGGAAGCTTAACCTCTTTGGACTGCATCCACAACCATTCACTTGGTGTGTTCCACAGCCCTAACCTTCAAAATGCGCCTACTTTGGAGCTGGACAGTGCTCTGCTCTTGGACACTGGGATAGCTGTGTCTCTGCTTAATGTGACCACAGTTAAACAGCTTTTCTCTCACTTCACTCTCACTGCTAAACTCTGCTATTCCGGGGCAGTTATAGCAGTGCTAAAATTGAAACTCTGCACTCTCTCTGCCTGTCTGCTATAGCCGAAAATACTTGTTTGGCACCCCATTTCATGCAACACAGGTGGCACAGTACTTGTGCTACTTCATTGCTGTCAGAGTCCTCCCTGTGTGGCAGCATTTTGAGTAGTGAGAAAAGCATTATATAAATGTAATGAATTATTTTATTATCTCGCCCACTATGGTGCCAACTTCTTTACAGCCCAGGGATTTATATTACTAGGCACTAAGTGGTCAGCTGTTCTCCATATCTTCTCACCATAGCTTTAGCAATGACCAGCTTTTTTCACAGGTTTGGATTGTCTCAACTTTTAAGCACCAGCCACTACTTGATCCTTCCATGCACTCTATCATCCAACTATTCAGAGTTCCCTGACCCTCCAGGATGGTTATGGCTGCTGAACTATGCAACATGTTGAAGAAAGGCATAATTGAACCAGTTAGTGCATCATTGTGGGTCTGAAAAACTAGTAAAAGCAAAACGTAGAAATGGGGTTTACGCTTCTGCATTGATCTCAGGGTTGTGGGGTGAAAAAAGCCATAACACCAGGTAAATACCCCTTGCCAACCACCGAGGCACTCCGCACCCAGTTCAGTGACTCCAACATATTGTCCAAATTGGACCTTTTTACTAGTGGGTACCTGCATGTTTCTCTCCACCCTGAAAGAGTTTTGACTGCTGCTGTTGCTGCCAATTGATTGTTTAGTTATACTAAGGTACCATTTGGCCACTGCTCTGCCCCGCAACCTGTTTTCAGAATGTGATGTCTGTCTTTTCCAAGATTCCTTGGCTGGTCCTATATCTGGATAACAGTCATGCATAGTCCAACCCTGGCTGCCCAAGATGAGCACCTCCACAGGGTATTCGCTAAACATCACCTCATACTGATTGGCGATAAATGAGTTTTCTTAGTGCCTTCCATTAAGTTTGTGAAATTTTGTGTAGCTGTCAATGACCTGTCTCCATTCCCGTCTCATTTGGAAGCAATCCAGCACATCCTTGAGCCCACAAATGTAGCCCAGGTGGCCTCACGTCTCAGAAAGACTGCCTGCTGTCTTTGATTTCTGCCACAGTACTCTTCCTCCACAGCCTGACTATGTTGCCTACTGAGGAAGGAATTTCCTTGGTCCTGGACTCCCACCTGTTCAGAAGCTCTCAATCCCTTGAAGGTACAGCTCACTGCTATCTCTAGCCATACCTTTGTTATGTGTGATGCTTCCAGAGTAGCACTAGGAGCAGTGTTTTCGCATATACTGAATCCACTAAAAGACCCATTTCCTCCAAGGCTCCAAGTACAGCTGACCAAAAGTACCTTGTAGGTGAGCATGAAGCTCTCGCTTGTAAACAGTAGCATATGTTTCTTTGTGGGTGGACATTCATGTTACACACTGACCATCAGGCAATCGCAGCCCTACTATCAACATCAGGCATTGTACGCAAACTCCTTAGGATTTACCACTGGTTGGAGAGACTTCAGCAGTAAAATTTTTACCTTAGTTCAATCCTGGCCATAAAAATATAGTGACAGACTTGCTATCCCGTGCTTCCTCCTACTCTACTACTGACATGGGACCAGACATTAATGAACCAGAACTTGTTCAGATGTTGCAGTCTCCACTATGAGCCAATGTCTCCTCCTTTCAGGATCTTCAACACACCTCTGAGCATGATGTTGTCCTCTACCTGCTGTGGATTTTGATTTGTACAAGTTTGTCCTGTATGGAGATGTCTCCATATAACAGAATATGGGCTGTGCTGTCCTGTTGGAATTAATTTCTAGCTGCCTCCAATCACATATCCAAACCATGGCTCAGGAAGGCCATTTGGTCATTGTGCAAGTTAAACAGTGCTGCTATGATCTGTTGTGGTGGCTTTAGAAACAGTAGATGGAGATATTGAACATCTTGTTACCTGCCTGGCCAGTAGGAAGACTGGTTTCTCCCATTACACCTCCTGTATAGCCTGTAATGTGGCCATACTGGTGGTGTGAGCACCTGCAGCTGGATATTTGTAAAGAGTTGTGGCATGTATAATAACCATTGTGCTGTCTTCATTTTGACAGTATAACATTGTAGTTTATCAATGGTGCACAGTTGGAATTTGTGTATTTTAAGCTATTGTGGATTGTGCACAAGTTGAATTAGTGACTGAAACCGCTACACTTCATCAGGGAATCAGTAGAGCAAGAAAGGAGGCTTGAGCAGTTGCTGTATCTAATTGGATCCTTTTGGTTGGAGGCATGCTCTTTGAGACTTATACCTGTGCTTATACTGACAAGGGAATTATTCGGTTTATTGTTTTATGTACAAGAGGTGAGAAGATTGTATTTGTGTTCATTTTCAGTGCATACATTTTAGACTCCTTGTCCATTCAGATTTAAAAACATATTTTACTGTAGATATTACTGCCCTCATGATCTCTTTGCATGGTACCTGGAGAGCTTCTCCCATTCATCCACTTTGGGGTCATGGAGAGCTGGTGTCTGTCCTGTCAGCAATAGGTGCAAGGCAGGAACAAATTCTCCATTCAGGATTGATGTATCACAGGGCAGACATTCATGCCTGGTGAGATTCATAGCTACCAGTCAGTAAATCTTATTGGATCTTGGCATGTCCCCCTGTGACGAGTTCTGTAGCTTTTCCTCTGCTCCTTAAATCATGTTAATGTCAGTAAAAGGCATGTAGCAAACTTTTTTAAACTTTGTGTTTTGTGTTTAACTTAGTTTCTTTATTTGCATAAAACCACCTTAAACAGATTAGGATAAATTTAAAATTACAGTACGAGTACAGTAGTTGCCAAACAATCATTTTTCATTTTATCATTTTAATAAAGACAACATTTTTGTTTTGCGCAGTCAAATTTAAAAAAAATTGATTTTAGATGCTCTTAGCAAGTTAGGAGGCTTACCTGCTAAGGTTTCATATCTCCCTCCTGGTCCACTTTCCTGTGTATACGAGTAAATTGCAAGATTTTTGAAGCACTTTGTTCAGCTTGAGAAGAGGTGTTTAGAATGAAAAGTGGTAAAAACAATTCTTCAATAAATTCTTGCATATGTAATTACCTTGTTCTACTTACAAACCAGGTATCTTAAAACCTTTCTTAGTTTGTGGAAGAAGGAAAAAATCTATTCTAATTTCTCTTTCTCTTAATCCCCCACCCCAAATAGAGTATTCATCAGAATGGCGGCTTTACAAAAGTGTGGTTTGCTATGAAAACTTTTCTTACTCCCAGCATCCTCATCATTATGATCTGGTATTGGAGGCGAATTACTCTGATGACTCGACCACCTGTCCTTCTTGAAAAGTGAGTTGTACTGTGGGTATTCCCATCTGTTCCTTCCTAAAATCGTCATCTTCCTTTTGGTTCCAATTTCTTAAAAGTAGGATTTTTTGGCTATTGTACTACCGAATTTAATTTGTCTATATAAATTTCTTGAACTGGAAATGAATGTTTTATAGCAAGTGCTAAGAAATTCAACAAAACCATTTTGAAAAATAATACATTTTAAGCAGTAGTCGCAACATGACCACAGTAGTTCAACATGAATGTTGGATTTTTTTTTTTTTTATGTAAATTAAATGTTTTGGAAAAAATTTTGTTGCAACTATCTGAATAATTGAACAAGTAAATTGTAATGAAAGTTTGACATTGGTACTACTCACGTCATTAGAAATTAAAAATGACAACACAGCAGGAGACAAATGTGGGATCTATGGGGTTTTGGAATTCTTTCCAGAAAATACAACTTTGTAGGACATGGCATTGTATGGCTAACATATGGGAACAATTTAAGACTTAAATGCCCTGATGGCAGTGGCAGCATCCTTGAAATTCCATCATGGTAGATGGACTAGAATGTCAAATTGCTGTTTTTAGTAAAAGCTTTGCTTTTATTTTTAATTTTTTTCTTAAATATACTATGATTTAGAAACATTTGTTCACAGTTTCTGGCACAGCTATGTAAATATTTACTCATTCAGTGTGTTTGTTTTTATATACACATTTCTCTGTGCATATTATAGGGTGCCTGGTTGACAATACGTTGGCAGAGTTAATACCTATATAAAACCTCCATGTCAGATAGCAAAAGAGACACTAGCAGGATAGACCCTGTAATTGTCTGGGATGGCCGCAGCTGCCATACTTCCTTGAAAATAGGACTTTTGGTAGACCGGTTCAGCATGAGCCAGTTAATGAGGACACAGTGCAAAAAGTACTTGGTGCTCTTATTATTCAAGTGTTTAAAAAGTAAAGTGTAGTTCAGTCCTCCTTCAAACAAATACTGTACATAAATAATCCCAATAAAAACTGTTCATGGTGGAAGTTAAATCAACAATAAATCTTCCAACAAATAGGTTAAAACTGAACATAAAAACAATCTGGATCCCTTTATTAAAACCACAAGACACTGTGCATTCTTCTATATTCACGTCTGCGTTACTTTCCCTTTACGATCCATTCTGCAGTAGCTCTTGTCCTCCATCCTGCCACAATGCTGACTTTCCTCCTAGTTTGACTTCTTTTGTTTCTTTTGCCAACAGCCTAGTACTGCTTCTTCTGAAATTCCTCTTGATCCCTTGCAGTGCCACTGATCGCTCTGCCTTCCTTCCATCATGCTGGCTCATACTCCCAAAACCTGCCTGTGTGTCTCTCTCTCTCTCTCTCTCTCTCCAATGTAACCACCTACGGCTCCTTTTAATCTAGAGTGGGTGCAAATGCATTGATCACGCCCCAATATAGTGTCAGTAAGAGAGCTCTCCGTTTCATAAAGGAGATTGTTTGTCACTTTTTCAGAAAGGGTTTGTCTTCTGGCTTTTAGGAATCAGACCCTAACAAAGGTTTTAATGTATCTTGCTCCCATCGACACCAGGATTGGCTTTAACTCTCCTACAACTTGTATTGGAATAACCAGGGAGATGGGATGTCCTCTGGTTCCATATGTGGGCATGGTGTGGGGAGGAACCTAAGATGGGGAGTTTGATAGGGTTCCTTAGGTTTTTGGCTGTTTCTAGGTTAATACTGTTCGAGGAGAAAGCTCAGTAAACTGGATAGTTTTTTTCCTAGCAGTCTTACCTTGAATTTTAACAGCTCAGGTGTGTGGTGCAGCACACAACAAAAGTGACACTCTTGTCACAACATAGAGTATAGCTATTTATTTCCTTACTTGTGTTTTTTCTTTTTTAAATAGCTATGGGAAAAAATGAGACACACCTACCTTGAGTGAGGAGGAGGACGAGGTGTGTTGCATCTCCAAAAGAGATGCAGCTTCTCAGTGGTTCAGGTTCTGTGTGGCCACGGCATGTATGCCTGATTTATTTAGTGTTGTGAGAATTTAAAAAAAAAAAAACAAAAAAAACATTGGTACCTGGGAGGTCTACCACCTGTTTGCCACTGTTGGAAGTGGGAAAGGGGGCAATGTTAAAGTTGTGTAGCAGAGTCTCGAGCAAAAGTTTAAAATTGCCTGTACTATTTAGCAGAGAGAGTGCAGTGGCAAGCAAGAGAATTAGAGGTACTTCCTTAAAAAATGTGTGCCGGCAATTACCTCTGTAAAATAGAGTCTCTGGAGAAGGGGCAGCACAGGGTGAGTGGCGTTGCTGCGTGCTCACTGATTGGGGAACGAGAGTGTGTAGAGGGGGGTTGGGTGCAACATTCCACCTTTGACATATAAAATAGAGGAGTGGACACTAGAGGTCATCTTTTGACTGGATTGGGTGTCCATCTAACCTTCAGAACCAACACAGAGTTAAGGTGGAGTGGTGAGCGTGAGTTAAAACCCATGTATATTTGTGTTTTTTTTTTTTTTCTTTAATGTAAATTTGATTTCTTTTTCCTGATCATTCAACTGTGGGTTAGGAAGGATATTTGTTTTTGTATGTAGTTTCTGCTTGATTATTGTGTGGTGGAAGGGAGGAAGAAAATATTTCTTCTTCTGTTTGAATAAGATCTCATTGTTTTTGTTTTCCTTTCCTGATTTTTGAGTGGCATAGGAGGAAAGGACGGTATTTTTGTAAATATTTGCTTTTTGTTGACTTTTGTATCGTTTTTGCTGTGTGTGTATATATAGGTGTTGTTAGGACTGGGTTTTTATTTAAGCACACCACATTTTGATTTGGAATTTTTTTTTTTTTTTTTTACCATTTTTGTTTGTAGCACTTGTAAATAAAGAATAATTGTTTTTCTTCACTTTTGTAATTTTGTGTCTGTGCCTCTCTGTTCTTACCATCAATACATTTGGCGCATGAGCTACAAGAGCCCAAAGTTGTAGCATGGTGCCAATTCCATTACCTGGGGTTTCACAGTCATGAGACATGTTTGAGGAGGAAACAGTAAAAACAACATAATAGCTGCAAGCTCCAGTTTTGAATTGTTACAATTTGAATTGTTTTGGTCTTAACACTGGAGTATATCATAATTCAAGAGGATGAGTGTCACATCTCTTATTTGGGCACAGATATCTTAAAGAAAAAAAATACCTGAAGGAGAGAGCCAAAATGTAAATGAGACATAAAAATATGGCTTTTTGACTGCAGCTTTTGCTGGTGGTTTTTGTTTTAAATAGACTAATGAGCTGAATTCCATTTCAAAATTAGACTGCCAAGTTATTCAAATAAATTTCCATCTGCTGACATTGTCTGTGTTTCCCATAGTGTATCTTACTCTTCTAGGACCTACATTTTTGTTCTTCCTGTCTGAGTAAAGGCTTTTATATACCACACTTTTTAAAAGCTGCAAAGCCATAAATGTCAATTATACCCTTTTTAAAGTCTCATTGCATAATTGATGCATAATTCAATAGTTCGCACTACACCATGAGATAGTGATTAGTTTCCAGAAACAGTGCAGATTTTTTTTTCCTCCTTTAATGTTTTTTGTATTTTTAACGCTTTTGAATGTAGCTGAGAGACTGCATTTCATAGTTACAATTCAAGGGAGTCAAAGTACAATATTTCCCTTGATTACCGGATTCATGACCCTAGTAAGAATCATTGTCGCTCGGAACAGAGAGAAGTGTGTACCTTGCAACAGGTAGAAAGGACAGTCCTTGGGTGTATGGGAACTGTTTAACATTTGAATCTGATGATTGAATATACCACTGAACTGAACTCTCTGTACTATTCTTTCCTCTGCATGTCCTGGAGTACAAAAGAAACACCCCATGCACCCAAAAGTGGACACTGGCAAGATCGGGGGGGAACGCAGTCACTGATTACAACCGCAAGAAGGCGTGCAAATGAATATAAATGATATGAATAATGTTGCATCCGTGCCACACTGTTTTCCAAAATGTATTATACAGGTCATAAAATGAGTTATTCCAAATACTATATACTGTATACCTATGTGTCTGGTTTTTTTTTTTTGGTCAGTGTGGCTTTGACATCATGGACCATAAGGTGCATACTAATTCAGCGTAAGCAGGAACACTCAATAAAACAAGAAATCAAGTGACGGTGAGATACGAAGAAGGCAGATTCACCAGCGTTTGTGTGTCCGCTTTTATCCCACCCGATCAATTTCCAGTTCCATTGTCTCAAAACACCACTCTCATCTACAGTTATTCTCAGTTTCAGATAAAAAGTAACCGCATCAGATCTGGGGCGGGGAGTGGGTGTTGTATCATGATAGTGACTGAGAGAATAAAAGTGAAAAAAAAGGCAACTTTTAAAAGTACTATAAATTTACAGCGGCTGTTACAGACACAAATCAAATGTTTTTGTTGTATAATATTAACAATGAGTAGCTCACTACTCAAAACAGTAAATTTGCGGGGGAGCTGGTTTCGAACTCGCGACCTCTGGATTATACGTCGGCAGTCCTAACCACAGCACCACAGAAGCTGGCATATTGTACTTGTACCTTTTGTGAAAGTGTTTATTTGATATTTGGCCATCAGCCTTCACACATTTTACAGTTCATGTTTACATTTTGTTGTTTATTACTAAAACATGAAAAATGTTTGTTTTAACAATGTGTTTACATAGATTGTTGTAGACACAAAACACACATTAAATTATTTCCCCTGACAATTCTGGGTAGCTCACTCCCAGATAATCATTCAAAGCGGAAACTGGGAGAACTTCTTGCCTGTTCTGAGGCAGTTGGTATAGTAGGCTGCTTGGGCTTATCCACGCATTTTGAAGACAAAAGACGCTGGTGGATAGGTGCAAAGGGATTTAAGGTGGGCCAGATTTACAGGTGGTGTTTGTTTTTTTTTTTTGTTGGCTCTGGTAATTCTAGTGTTAAGGAAGAAGGCAGCTGGAAGCGAGGGAGCCAGTGTGTGCGAGAGAGAGCAAGCAGGCGAGCACAGATTTGCGGATGTTTGCAGGTAGCTGGGAGAGGCGAGCCCTAGCAGGACGTTTGTTTGGCACCTGGGGGGGTAGTGGTTGCTCCTGCTGAGCGCTTGTGTGGAGCAGGAGTGACCGGGGGAAGGTTGGCTGGCTGCAGCAAAGGCAGCGGGAGTCGGAGATTTGGAGTGAAACCCCAGTGTGAGCGTCCTGGCCATTTTAGGAAGCCAAGTTTCAGGCTGACGGATGGCTGAATGAAGCTAGGGATCAGGAGGCCACCAGACCAGCCAAGGGAGAAGAAAGGTCAGCTGCAGGTAGGGTGATTTTTCCCCTGGTGCATAGCCTGGATGGGAGAAGCAGGGAAGTCGCCAGTAGAAGGCGGCACTGGGCTTTGTTTTAAAAGACTGCTTCCAGCCATTGTTTAACCTTGTTTTTATGGATTTAACATCCACAATTTCATTTGCTTTTAATGGATTATTAATTTTAATGACTGTTTGTAACACTGCACTATTTATTTGGACACTGTTTTTGGTTGGCTTTTAATAAAAGCACTTTTGCACTTTTTTGCACCATTCCCTTGCTTAGTTGTGTCTCACTGTCCAGCTCATTGGTGACATTACCGACCGTGTCTGGTTCGAGAGTTCCCCAGAAGCCAGATGGGAGCATGGAGCAGAACCCGCATTGTCACAAAAATTGTTGAAAAAAATAACCGCTTGCGTTATGTGTACCTTTTGTGAAAGTGTTTATTTATTTGATATTTGGACTTCAGTCTTCACACATTATACACTCCATGTCAAAATTTTGTCATTAGTACTATAACATAAAAAAAGTTTCTATTTTACGTATTTGTTCAACATTTCTTGCGTTTCACGCATCTCCTGTCATCCTACACTTACCCAGATCGTTGTAGACATGAAATGCATGTGTTCCAAATAACAATATTATTTACCCTGTGCAACTCAAGAACCTCACATGCAGATAAAGAAGACTTGAGCTAGGAGAACTTTTTACCCAAGATGAGCTCTGGCGGTGGGGGGGATTGGATTAACATATTATCAAAACAAAAGACGCTGACGGAGAGGTGCAAAGGGATTTAAGGTGGGCTGGGATTAAGTTTTTTCGTAGGCTTCAGGGATTCTAGTGTTAAACTTTTATAATACAGCATTTTTCTTTTGTGTGCATGTACAGTATATGTATATATACACACTGTATATAATGTGTGTGTATGTATAATTCATTTGCTCTGTATCCATTTTAGCCACTCAAGATTTAATAAAAGAGACCAGCAAAATTGATCACTGCTGCTCTGGGCAACTATGAAATTACATCATAGTTGGAGGAGTAGAGAATTGTGCACCTTTTGGTTTTTATTATACACTTAAGCCAGTATTGTTGCTGTTAAGTTAGTGATTGTGTAGTTTCACTTCATGACATTCCAGTTTCAGATTTACTTATGATTTTAAATATTTGAAAAAGTCTTTGAAAGTAATAAAGGTCATAAATGAATGATAAAAGCATAAAATCCCCCATCACTGGTAACTGGGACAATACCTGCACCACCAGAAGTGCGTCAAACTCTTGTAAGGCTTACTTGCACCTGCCAAGGACAAGATTTCTGTATGAATTCTCATATTTTAGGGGTCTACCACAGTGGTGCATCATTAGCTCTGGCAATATAACCATGATTTATGGAGGAGTTCATGTACTTTCTTAGTTGAATTTAGACTGAGGAATACGAGGGGGTGGGGGAGTGGGAATCCTCTCTTGAGTCTAATTTTTATAGGTTGACTACAGTGGTCTTGTTGACAAATACTATAGTAATTTCATTTAATGAATGGCTAGCCAAATTGAACATTCACAACAGTTCAGTTCATCTCATTCAGTCCTCCTCACTCATACAGTCCACTTTTGTGGATGTGTTCATGACAGAGGTTTGGTTGTTGGGTGGTATGGAAAAGTTATTTTCTACAGTCTCTCTCATTCCTGGCTGGGGCATTTCAAAAATGCTTAAATTTGTGTTTTTATTTTTTCCCACCCATCTTGTGGTCTTGGAATTTCCAGAGTGATCTTTGCACTTGGCCTTTCAATGACATTTATCAACATTCCAGTGGAGTGGTTTTCTATTGGCTTCAATTGGACCTGGATGCTTCTCTTTGGGGATATTCGACAAGGAATATTCTATGCTATGCTGCTGTCCTTTTGGATCATCTTCTGTGGAGAGCATTTAATGGTTGGTATTGATGCATGTGACTGTGTGCCTAGGAGACATATTTAGAACTAGCCAAAGTACCAGGCCTTGTCCGGGTGCATTGTAAAATGGGTTACCAATATTTGTTTTGTTTTTTAAATGTTCAGCATTTGTCATTGCTGGATGAAATGCATGTGACCTGTCTGTTGTCTGCACTACCTATCAGTTTATCTGCTCTATGTATGTCTGTCTGTCTGTCTATGACACATACCCTGTGCCATTTTCCATTGTACCATTGATGTGAAACATAGCCTTGACTATAAGAAGGGCCAAACCTAAACAGTATGCCAAATCTGTTTATATCGGCTGAAACCATTTTGGTGCTAAGGCTTTGGTTTTGTCCTACCTCTTGATGGAACATTTTACAAGGCCTAAAAAATTTACTCTCTCTTTTAAATTCTGTCAGCATATGCATGTAAAACTTCATGAAATTTAACACGGCTGTTTTGGGGTGATGCATTTGTTGCTGTCCAACCACCCTTTGAGATTTTAACATACCATTGCTTCTGCCTTATTATACACACAGTATAAAATTGTAAGTAAAAGACTGACTCGACCACTTTATAATAATGGGTTGTATTTGGGTTGAATCCCCTGAAAATTTTTGTAAAATGCTATATAACCTGTAATTTGTAACAAATGGATAAATAACACCAAACAAAGACACACATTATATAGATATAGATATATAGATATAGATATATAGAGAGATATATAAATAATATTATGAACCTCGCCCCCGGACACAGACAGACAGGCAGACACGTTAATGTCACCCACACACAGGTTTATTTTCCGTTCTTCTGTACAATTCTGCTCACCAACCACCAATACCCATCAGTCCAGGCCAATCCAATGCCTTCTCTTTCTTTTTCTTTCTCTTCTTTCACTCTTTCTCTCTTTTTCCGACCGCCTCCTCCAGACGTTGCCACTCTTCTACCCGACTCTTGTCAATGACTGGAGGGAGGCGGCCCCCTTAAATAGGACCCCGGATGGGCTCCAGCTGCTTCCCAGCATTCCTCCCTTACCCTTCCGCCACACCAGGGATATTCAGGCACTGGGGCGCCGCCTGGCGGTGGCCACGGGTCCCTACAGGGCTGGGCTTCCAAGCCCTTTACCTGAGGGCCCCCAACATAACCAGGAGGGACGCCCCCTCGCGGTCTGGAGGAGGCACAAGCCCTCCTCTGGTCCTCCTGGGCATCGAGAGAGAGAGAGATTAAAATAAAACATACATACGTCTCTGAACACGTACAAATCGTGTTGCGACCAAAGTTTGCCAAACTTTTGCATCTGTTCACGACCACATACTCGGGTGACAAACAAGCCATTTCCGTGCATGTTCAGTCTCTCCCTGTACTGTGCATTGTTCTCGGTGCATGACACAGAGGGACTCTCCCTCAAAACTGTAACCTCCTCTCAACCCAGCTTCCTCCTGTGGTATAGCGGGTCCACAGCTCCCGTCAAAAAGGCCAGTTTTAATAAATAATCACCACACTTAGTGAGGGGGGCGTGGTGGTGTGTGGCCAAAGCGGTTCCTGAGGAGTTCGTGATGTGGGTGTTTCTCACCTAAGTGTACAGGTGAGAAGCGGTCCGCATCTGTAATTTTTTTTTTTAGGGGCTGCTGAATGCCACGGCTACCGGTCCTCATCATAAATAGAAGTGTGAGTGGGCTAAAGGGGGGAAAAAAAGAGAACAGGAAAGAACGGGAGGTTGCAGGAAGCAGGAGGAGAAAGCTGGTGCAGGAGAGTGAGAGAGAGCGCAGGCTTGCTTGCAGCTGCGAACAAACGAGGAGCTGAGCAGGGAGCCTGGGTGTTTTGTCTCAGTGTTATTCAATGTTTTTACATTTAGTTTGCTGTCTCCCTGTGCATTCTAAGGTATAATTAACTATTTTTGTGCCTAAAAATCCTTAAAGAAAAAATACAGTATATTTACATACAGTTCGTACAGTCTGGAACGGATTAATTGTATTTACATACAGTCCTATGGGGGAAATTACTTCGGGTCACGACCAAATCGGTTTGTGACCAGAGTTTTGTAATGAATTATGGTTGTGACCCAAGGTTCCACTGTATGTGTATTTTTGTGTGTGTGTATGTATATATATATGTGTGTGTGTGTGTGTGTGTGTGTGTGTGTGTGTGTGTGTGTGTGTGTGTTAAAAGGTGGTAGATGACATGCAGCTCACTAAAGTACTTGCAGTAGTGGTGGGGAGATGCTGTTGAAGCATATGTAATAAAGATGCATTGTGGTGTTCCCGAATAAAGAAAAGCAATAATCATGCATCAAAATAGTGAGTGCTGTAGGTTATTTTATTTATTTACTTGTTTATTTATATTACAATATAATATTGAGGATGGCAGGGTGTCTCTGTAACAGTACGTTTTGTTGTGATTGATTTTAGGCAAGTGTATTGTTTTAGTTTTATTTTTTTTAAATTAATTTACTCGCAAAAAAGAATTTCTTTAAAGATTCATTACCATTGCCATAATAGATGGTGTGAGTGAATAAAAAGCAAGTTACATCTTTTTATTTATTTATTTATTTTGTTCTGTTTTTCTGCTCATATTTTGTCTGTGAGAAGGCTGGGATGTATCTGAAAGACTCAATTTCAGTTTGGGCAGACTTGCACCATCTTCGCCATGTGAAGATTGCATCTTATTTTATAGATGGATGGAAAGATGAGCTTGACCCATGTATGCTAGTTTCTAAATGGCTTGCATCTATGTTTAAAAAGAAAACAAAAAAAACTGTTAAATGGGTTCAGAAATGGGCACTGTTCACACTTGCTAACTGCCAGTTGTCTTTTTTTATCTTCAAAAAAGAAGAAAAATTCTTTATGAAGGGGAAGTTGTATAAATTGAATATTATCCATATATTTCATGCATAATAGTGAGTAGTATCAGGATAGTTGAGGGGGGGAATAATTTAGTTTTCTTGTTTCTTAAAGGATCAAACGGAAAGGAATAGATTTTCTGTATACTGGAAACAAGTTGGGCCAATTGTCTTTGGCTCCTTCTGTCTCTTCATTTTTGACATGTGTGAAAGGTAGGTTCAAATTTAATTATCCTTTTTAATTCCATAGGAGTTTAAATTTATTTTTTCTGGTGCAAAGAGGTTGTTAAAATTTAAGGGAACACCCCCAGCGGATTCAAAGTTAGCCTTTAAACAAAATGAAATAATTACCTGAAAAATGTTGCAAGGATTACATTCAAAATGCAGAATTTTTGCATTGCGATAGTGTTGGTTTATTAGTCACGTGGCCAGAGAGGAATAGCCAAAGATGAGTTGTGTTTTTTTTTTTCCCTCTCTCTCTCAATGGCCTGATGACCATGCATAGCTACCTTATGCATGACTGGGTGCATCAAAGTATTCTATATAAGGTGACAAAGATGCACAGCTCTAAATCCCCACTACTGTTGGAGATTTGTTTATTTACTTGACTTTTTTATGTTATGTTTTTTTGTGGTGCTTCTGATTGCACAGCACTCTAAGCAGTGTCTTTGTAAAAGCATTAGTGTCATATTACACACAATTACAGTGCAAGGAAATCACATATGAACTACTTTTAAGACCATGATAGACTGATATATATTACATTGTATCACAAAAGGAAATGGGAAATGAGATTTATAGTATTAACAAGCTCTTCAAAAGCTATTGGAGTGTCCTCGCAAGGCACAAAACTTAAAGGTAGTAACATTCTAATGTGAAAGTGATTACAGTAATCCTTCGCTATATCGCGCTTCGACTTTCGCGGCTTCACTCTATCGCGGATTTTAAATGTAAGCACATCTAAATATATATCATGGATTTTAAGCTGGTTGCGCTTTCTGCGGACAATGGGTCTTTTAATTTTGGTTACATGCTTCCTCAGTTTGATTGCCCAGTTGATTTCATACAAGGGACGCTATTGGCGGATGGCTTAGAAGCTACCCAATCAGAGCATGTATTGCATATTAACTAAAACTCCTCAATGATATAAGATGTGCTTCCCGCGCGGTGCTTGAGATTGTTTGCTTCTCACTCTCTCTGCCTGACGGAGGGGGTGTGAGCAGAGGGGCTCTTTGCACAGAGGACACGGAGGCTCCTCTACAAAATGCCGCTTTATCGCGGTGCTTCTGTATACTTAAAAGCACGTATTGATTTTCTGATTGTTTGCTTTTCTTAGCGAGCGCTCTCTCTGACATTCTCTGCTCCTGACGGCGCTCTTTTGAAGATAAGATCTGTTTGCATTCTTTTAATTGTGAGAAAGAACTGTCATCTCTGTCTTGTCATGGAGCACAGTTTAAACATTTGGCTAAAGGGTGTTATTTCATGTCTAGTGGGCTCTAATAATGTTAACAGGGTGGGAGAGTTTATAAGGGCTTAAAATATATAAAAATAACCATACAAACATATGGTTTCTACTTCGCGGATTTTCACCTATCGCAGGGGGTTCTGGAACGCAACCCCCACGATCGAGGAGGGATTACTGTAGTCATTTTTGTAAGTGTTCACTAAATTCCTGCACTACTTGAAGGCCCATGAAAAGCACAGGCTGTTATCAGCTCATTTTTGGTACATCAACTTTATCACTAACTGTTTCCAGTAATGCTGAATGTCCTTCTCAGTATCTGATAGGAGGTACATCCCATGAAATATGGACATTTAACCCCACCCAGTTCTTGGATTGTGCTCCTGTTAAAAAACGGCCAATCTCATAATTTTAATTTAGCTATAATTTTCTGAAAGTTTAAATGAACTAATTGTATTTCATAGCTAAATTAGTAATTGCTGCCATTTTTATATATTTTCATACACCCTTATAATGGATATCTTATTTGTGTTTATTAGTTGATAATAAAGTAATCTGGTTGAGATGGTCTGGTGAGCTTCTTGCATGTTTAAGTTGTGTTTTTATTTATTTTTTCCTTGTGTTGCACTCCCAGTTGTGAAGAATAGCATAGGCATCCTTTGTTACTTAAAAACTGTTGAGAAAACAGCTGGATGTGCATGGCCTGTGTAGGACTGGCACTCCATTCATTGCTGGTGCCTATATAGTGCCTGAATTTGCCAGCACAGACTTCAACAACGAAACCCTCAGAGGCTATACATATGAGGAATAATTTATAAGTAATATTAAATGAATACATTTAAAAGTATGATAGGAGGTTACAGTAGTTAATAAGACTAAGTTGTGATGGTCTGGCCTGGTAATTGCAGATGTGGACTTTGTGGGTTTTTGTTCCCCCACCCCACCCCCCTTTGGGTTTCCTCACACATTCCAAAGATGTTCCCAGATGCTTTGCCAGGTGTGATTGTGCAATGTGATGTATTGATGTCTGTTTACAAGATGGTCCATACCCCATACACAATTCTGGCTGTTGCTCTATGCTGTCTTTAATAGAATGAACAGGTTAAAAAAGGATCGACTGAATGTTAATGAAGATTCTTATTATAAACCTGTTTGTGCATTGCTTCTGGGTAATTTTACATTTCTCGACTCATCCTCCCTCCCAATAGATTCCACTTTGCATTTGTACGCTTTTGGTTTTGATGAAATGTGCTGCTGTGCTTTGAAATTTCACACAAATTTTAATCTTTCCACAGGGGAGTGCAGCTAACAAATCCTTTCTACAGCATCTGGGCATCAGATGTTGGCACTGAGCTAGCTGTATCCTTTTCTCAAATTTACATTTCTTCTATGCTGACAGCTCATTTAAATTAATCCCTTGGAGATTTCTGTATCTCTTGTGTACCTTACAACTTAGATTTGTAAATTACATTTTGAGTTTTTTTTTTCAGTAGATGTTTGGCTTTGTGCTTTCCACAGAAAGCAATTCTACATTTGTTCTTGGAGGTAAAGTGCAAATTACAAAGTTCTTTAACAATTAACGTTTTAATGTTGAACTTTGCATTTGACTAGCAACCTTGATGAGTACTATGGAGTATTTGTAGGCTGAATGAATAGTTTCAAATCTAAAAATTTTCACTCATTAAATAAAAGATAATTGACTGTGCAGCATCTTCCTCTTGATTTTCTTTGAGTTTTTGACAGGAACTGGCAAATCCCCTGCTAATAATGAACTGGGAAAAGGCCAAAAATTTTAATTAGCACATGTGTTCCCCAAGGAGAGTTCCAGTGTGCTGCTTCTAGCAGTTCAGCTGTTCCTTTTCAAAGATTATTTTCTTTTCAGCGCTCAAATTCTCTGTCTTCTGAAACTGATGTTTTAAGTTATTTGATTGCAAAATTAAACTTTTAGAATTATTACGGCCAATTTGGCTATATATAGATATATAGATATATAGATATATAGATATATAGATATATAGATATATAGATATATAGATATATAGATATATAGATATATATAGATAGCCAATTTCTATATATATATATATATATATATATATATATATATATATATATATATATATTTGGCTATATATATATATAGATAGATATATAGATAGATATAACGGCCAATTTGGCTATATATAGATAGATAGATATAGATAGATAGATATATATATAGATAGATATAGATATAGATATAGATATAGATATAATACACACACACACACACACACATTCTTTTTTGCTGGAGTAGGAGTATAACTGTTACTCCTTCTTTTGAATAAAAGTCTACTGCTTGGTGTGTATTTCTTGAGATTCTATGTTCCATTTGGATAAAAGACTTCCCCACCCCTCCGAGGTCAATCTTAGCCTTTATATTTATTAAACAACTGATGTAAGGTTCTTTTGAATGAAGAAAAGAAAATGTACTGCTGATCTTTTTCCCTTCTATGAAATAGCTCCACATAGGATTTAGGAAGTTCAAAGTAATTTAATTCAATATGCTGAATGCCAGTCCTGGTATATCAAGGTGTTCTTACAATGTAATTTTGTGAAGTAGTCCTCTTTACCTGAGCTCGATAGAAATGTGATACTCTTTTCTTCAAAGCATTAAAATTGGCTTTAATGGAAGTGACAATGCTGTGCTCCACATCACCCAACCTGCTAGCTTCGAGGTCTAAAACAATCACTTGGGATCAAAAGCAGATGCATTTTAATAAATAAGCTGGGTCTCATTGGAGCCCAATACTGAAGGCATTTGGTGCTTCTGTAACCAGTAGACGTGACAGAACAACAGAATTCCAGGATATCTACTTTTACTGTAATACTTTTTCCAGTGTTAAATGTTTAAATAAACATTTTATGGAAGAATTTTTTAACTATATAGTTCTAATACCCCAGGGAAAAAATGTTTTTCTTCCACCCAAAGGGCATTACTAAGTAGTTACTTAAGGTGCCCATACATTTGCAAATGCTATATTTATTTTTTGTTTTTCAGTTCATCCAGTAAATTTAACTTTACATTTCATAAAAATGCAGTTGTTTTAGTTTGCTTTTAAAGTTACTATTTTTACCTAAAATGTTAATATGTAATTTTAGCCATGGGAGTAACCTTTTGCATGGAGTTATATATAAATAAATTAATAGACAGAAGTAACGCCAGTTTCTTTAACAGTGAAGGCAAACATTAAATATTTCTAATGGCGTTAATTTCCCAGGCTTTCTCTGTCATTTGCTCTCTTCACTGATAGCAATTTAAGGCACAGTGAGCTACTTTGCACTGTGAGCATAAACCAAGCAACAAAGGAAAAGCAAAAACATTCAGTGTTCAAGTGAATAAATTAAAACAAGACCTTGTTTCATAGAAGAACAGGTGTTTCTTATTTTTGACTCTGCAAGTAGACTTCCCAGAATTTTTCTTGGTGAAGAATCAAAATAATCATCAGGAATTCCAGTCCTTCTTCATTAAGACTTAGTACTTGTTTACCATCTTGAAGAGCCTTCTTGCTGTTATAGACCTAGTACTTGTTATGCTCATCTGAATTGTGCCAACAAGCTTCAAAGTCCAAAAAGGTTTCTATGTTTTAGTGCCTATTTTTCTGCACCATTTCATTAAGGAGTGTATCCACATGGTTTAAAAGTGAACTAATTTTCTCCATGAATTTCTCAAAAAAAAAAAAGGTTTCTTTTGTTTTACTGCTGGGTGTTTTCCTCATATAACATGTCGGATGATGTGAATGAAAATCTTGTTTTTTTTTTTTTTTCCTTGAGTTGCGTCTTGTGGACATTTTTATAATGCAATATTTAATTTCTTTTCACTCCATTGATAATCTGCACCAACTTCTGTTTTGTCAAAACACAAATTCAACCTAAAATTTAGGATTCCTTGATTTTTATTTCCTATACAGATGGCTTTCATTATTGTTGCAGGTATCTGTGCGTGCTTGTACTTTTTGTTTCTTTGCTTTATGGTGTTCCAAGTATTTAGGAACATCAGTGGAAAAAAAAGCTCCCTTCCAGCAATGTCTAAGGCCAGACGTCTTCATTATGAGGCAAGTATCTTAATTTTTCAATCTATTAAACCCATGTTGGTTCTCTCTCTATCCCCCATTACCATATACAAGTGATTCGTTTTATTTTAAGTAAACACATCTACACAGGATGACCTCGCCATAGCTTTACTAGCTTACAGCACTTCCATGCAGGTTCAGATTCCAGCATCTGGTTTTCCGTGCCTTCTAGGAGTTAACATTTTCTCCCATTTTTTTTTTCTTTTTTTTCCCCTCTAGTGCACGTCGTCTTACAGCCTAGAATGATGCTTTTAGTGTGAATGGCATTCTGAATTTGAGTGTGAGACTAAGCTTGTGACAGAGTTGTCCCTGTTTAGGACAGCTCTGATGTGTTGGCTTTTACCTACTACTGTTATTTCTGAAATGACACAACTTTCTTATCCTGGACCAGGAAAAAAAGATTTTGATTGCTGGAAGAATTTTGGGCTTCTCCAATGCCATCTAGTACCTTAATGTGAATTTAATGAATGTTTTGCCAGCTTCTTTGTACCCATTCTTCCTGGCCTGTCTGTTGCCAGTTAGGCATACAATATGCCATAGATTGGAACAAGTTGCTAAATAAACAATTTGATAATTACTTCTCTAATGTGAAAATAGTACTGTATTTACTGTCCAGAATTGGGCGTTAACTGCACCCTGTTCATGCATGCTAAAGCCACATTCACTTTATGAAATGTTTGGTACTGGAGTGAGCATACAACTCTTTACTTTGACCATACTACTACTACATATTCATTTTGCTCAAAGTAAAGCAGAAAAGGTTTGATCTTTCAAGTGATAACATGCTCGTTTTTCTTGGTAGAGTGCTCCACATGTATATGTGTGTGTGTTCTCCATCAAAGGCAGTATCATCATATCCAACATACATTGATGACATTTATGTTGCATACTGTAAGTGCATATGTTGTGTTGTAATAGACAGGAATTTGTCTAGGCTTATTGAACATTTTGGTGAATAGTCCTTTCTAATCAAGTGTACTATTAAACAAATATTTCTATTTCAGGGTCTGATTTTTCGGTTCAAGTTTCTGATGTTGGTCACTTTGGCTTGTGCAGCTTTGACTGTCATTTTCTTCATTATCAGCCAGGTGTGTATTTATTCCTTTGTTAAGCCAGCCAACACAAACAGTCGTGGTACCTCTTTGTGCCCTGCCTAACCCGGAATGCACAGCCAAAATCTTCAGTTTTTATTTCCAGAATACAAGAGGGATGTAATCCCAGTAAGAATATTTTGTCTCCGTAGTCTTGCATCAATGGCTAGGCATAACCCTCTTCAACCTGTTATGCACTATGGGATTTAGGCATTATTAGACCTAATTTACATATCCAAAAATAAATGGCGATTACTCCTTTATTGTAAAAAAAGAGCTGTAATTGGCTCAAGAGGATCATCAAGTACACTTTCAATTTTTAAATGAAAGTATTTATTTATAGGATTAAAAACCTTTGTTTACACTAGCATAAACCAAATAAAATAAATGTACGTGTTAGTGATTTTTCTCCAGAAAACTGAATTTTACAGTACATAACCAAGACCGTTTATGATGCACAAAACTTGGAGTCAAGTTTCTTTTGTGTGTCATCCTTTAGCATTTCAAAGTACTACTGTTGGCACAAGATGTTGCCCTTCTTGAAAACATTTCGTTTTTTGCAATTAACTTCTCAAAACCAGTATTATAGTTCAAATTATAGACTTTTATTTTTTTAGAAAAAGATGTACATACAGTCATATGAAAAAGTTAGGGAACCCCTCTTAATTTTTTTGTATTTTTGTTTATCATTGTCTGAGCTTTCAAAGTAGCAACTTCCTTTTAATATCTCGCATGCCTTATGGAAACAGTAGTATTTCAGCAGTGACATTAAGTTTACTGGATTAACAGAAAATATGCAATATGCATCATCACAAAATTAGACAAGTGCATAAATTTGTGCTCCCCAACAGAGATTTTACATCAATGCTTGGTTGGGCCTCTTTTTGCAAATATAACCGCCTCTAGACGCCTCCTATAGCCTTTGAGGAGTGTCTGGATTCTGGAAGGAGGTATTTTTGACCATTCTTCCATACAAAATCTCTCCAGTTCAGTTAAATGTGATGGCTGCATAGCATGGACAGCCTGCTTCAAATCATCCCATAGATTTTCGATGGTATTCAAGTCAGAGGACTGTGACAGCCATTCCAGAACATTGGTGGTCTCCCTCTGATTGAATGTGATTTCGAACTGTGTTTTGGGTCATTGTCTTGTTGGAATATCCAACCCCTGTGTAACTTCAACTTTGTGACTGATGCTTGAACATTATCCTGAAGAATTTGTTAATGGGTTGAATTCATCTGACCCTCGACTTTAACAAGGGCCCCCGTCCCTGAACTAACCACATAATCCCACAACATGATGGAACCTCCACCAAATTTGACAGTAGGTAGCAGGTATTTTTCTTGGAATGCGTTGTTCTTCTTCCACCATGCAAGCGCTTTTTTTTTTGTGACCAAATAGCTCAATTTTTGTCTCATCAGTCCAAAGCACTTTGCTCCAAAATGAATCTGGCTTGTCTAAATGAGCATTTGAATACAACAAGTGACTCTGTTTAGGGTGTGCGTGCAGAAAGGGCTTTTTTTCTTATCACCCTGCCATACAGATGTTTGTGCAAATTGCGCTGAATTGTAGAACGATGTACAAATACACCATCTGCAGCAAGATGTTCTTGCAGGTCTTTGGATGTGATCTGCGCGTTGTCTGTAACCATTCTCACAATCCTGCACATATACCGCTCCTATATTTTTTCTTGGCCTGCCAGACCTGCTGGGTTTAACAGCAACTGTGCCTGTGGCCTTCCATTTCCTGATTACATTCCTTACAGTTGAAACTGACAGTTTAAACCTCTGAGAGAGCTTTTTGTAGCCTTCCCCTAAACCCTGATACTGAACAATCTTTTGTTTTCAGATCTTTTGAGAGTTGCTTTGAGGATCCCATGCTGTCACTCTTCAGAGGAGAGTCAAAGGGAGGCACAACTTGCAATTGACCTCCTTAAATACCTTTTCTCATCATTGGACACACCTGTCTATGACGTTCAAGGCTTAACGAGCTAATCCAACCAATTTGGCGATACAAGTAATCAGTATTGAGCAGTTACATGCATTCAAATCAGCAAAATTACAAGGGGACCAACATTTGTGCACCGCCAGTTTTTCACATTTGATTTAATTCCATACAACTAAATGCTGCTTCACTAAAAATCTTTGTTCAGAAAACACCCAGTACTCAGATGTTCCTAGGAAATGAAAGACATACCACTTTTTTTTTTTTTCCCCCCCCCCTGTTGAAAGTAGAGTAAATTATAATGCTGGCTGAGAGGGGTTCCCAAACTTTTTCATATGACTGTATACATACAATATTTTCACTCTCAAACAGGTACACCATTTGTAATTATATACATGTAATTATGTACTCCTCCAAACCTTGCAAAATTTTTATGCCAGTCCTTGAAAGAAAGTAGGTTACTACTAGACACTACTACTAGAGAGACATTATATTTTGTAAAACAGATTGGGTTTTTTTGAGCTGCACTAGACACATTATACCCTGCTGTAATCCAGTACATTTCTTTTTTGTTGTTGTTACTTTTTTCTTGCATTTCATTTTTCATTCCAGCTTACAGGGGTGGGGATAGTGCTTTTGTTGGTAGCAATCTGCACAGAGCTAGTCATATAGACGCATACAACTAAACCAGTGTTTCTCTGGCACTTTTGAGCAACAGGAGGCTACTGCCAGCTTGTGAGAATGAGGCTTGTTCATGGTGTTGAACGTCCCAAACCCCACTTCTTTATCCCTGTGACACCACCAAAGGGATCGACCCAGCTTTGCAAGGCTTTTTATCCGGAGTTGTTACATAGGTATTATTTTTGTTGTTTTACATACAGATGTGACCTGTAGTACAAATGACCGATTGCACACAACTATACAGCACATCATTAGAATGCTCTGAAGCTCAGCTATCCAGTGGTAATGAGCCTTTCGCTGTATGCAGATCAACAAAGGTGGGATATTTGATAAAAGGAGGCTAATCAGCTGTGAGCACTGCTCGCCTTGGGGTATACATGTGCAAATCACACATTTTAATAATGAAAGAGCAGACAACATAGAAGCTTGTGATTGATTTGAAAAGACAACTTTGGGTATGTAAAAGTACCATTATTGTTTTTTGATTGAGTTGTGGGTTTATTCCATTGTACACCAACATCTTTGAAATATGCCGATGTCTCATGCATAAGTGGTTAATCCCCACTGTTCTTGACTACATGACAAACCACTGTCCCAAGTTAACATTTCTACCTCCCAAATTTATTTTCTGACTTGTACCACCTCACCTGAAAACTTAACAGTGTAGAAGAAAGTAGTTATTTTAAACCTCTCAGGTTTTATTTCCAGCTACCTTAAAAAGTCTCTAAAGGCCTTAAGTGGCTAAAGCTGAGAGTTTTATATGGCATGCAGTAGCACTAGACTTTGGCAGTTAGGGATGATGTTTTCTCATGGACTGGCACAAGTAGTAAAATAGCAAAACCATTTTGACTCCTGCCGTAGTAAGAAATTTGTGTTTTATCTCCAGAAGGCAGCCCTAACAGTGCCCAGTTCAGCCAATGAGATCCAACATCTGTAATAATAAAACATGATAAAATGAAGTTTTTGTGGCACTTTGCAGTTTCTTATGTAAGAGAGAGACCTTGGATGAGAATTTACCAGTCATCTGTCCATTTATTTCTATATTACAGCAATACTTTCCTAATGACTTAGGGGATAAATTGGTGTAAAATGTATGTCTTAGGTTTATTTATGCTTCAAGATTAATAAAGCTGTGGCTGCTGTGATATTATGGTGTTTTATGTTTAGACTAGCTGTGCTACCCATCCAAGATGGATTGAAATCGACGAATAAGCATAGACCTTGGTGTTAACGTTTGCAGTGCATCTATTGGAACTTTGTAACACATGTAGTGTGTCAAATCATTTCCGGCGCCGCATCCGAGTGGCAGCCTTTCAAGCAGCTCCGTATACGACTTTATCTTTTTACCTTTTTATCTCTATTTTTCTCTATTTCACTGATCACTTCTACCACTTTCTTTTATGTGGAATTGCTCCCTGGACACTTTTTACACATTTTTACTATTTTACTATTTGACATGGATTGTTACACTCCGAGAATCGCCTATTCAAGTAGTCGGCTTAAAGCACTGAGAAGAAATGCTTATGCCGGTGTGGTTCCTTATTTACCTGACAGGGTAAGAAGACGATATTGGGGCAGCCGAGCCGGCGCAAGGATAAAAAATAAGATTAAATCGAGACAACTTGAGAGAAAATGGCGTTATAAACAGTCGGTGCCTTCTGTGATCCTGGGAAATGTAAACTCACTACCAAATAAGATCGACGAACTGGCTGTGATGGTGAAAAATGTCAGTTTCTTAGAATGTGAATTTCCCCTTGGGATTAATAAAGTATCTATTTCTATCTATCTATCTAGTATAAATTTATTACTACAAATGCTTGTGATACGTCATCTTTTGGAATGACAGACATAGCAACTGGACAAACGCACAGACAGATACACACATTCTCCATTTATTAAGGTGGATGCTAAAATTTTCATCTAATTGCTTTGTGTTGCAGGTCAGTGAAGGTCCTTGGCATTGGGGTGAACACACTGTACAGGTGAACAGTGCCTTTTTCACTGGTATATATGGAATGTGGAACTTGTATGTGTTTGCCATCATGTTTCTTTATGCACCTTCACATAAACGCTATGGGGATGAACAATCAAATGGTGAGGCAACTTTTAGATTGCTTTATTTTTATTTTACTCATCTTATTAATTGATTTTTTTTAATACATTATTGGCCAGACATAACCCGGTACTGAATTTCAGCAAAGTTTTTAATTTGGCAAAAGTGACATAGTATAGGACTTTCACCTAGTCATGGTGTTTGTGTCACTAGCAGTATGTTTATGTCCAAGGTGAGATCTGTTGTTTGGGGGAATGAGAAAAGGCTGTAAAAGTCCTGCTTTAAAATTTTGTAGGAAACTCTTTTGTTCAGAGATCAGGTCAGGTGCATGCTGGGGCATTGAGCCCTTTGTAGTAAAGGGACCTGTTGCTCTTGCAGAGGTGGTCATGAAGTTGTAGGAGTACAGACATGTGAATAGGATTTGCCAGATAAAAGTTCATCACTTAACACTAGAATTACCAAAGCCTACGAAAAAACTCGTAAACCCAGCCCACCTTAAATCCATTCACAATTCAAATGTATGTTTTTATTGTATAAGAGTAACAATAAGAACAGCTCACTACTAAAAACGTTTATTTTGTGACGTGGCAAGGCTCAAACCCACGACCTGTTGATTATCAGTCAGCAGTTATTACCGCTGTACTGCCAAAGCGGTTGTGACAACGAAGTACACTAACTGGACTTCTTTTTCTTTGGTTATAGTCTTGAATAAAAGCACATTTGTTTTTTCATACTTGTATCTTTTGTGAAAGTGCTTATTTGATATTTGGACTTCAGTCTTCACACATTACACACTTCATGTCAAAATTTTGTCATAGGTAATCAAATATGAAAAAAGTTTGTTTTAGGTATATGTTCAACTTTTCTGTCATGCTACACAGATCTTTGTAGACCTGGAACACACGTGAAATGCATATGTTCCAAATAACGGTATATTATTTACACTGTACACTCTAGGTACTACGTCATTCCCTGATAAACAAGGTTTGAGCTGGGAGAGCTGGTTTTTCCATTTCTCTGGCGGTGGGAGGATGGGATAGTAGGCTGCTTGCGCTTATCGACACATTTACAAAACAAAAGACGCCGACAGAGGTGTGAACAGGTTTCAGGTGGGCCGGGTTTACAAGTCTTTTCGTAGGCTTTGGTAATTCTAGTGTTAACACTAAACAGATGACAACTAACAAATGATTCTCAACCCTATATAATCCAATAGAGAGGCTGCATTGGGCCCGAGCCTATTCTGGCGGCACTGCCTTGGGCCCAAAGTTGTCAAGACAGCCTCCTGTCTCTCCATAACCCTAAATTAAACCGGTTTTGAGAACACAAGTTAACTTATAATGACTTGTTTTTCTTTTTCTAACTTCCGAAGTATCAACAGAGGCTAAATACGTGACTTGCATCAAATTTTGTGTATATTAGTGTATAGGCAAAAGTAATTTTCCATTATTTCTGCAGTGTTAGTTTTCAGGTTTTTTGGTTTTTTTTTTTTTTGGCCATCCGTTTTAAATGAGTGAGAGAGATTGAGAGAATGCTATATAGTGAAGTTTTTATCATAGACTAACGGTTTCATTCCACACTGTGGTTCAGTAGTTAAGAGTCCAGGCCTGGTGAAAGTCTGTGTACCGTTGACTTGTTTGCCATTTATCCTGAGAATCTCCCGTAGGTACTGCAGTTTTCTTTTGTGTGTGGTTTTTTTTTTTTTTTTGGCAAGTTTAAATGTTTTCCTCTCTTTTTCTTTGTTCCTGTGTAGGAGATCTTGGAGTGAACAGTGGGGAGGATATACAGCTAACCACTACCATCACTCATGTAGATGGTCCAACAGAAATCTATAGGATGTCTGGCAAAGAGGCACAAGAGTAACCAGGCAGAAAACTGGCACTAGTCTGCATGCTTGCTCAGTCCATTGTATACATTGATACACCCAATCCTCCCCCCCGCCGCCCATAACAGCAAACAGGGCCGCTGTCAACATCCCTGCTCTGCTCATTTTAAAGAACTTCATGCAGACAAGCATTGAGCAGACTGGACCAAGGAAGACACGTTTTGGAGATTTTTGCAGACTCCGCCTCAACCCCGATTCTGTCATTCTTGCCTACTTGTTTCAGACGGCTGATTTTATTTTTTCCTTCACCACACCTTTATTTGAGATGAAACATGTGATTTAATTACCAATCCCTTTGTATTGAGTCATCCAACAATGGCAGGCAAGGATGTGGAATAAAAATCATTTTCCTTTTTTCCAAGCATGAAATTTCTCTTTTTTTTAGGTATGGAATTCTGCTCATGTATCGGACTGTTCAAAATGGAGCCCTTACTACACCTTGATTACTGTTATGTTTGACTAGAGAACTGCATCTTTAATCCTAAGAGTGCACTTTTTTTCTGTTAATATATGCAGTGCAAAGTGTATGATGGGAAATCAGATTTTTGTCCATTTTTTTCCATTCTGTACAAAGCACCAGACAAGGTGCACCTTCCAGTGCTGCAAAAGTAATTCCCTTTTAAAAATGAAAAGTCGCGTCCATTTCCTTTTTTGACGCAGTGCTTCATGGTAAGCTTTGTGAAAGTGTTCTGCATGAGGGGTGTTTGACCAGCCCTCAACCCAAAGCCCTGAACCCTAATGAAATGTGCAAATCATTACATTTTGGTAATACTACTTTGTACAAGTATTTTATCTATTTAAAGTTACAAGTTTGAAAGGTTTATGCCAACTGTTTAAACTCGTTGGTTTGTAATGTATGTTAGAAGTTCATGTTGTAGATTTTTTTATATACATAAATCTATATATTCTGTTACGATTTGTAAAAAATTTTTTAATGGTAAAGCAAAGTGTTATCTTTTACCTTGAAACATGGTCACACTACGTGTAGTAATAACCATCTGCTTTTTTTTTTGCTAAGTGAAAATAAAATACTTTTTACTATATTAAAGCATTGCTTTGGTAATTGATTTATAATACACACTTCAATATGAGCCTCATGCTGTTTTTCGTGGAAAGAAAGTTGAGGCAGATCAATGGTGCAGCAGATTTGTGTTGATTGTGGGTGAATTTCAGTCCTGGCCCCTCGACGCCTAAACACTGAACTGGATCTGTAAACTGCAAAGCAAGCAAACGCTCCAAAGCCAGCCTGGGCTACCTGTCTAACCTCTCTCTCTCTCTCTCTCTCTCTCTCTCTCTCATTTCTCCTAGGGCACGAAGTAGAAAATGGCCGACAGTGGGGTAACTCGCGTTGAAATCGTAATTGAGGAACTCCAAGCACTTGATGAAAAGATTCAGAAACTCCTGTCCCGACGGAAATACCTGAGAAATCTGAAGGCCCGGCTGTTGGATAAACCGTCCTTGCCATCTGGAACCGGCGAAACATCAACCCCCCAGCCGACCTCACCCCGCCTCGTAGGAGCGGCGCCGCTGCTGACCTCGGTGGATTTCAGCTATGCAGGCGGGGGTTCAAGGCCAGAGCACCTCCATCGGCACAGGCGAGCATTTTATCTCGGAACCGGTTTGACCCTCTACGCGTCCCCATTTCGCCTTCAGCACCTGGTGATGTATTAGTGGTAGGTGATTCCATCGTTAGAAACCTTAATGTCGCATGCCCTAATGCAAAATCGTTTGTTTCTTGTTTTCCCGGTGCTCGTGTCCGAGATGTAATGAAAGCGCGCCAGCAGTCTACGAGAAACACAAGGAGAGGGCAGTTGGATCAATCGCCTTGCATGCCGGCGTAAACGATATAAGGCACCGACAATCAGAAATCCTGAAGGCTGACTTCGCAGCTCTGATTAGAGACACGAAGGAGAGGACCCCATCGGCAAAGATCTTCGCTTCGGTCCACTACCTCTCCAGACGATCCAACGAGTACTACAGTCGTCTGCTAGGGTTGAACAACTGGCTACAGGGTTTCTGCAAGAAGAAGGATGTCGGCTTCATCAACAATTGGAATCTCTTTTTGGAAAGGCGCGTCTCTTCAAGCGTGATGGCCTGCATCCGAACAGTTTCGGCGCCCGGTCCTCTCGAAAACATATCGAAGGTAATTCGTTTTTCTTGACTATCTATCTCTGCTCTTAACCCCTTCCGAAATAATACTGCTGTGCCAGGACATGATGAATGTTTAATAGAGTCTTCCGTTAAAGTTCACACCATTAATACTGTAATAAGCAATCTCAATGCACGTAGAAAACCTAGGAAATACGGCATAAACTCCAATAATCTAATTAAAATCACTATTTTAGAGGAACAATGTATTAAAACTATAAAACAGATCGCAGATTAAACAAAAATATACACAGAGCGCTAATAATAATAATTTAGTTCCTATTCCAAATAACAATAACGCACATAGTACTCATCTCTGCACCTCCAAACATTAAATATGGCACTATTAAATGTCAGAGCTTTAACTAACAAAACGTTTTTATCAACGATCTTATTAGTGATAAAAAATAGATCTTATTGCACTAAATGAAACATGGTTGAATTCAGATGCGCGTCAGTTTTAATCGAATCTGCCTCCGGATTACAGTTTTACTCATTCAAACCGCCAGGGAAAAGGGGCGGATTGGCTAACATTTACTCGAGCGATTAAAATGTAAAGATGTCAGTTTTGGTAAGTTCAAGTCCTTTGAGTATCTCGCCGTTGTTATTCATGGAGATTCTCAAGTTCTAATACTATCCGTGTATAGACCTCCTAAATATAACGCGCGTTTTTGAGGAATTCTCTGACTTAATGTCAATTTTAATTACTAACTATGACACACTCCTAATAGTTGGCGACTTTAATTTTCATATAGATAATCAGTGTGATCTAAAAGTAAAAGAATTTATGAACCTCCTGGATTCTTTTGATTTGAGACAACTCATAAATCAGCCTACACATAAAGCAGGTCATACATTAGACTTAGTGATTACTAAAGGACTGAAAGTTGATATAAAACAGATCATTGATATTGGTCTATCAGACCATTTTCTTCTACTTTTTAATATAGAAATAATGATAAAAACACTCATGAGAAGCATATTGTTAAAAACGCTTCTTTGATTCGCAGCAGCTTTAAAACTTACAAACATTTTAAGCAATCAGTCCGTTTATAGTGCCAGCTATAATAGCGAGGACAATGTAAATAGTAAGGTGGAAAGATTTAATTCTAAAGTGAGAGCTGCTGTTGACATAGTTGCACCTGAAAAGACAGTGAAAAAATCTTCTAGCATTGGTATACCATGGAAGACCCAAAGAGTGTCTGATTTAAAGAGAACATGCCGTAGAGCTGAGCGTCAATGGAGGAAGAGTAAACTTACTATCCACCACGAAATATTAAAAGTCAAAATAACAGAATACAATAACACTGTCCGTCTTGAGAGACGCTGCTATTTCTCTAATATTATAAATAACAATGCTAGTAATCCTAGAGTCTTATTTTCAACAATTGATCGCCTACTAAACCCAGGTAGCTCAAAGGAATGCCTCCTAAGTGCTTCCAGTGAAACCTGTGAGGCTGTCGCTGTATTTTCAATCAAAAATTAATGATATTAGAAATAACATAGTATATCTCCCCAACACTAAGGATCCCCTAAACCCCAACATCCTGTTATAAACAAATTAAACTCTTTCACTAGGATAGATTTACCTGATTTACAAAAATAATATCTCAATTAAAACCCTCCACCTCGTCCTTGACCCGATACCAACAAGGTTTTTCAAAGAAGTATCAGGCGTGCTAATTGATAATGTTCTTGACATAGTAAATTCGTCACTAGATACTGGGGTCTTCCCAGACTGTCTTAAGACTGCTGTAGTTAAACCCCTACTTAAGAAACATAATCTTGACCCTCGCTCTTGAAAATTTTAGACCCATCTCTAACCTGCCCTTCTTAAGTAAAGTTCTAGAGAAGGCAGTCATTATGCAGTTAAATGACCACCTAAATAAACATGCTATTCTTGATAAATTTCAGTCAGGTTTTAGAACAAATCACAGCACAGAAACTGCACTCGTTAAAGTAGTAAATGACTTGCGGGTAAATGCAGACAGAGGCCATTTATCTGTTCTCATCCTCTTAGATCTGAGTGCTGCATTTGACACCATTGATCACAACATTCTTAGAAATCGCCTTAGTCAATGGGTGGGCCTCTCTGGCAGTGTCTTAAATTGGTTTGAATCCTACCTGACAGGGAGAAAATATTTTGTTAGTTGTGGGAATTACAACTCAAGACACATGATATCCAATATGGTGTTCCACAAGGCTCTATCCTGGGTCCGCTGTTATTCTCAATCTACATGCTTCCGTTAGGTCAGATTATCTCAGGGCACAACGTGAGCTACCACAGCTATGCTGATGACACACAGCTGTACTTATCAATAGCACCTGATGACCCGATTCTATTGATTCACTAACACAATGTCTGACTAGTATCTCAGAATGGATGAATAGTAATTTTCTCAAGTTAAATAAAGAGAAAACTGAAATTTTAGTGATCAGCAATAATGGATACAATGAGGCTATTAGAAATAAACTGGATACATTAGGATTAAAAGTCAAGACGGAGGTAAAAAGCTTAGGGGTGATTGTTGACTGTAATCTGAATTTTAAATCACATATTAATCAGATCATTAGGACAGCATTTTTCACTTAAGAAACATAAGTAAAGTTAGACCTCTTTATCACTGAAAGATGCTGAGAAATTAGTTCACGCGCTTGTTTTCAGTCGACTAGATTACTGTAACGCACTCCTCTCAGGACTACCCAACAAAGATATAAATCGTTTGCAACTAGTGCAGAATGCAGCTGCTAGAATCCTAACTAGGAAAAGAAAATCAGAACACATTACTCCAGTTTTGATGTCACTACACTGGTTACCTGTGTCATTCAGAATTGACTTTAAAATTCTGCTTATGGTTTATAAAGCCTTAAATAATCTCGCCCCATCTTATATATCGGAATGTCTGACACCTTATATTCCAAATCGTAACCTCAGATCCTCAAATGAGTGTCTCCTTAGAATTCCAAGAACAAAACTTAAAAGAAGTGGTGAGGCGGCCTTCTGCTGTTATGCACCTAAAATCTGGAATAGCCTGCCAATAGGAATTCACCAGGCTGATACAGTAGAGCACTTTAAAACACTGCTGAAAACACATTACTTTAACATGGCCTTTTTATAACTTCATTTTAATCGTAATTTAACTTAATCCTGATACTCTGTATGTTCAATTCATCATAACAACTATTCATGGTGGCTCTAAAATCGGTACTGACCCCTACTCTCTTTTCTGTTTCTTTTTCCGGTTTCTTTGTGGTGGTGGCCTGCGCCACCTCCACCTACTCAAAGCTTCATGATGCTCCAACAATGATGGACGGATTAAAAGGAAGAAGTCTACGTGACCATCATCATCATCAAGCCCTTCCGTGAGAACCCTAAATCCAAAGAGGACTGTTTCATTTATGTTAGGTAGAATGCCCAGAGGGGACTGGGCGGTATCATGGTCTGGAATCCCTACAGATTTTATTTTTCTCCAGCCGTCTGGAGTTTTTGTTTTTCTGTCCCCCCTGGCCATTGAACCTTACTCTTATTCGATGTTAATGTTGATTTATTTTTTATAATTATGTCTTTCATTTTTCTATTCTTTAATATGTAAAGCACTTTGAGCTACTGTTTGTATGAAAATTTGCTATATAAATAAATGTTGGTGTTGTTGTTGTTGTTGGTTCTGACGTGCAACGTTTGTGCTGCATTCAGGTCTTTGTAGATTTTTCTGTGCTGATTTTTCAGATTTTCTGGTTCAGAAACTAACAAAAAAGGTAAAAGGCAATAGTTTGGGCACATGTGTTCAAAGGGCCATGTTTGAGTTAACACACAACCCCTGGAAGTCCTACCTGCCCAATATCTTGACATTGTAATTTGCTAAATTCACCAAATAAAAAGCACCTGTGGTATTTGTGTGTGTGTGTGTTTTTGGCAACATGGTGGTGAGGAGTATAGCGTGTACAGGAGTTTGGGCACCCAGTTAGGCAGTACTTGGTAACTCCTCGTTTGTAGAAATGACCGCTTACAAGCTTGTCACGTGCTGTAGTAAGTGAAGGGTCTTTATTTTTTTCTTGACGAACTCTTCCAGCTCAGAAGTGCTTTTAGGACCCTTGGAAATGCTTCATTTTTGAGGGTTTTGCAGAGGTTGTAATATACAAATCTTGGGCCTGGTGATGCTGTTCCAAAAAACCTAATCTTACTTTCCAGTAAGTTCCTCATACTTTTTGAGTGATCTTGCTGAAATATCCAATATCTCTTCACCTTCCATTTCTTTATAAACTTAGCTTCATGGTCAAGCTAATATTTAGTTAAATCCTATATTCCTTCCATGAATGTAACATTCACTGCAACACTGATGGCCTTGCAACCACAAAGCATAACACATCCACCCTGTGCTCAGCAGCTGAATAGGCCTCTTTTTTTTTTTTTTTGGTTCCTGTGCTTCCTCTGCTAACTTTTGGCCAAAAATGTAGTTTTGTTTTCTCAACCCACAATACTCTTTGACCAGCACAGCATTCTGGATGCTCTCCCAGGGTCCCCTGACAGCAAGTGACCTTTACAAATCGCCACCCTAAAATCTCCAAGGGGTACCAAACCCCAATACACCTTCCCTGCTTAATGAACGAGTACCTGCAACTCTGTATGAAATAATCTGGTGTCCATGCACGAATTGTTATTATTAAATTATGCAGGGGCCTTAATCCAGCCTTGCATGTGTGATCATTTTTACTGTAAAGAAGGTGGCATGAAAACCTAGAACACCACCCCCCCATCCCAGGGGTCCTCAATCCCAGTCCTGGAGAGCCGCAGTGGCTGCAGGTTTTTGTTCTGACCTGGTTGCTTAATTAGAAAGCAATTCTTGCCAATAAAGCACTAACAAGCTATGAAATTAAATTAACTCTGCTATGTCAGGTCATTCTCATATCCTAGATTTTCTTTCCCTTTCTATCATGCAAATGATTTGAAGGCTAAAATGGACGAGGAATTCTCAGTCCTTCACTTTTTTCTCTTCATTTTTCTTCCAAGTATTTAATTAAACCCAATAGTGCAGATAAATACACACAGGTGTAAATGTAAATAAGCTAAATGGAGAAATGCTGCTCTCTCTTGTCATTTGCATGTTATTGATAATAAGGAGCAATTAAAATAGCTGTTTACGACAAAATTAAGCAATAAGGGCTCAAAATCACTAAAGTGAAGCAGAAGTGTTACTTTAGCAATAAGTGCTTTTTATTAAGCAACTGGGTTGGAGCAAAAACCTGCAGCCACTGCGGCCCTCCAGGACCGTGATTGAGGACCCCATCCATCCCACTTGGGCCAATGTAAATCTACACCTCTGACTTTACAGACTGTCACACGTGCATGTCAGAGTGTCGCTGTCCAGGCTCAGCTAAGGTACTTGATACCACCCCAGGACAAGAGGGGCACTGCCGCTTACCATGTCCTCTTCCTTTCAACCTACAGTGGCAGGAAGACACCCAGTGACGTCATCTGACTGTTGCCGAGAAGGTCTGAGGCTACTTGTAAGAAGGCTTCATTCTGTTATCCAAGCATCCGCAGAATGGAATTCCATCCTTGTGGGCTGCTTTTTGGAAAAACTTTAAACTTAAATGTCCTAAGAGACAATCTGCTTTTGTTTTGTTTATATCTGCACCATAGGGGGCTTAGTTGTGTTTTTTTTGACATTAATAAAAGCCTTCAAGGGTTAATTAGAGAGGACTGAAAATAGCACCCCAATGTTTCTTCTCCTTGGCTTCTCATTCCTTGCCCAGCCACAACACACACTGATGCCCTCTGAAGCATAACGTACATAGTCAAGAAACCACACTTGCATTCACACACGTAAGTCTGTTTTGGCCTTGCTGTTGCAGGAAACCTGAACTCTTCTGATGAAGCCTGCACTTTAATTCTTGCTGCAGAGGCCTTGGTAACAGTTTTATAAAGTGTACCTGTTCTGAAGAGAGAGGTGATGTGGGAACTTGGCAGCCTTGGAGACCCTCTTGTAGGATGAGGGCACTGCTTCAGGCTTACCTATTTTTGGATATTAGTGAGTTTTACTTTGTGACAAAGTCATAGGATTGGTTGGTTACTTTCTGGTGACTTTTCCATGTTGATTTCTGTGGTTTGTACCACCCATCATGCCTACAGGAAATGGCTCTATCACAGAAGCTTATGCTTGGACTTCAACTTTTATTCCATGGCAATGTGCCTGTTCCAAGCTGGAAGAGTTCAAATGCCTTTTTTATGTCTTCCCCCTGTTTTGTAAGAGCCAAATTTATTTCTGAGTCCTCCATCTGGAGCCCATTGTTGAGAAGAGCAGACGCACCTTGAGAGGTTCTGATGCTCTGTGCATTTACTAATGCATGCCTTATTTAAAGAGAGGTTTACATTTTGTTGTAAAAAGTGTTCTTGATTCCACCTGAAGGGTCCCTAATCTTAGTACAAGCTGTGTGACATGATGATGAGATGGATGTGGGAATTGATAATACAGGTATATTGGGATATCTGGTTGCCTTTAGCATTTCTGTATTGTATTTTACAAATAGAATGTACAGGATTATTAAGTCTGAAATGAAAATTACTTTTTTGTCATGGAATAACCCATTTAAAATCAACATTTATTTTTATTCTGTTAAATACGGCCTCCTTTCTAGTTTAGTTCTGCTCCCAGCTGGCCTCTCTTTGTGAAACATTGCCCTCTTGTGACTAAAGTGTTGAAGCACAAGTAACTTAGACTCGCAATTCCTGTGAACATCACAACATTCCACAAAACATTAAATGCATACAAATCCCAATTGGCTCATTCATGTTTTAGATTTTATTTTTCTCTTGCACTGGTATTTATGACAACTTCCTGCCAGTTTCTTGCTGGGATAATCAACTTCCTGTTGAATGGTGGTCAGCAGACACAATAGAGCAATTAGGAGTGTTGTTCAGCTGTTCTCTCAAAAAGCTTCCCATACTTACCATGGCATATGTTACACGATTAGTGGAGCACAGCCAGCATGTCATCTAAAAAACTTGAAAAAGAATACAAATATTTTCTCAAAAAAGGGAAGTGCTCTCTTGTTAATGCTATTTTGCTGGCTAGCATAATATGCCATGATAACTTATGAATGGAGCAGTTTTCATTTTCTTTTGTTCTTTGTATGTGAGTAGTAATAAAACATGTTGGATATGGAAATAGTGGTAAGATGCAGTTTTCACAGATATTTGTGTTTTGATATTCACTGCAGTTATAATTTCTGTTACTGGGAACAAATACTGAATATCGGTATTAAATTTAGATTAGCTCTTGATTGCTGTTTCTATTTTAGTCACATAAGTGGTACAGTGGAGTTTTAATAAGCATTACATTAAAAATCATTATATTAAAACATATGAGCATACCTGATGAATGAGGACGTGCATAACCGTGGTCTGTATCACAAACCTCTTCCGTGTTCATCTCTTGCATTTCGAGTGGCACATCAAAAACAACTTGCCGAACATCAACTCCCAGATGGTTGTCTACTCAGTCATACACAGAAAGCTGTCCTTGTTTCCCATCTGTCCAGCCGTACCACTTAGAGCGGGATGGGACAACTCCAATATTAAGACACTTACAATGTACAGATGGGAAAGAAGGATTTGTTGATTTCAGGAGGTGGTGCTGAACTGTCATCTGCAGCTAATACTCCCCCTGAGTCAGCCGCATCAACTGTATCAATCCCAACCTGATTCTCAACTGTGCCTACGTAGTGCAAAGAAGGCTGAAATGCACTTTTTGGCTGAAGGAAATGATTGCTACACTCAGAGGGAACATAGATGATATAAAGAGTGATATAAAGCAGGATAAAAAGAAAGAAATAATGGACCTAAACAGGAAGAGTGAGAAACAGCATCAAGATATAAAATACCTGGAGAAACATTTAAGTAACCAGTTTACTGGAGTCTTTATGGAGATTCTAGGAAAAATTGATGAAAAAATAGAGGAAAATATGAGTAAATTAAAGAGTAACATTAGAGTACTTACTGTTCAGCTTGAAGATGTTAAGCAAATGTTTACAACTCATATTGAAACAGTTGAACAATTAACTTCTGCCACTAATGAAAAGGCAACCACTGCAAAATCACAATGCAAAGTGCTTGCTGACAAACAGGCTGAGCTGGAAGATAGATATAGAAGGAACAACATCAGAATCGAAGGTCATCCTGAAAAACATAAAAGTCCAAACACAGTGAAATTCATAGCAGAACTATCCTTCTATATAAAAGCGGTCGGGATTGTCCTTCCGTCCCGTGAGTGCTACGCAGGCGCGGAGTTTCACACACGCCCCGTCCATTTTGCAATGCACAATGGGATTTGTAGTTTCGTTTTTTCCCGGTAAAAGATGATTTTCTACTCCAGACTGTGCGACATCATCTTCTTCTTTCTTACTATATAAAAGCGGTCTGGATTGTCCTTCTGTCCCATGAGTGGAAAGGGTAGCGGTATTCCGCTTATCACAGACTTACTACTTGCAGCTTGCGGTGCGAAGCGACATGATGTGAGCAGAGTTCTGGTGCTCCCATCGTTCCCTTGCTTTTGTGCGCGATGCGCTGGAAAAATAGACAAAATGATGTCTCTGGAAATAATTACTGTTGATGGAGTACAAATGCCTCACCGCGTAGTAAATATCAGGGGGGTTCAAAAGGGCGACCTCAATATAGAAAAAAAGTTTAAATTTCATCACAAAAATAACAGAAACTACGAGTATTAAAGTAATACCACTCAAATGCAATATAACCAAATTAATAAGTTTGTATAAAATATCAAATTGATCTACATATTGAATTGCCTTAAGAAGTGGTCAACTTAAAAGGCGGGTCAGCCTAGTTCTCTAAAATAACTGGAGAGGACCTCAAATCAGACATTGAGATCTCAGCAGCCTCCTGTATATGTGGATCAAATGCCTCAAACCGAGAAGCCTTATTGTCCATTTCGACAAACTACAGGACAAACAAAATTTCATGTCCCTTTTCAGACAGAGAGAGATTATATTTGAAAATAACCACATTCGTATTTTCCCAGAACAGCTCTGGAACAGCTACTAAACGCACCACATAGTACAGTATTAAACATTGTCTATGCTGTGCTGATATCATATACAGCGACCTATACCCTGCCAAGTTAAAAGTGAATATTGAAAGTCATTTTTACATTTTTAGCTCTCAAAATGAAGCAGAAAAAGAGCCAAGCCGACTGATCCTGACATCCTTTTGAAACACAATCATGACTCATACCGTGTTCTAAAAAGGCAAAGAAGATTCTTCTTACAACTTGCAACTGGCACCATTTGTAATGTGACTTTTGCTGTAAGTATACATTCTATTTCCATTTCAGCTACATTTCCATTTTCTTTTTTCCAATTATTATATTATATTGGAATCTCTTTTAATTAATGTATGTATTTCTTGGCAACTACAAAGTAACTAGGTATTTACAGGCATTTTTTTTTCCCATTCATATCCTTGATTTATTGTATCGGGAATGTACATTCAAGATACCTCAGTTTTAACCTTTTCTACACTGCTGCAGATGGGTTAATTTTATTCTATTTATTAATGGATGTGCTCTGTCTCTCTTGGCATGTCAGAGGATCGGGATTTAGTGAAGCTGGGTCTGTCTCTCTCGGGTAGGCAAAAAGTGAGGTGGAGGCTGGGAAGTTGAGAGAGAGAGAGACAACGAGAGCATTGCAATTTCTTATTTATCCTTTCTACCCCCAATACCCATTAATGCCAACACAACAGTAGGCTTCATAGCCAAACACCTGGCAATAATAATAATACAAATCTAGGCCTAAGCCTGCGGTGAGTTGGCACCCTGCCCAGGATTGGTTCCTGCCTTGTGCCCTGTGTTGGCTGGGATTGGCTCCAGCGGACCCCCGTGACCCTGTGTTCAGATTCAGCGGGTTAGAAAATGGATGGATGGATGGATAGGCCTAAGCTATCACATGTAAAAATGTCAAAATTCAGAAGCAATGACCAAATAGTGAACTTTGTGAGATGGAATGTCAAAGGTCTCAATCATGAATTAAAAGGAAAGAAAGTATTCACTCACTTAACAGGTTTAAATGCCATGAGACTTACATAAAAAGTAAGGACTAGTTTTAGTTGTAAAGGGATTGGACTGGATACATTTTTCATTCTGGCTAAAGAAAGAAAAATAGGGGTGTGAGAATCTTAATATATAGAACTATCCCATTTATAGTGTCAGACGTAATATGTGATCCTGAAGAGCGATATGTCATAGTTATGGGCAATTTATTAACACTTAAGTGATTCTGATAAATATTTATGCTCCTAACATAGATGATAAAAATATCAACCAAAATGTATTTGGATCTGTTCCTAATTTGAACATTCATAAAAATATAATGGCCTGGAGATTGTGTTTTAAATCTAGACTTGGATAGCTCTTCAGTTACAGTGTAACGCTGCAAAAATAATTACATAGTTTGTAATGGATCAGAACTTATCAGACCATGGAGGTTTTTAAATCCTAACCTTAGAGCATATTCCTTCTCCTCACAAGTTCATCACTTACTCTAGAATTGATTATTTCTTGATGGACAATCATTTTTTGCCCATTATCAAATCATGTAAGTACGACACTATTGTAATTTCCAACCACACCCCTCTGATTATGGTACTTAACTTAATATATCATACACATTCATCTAGTAGCTGGCATCTTAACTCCCTAACATTAGCTGATGAGCACAATACTTAATTCATATCCAAGCAACTGATTATTTTCTGGAGACAAATGCATCCCCAGGGGGCTCTGCATGTACAATACAATATACTCTGGAAAACTCTGAAGGCATTTTTAAGAGGACAGATTATTTCATATCTTTTTCAAAAAAAAAAAAAAAAACTGGAAACCAAGAAGGTGTCTAAATTAAACAGTGAAATTACCAGAATAGATCTAGAATACGCCAGGTCACCAAATGAGGCACTTTATAGGAAAAGACAGATTTTGCAATCAGAATTTAACCTCTTGACTCCTAAGAATTGGGGCAGCTCATCTTTAAATCAAGACATCAGTGTTATGAACATGGAGAGAAGGCTAATAAGATCTTAGCTCAATAAATCCACAAGCAGGAAGTCCGCAATACAATAACAGGAATTACCAACATAGATGGAGAAAAAAATCATAGAACATAAAAATATAACCCACACATTTATAGAGTACTGTAAGTCCTAATATTTCACTCAGCACAAAGAAGATGAGACACAATGTAGTGAATTCTTTGTCTCATTACAGAGGCCACAGCTAGATACTCTTAGTGCTGTGGAACGGGATAAACCTCTGACACTGATGGATTTGTTAGACATTATTATTTCACTTCAAAGTGGGAAACAATTGGCCCTGATGGCTACCCAGTGGAATTAAAAAAAATCAAATAAGTTAGCTCCACTATTATTAGCGACATTTACAGAAGCTAAAGACAAAAAAAATTCTACCTGAAACATTTCACAAAACACCAATTTCCATCTTACCTAAGAAATATAACGACTTACTACAATGAGCATCGTACAAGCCAATCTCACTCCTGAATAATAACGTTAAGATACTCTCCAAAGTTCTAGCTAGTATAGAAATTAAAACTATAAGTAATGAAAGTCTTAGTCCAATTAAAAAGTTAAAACATATATTTCAATAGGTAGCTTCAGCATGTAGTCAGTGTAGTTGATAGTCTCAGGCAGTGTAAGAGTTAAATATTAAAGGCTAAAGCTCATATCACTAGTTACAAGAATAAAGTTTTGGAATGAGCCAAGTAAATAAGATATGGACACTCCTGTGGCCAGAAGGCAGCAATATATTTCTTAAGTCATATGATAATGGTAGAAAGGTAATCAAGTCCTTTAGGAGATTATATGTGCATATTAAAGACAAGAATACACTGGTAAAATTTACAAGTCAGAGGGAAGGAAGATGGGGTCACTCCTTCGGCCAGCTGACCAATATACACTTTGGGCCAAGGTAATGGGACTCTGAACAAATACAAATTATATTATGTAATATTATCTACTGTTGAATTCTGCTCTGTACTTGTGTTGTGATGTGAGATTTTACATATAACTTGATAAATGTTTTGTATGTCTTTATTTATAATTTAGGCAAACCAATGTAATTTAGTGGTACCTTGGTGAGAGGCATTCTTGTTTATCCCCCCCATGTTTACGACTTTTCTTTGTAATTTTACGACAGGATTTGGGGGATGTGTCTTAAACCAGTTTGATGAGCATTTCTTTGCTATAGTCTTTTCCCCCAATCCCCCACACAAAGCCAGATTAGTGTAATATATGGTCTTGGGGGGGTTCAGGAGATAAGATGTTCTATTTCCCCCATTGGTCTGAGGTATGGCTGTTTGGAATTGGCTTGTCTCAGAGGCCTTTAAGTACCATGATGTCCTATTGGTTCTAGGAATTGGAGAGAACATCTATAAATGTACTTGCTCAACCACATTCTCTCTCTCTCTGACTGACCCACATATGAAGAAGCATCTCTCTTGCTAACCTGTGATGATGAAGACAACACAATGAAGAGCACAGCTCAGCAGCCATATTGAACAGACATGTGGCTGAAAGCTGAGCACCAACGATGCCTTAACTAGAGAAATTAAGTAACTACAAGTCTGTGTGCCACCTGAATTACACATCACCATTTTATTAGGTTGTATGGTTGCCAATATTCAAATGTACTTTGCATTTTGTTATTATTTATGAATATTATCAGTAATACATTATTTTATGTGTAACTTAACTCCTGCTTGTCTTTTTACTACATCATACTACAGACCGAGGTTATAGATATAGAAGGGAAGGTGGGGATAAGTTATATACAGTGGTAAGTTTGTGAGATTAGGCATTCTAAGGCTACATATTAATAATACAATAGGGGAAAGTAGAGCAATATATATATTACTCTACCAAGTTAAAACAACTTGTAATATTTCTATTGCAATATTATATTGTATTGAGGATTACTTCTTGTTCTGTTCTGTATATTGTATTGTATTTACCCCTTTTTTTGACACCCACTGCACACCCAACATACCTGGAAAGGGGCCTTTCCTAGGGTTTCTTCCATTTTTTTTTCCTACAAGGGTTTTTTGGAGTTTTTCCTTGACTTCTTAGAGAGTCAAGGCTGGTGGGGGCCTGTTAAAGCCCATTGTGGCACTCTTTGTGTGATTTTGGGCTATACAAAAAATAAATTGTATTGTATTGCAATTACATCCATTTAGAAACTTCTAAATGTTTATTAGGCATTAGAAAATATTGGTGACTAAGTAAAAACACATGAATGCTGGAGTCAGATAATGACTTGAAAAATATACTGAGTCAGGTAATCTTATGATTGTAATTGTATTAAAATGAGGTATTGCCAGACTTACGACTCTCACTTCATTGAAATGACATGGCTTTTGTGCATCTATTCAATAGTCTAAATTCTGATTGCCCATACAGAAATTCTGTGTGTTTTATTCCAAGAGGAAACAAATCTTTCCCATAACACTAGAAGGATTGAGAAAGTGCTTCCTTCTGTAATATCACAAGATCAAATCAGATGTATTAAAGGCAGAAATTTAGCTTCTAATCTCTGATGTTTGTTTAATCTAATATATTCACCCATTACATCTAACTACTTAGATCTTACTATCTTTGGATGTAGAAAAAGCTTTTGATATGGTTGAATGGGACTACATTGCACAAATATGGGTTTGGCCCAAACATATGTACATGGATTAAATTACTCTATGCTAGTCCAGAAGCCTCAGTTCATATTAACAACATTATTTCAGACTAACTTGGAACGCGGTACTTGACAAGGATGTACCCTATCACCATTGCTTTTTGCAATCAGAAAATGTCCAGGGTTAAAACGTTTAGAGACTTGTACATCGATAATGTTTTTGCATCCTATAAGCAATTAAGCTTCAAATTTGACTTCTTGTCAACACAATTTTTCCATGACTTCCAAGCTAGAAACTTTAGTAAACAGAACCTGGCCAATTTTCCTCACCTTCAGCCTATTTCTATTCCAGAAGAAATATTGACCAGTCTTGTAGACTCAGATAACATCTCCACAATTCATAAAAACATTTTAAAGTCCCTACCTTTCAAAGATCCCAGGGCACAACAGAGAAAGAATCTTTCACTTAACATTTCAGGAACATAGTGGAAGGCAGCCATGCACCGAATATGTACACTCTAGTTCTATATGCACAAAGCACTCAATTATTTAACTTAAAGTTTTCTATCAAATGCATTTATCTTGATTAAAACCATCCAAAATGCTTCCAGGGCAAGATTCAACCTATAAAGGCTGCAATCTAGCTCCAGACTAACTGGGCCACATGTTTTGGGTGTGTACCAAATTAACATCATTCTGAACAAAAATCTTTGAATGCCTATCAGATAGCCTTGGTGTCACAATAGCTCCAAATCCATTAACAGATGTGTTTGGTGCTCTCCCAGATGGCCTTAAAGTGGAGAAGGACAAACATATGTGATTTTGGCAGTGCTTTCTGTTAAGTAAGGCTGTGTTGCTCAGAGGTGGTATGTGAACTTCAAATAACAGTGTTATGGGTTCAGTTTTAATGCCTGCCTTTCAAAGCTTCTCGTCTATACTCAAGTTGATGGAATTAAAAAATAAATATGGTGTGTGTGTGTATTTAGTGAACACAAGGAGGTGCTCTGTTCTGGGTCTTTGGTAGTAATATTGTCACATGTACAAAGTACAACACATCGCCACTTTCCAATGCCTTGATAAACAAGAATGTATTCAAATACAGAACTTTGTTTCATTTTACAGAAAACAGAAATCTACTTACCCGATAGACACTGTAGCTCCTTTTCCATATTACTTGTTCAATGATGCTCCCATTTCCTGAAACATGCAACATTTTACCTGGACCATTTATATTCTTTGCTTACCTAGGAGGTGAACAAACTTTAGTTACCAGCTAAAAAAATACTGATACACAAACTGCAACAAGCAAAATATCCAGAAATAAAGTTCTTATTAAACAAGAAACACACACAGGGGAGCAAAAACTGTAAGTCCATCTTCATAGGTCTTTGGGCTCTTGTCTATGGGTAAGTTGGCTTGTCCTCTTGCCTACCTTAAACTATTATAAAATTCTCTCTCTCTCTCTCTCTCTCTCACTCTTTCTCTCTCTTTAAACCTCTGTTTTATATTCCTCTTGTCATTTGGGTTTTTGTTTTGAAGCACATCATCTCTCAGCTTCCGACTCTGCTAGTGCCTATTACCGCCGGCTATTAAAAGGATACTTCCAGGTTATCCCAGCATGCTTTTAATTTGCACCAAGTTTGCTCCCTTTACTGGCTTCTGTAACTTTGCGATGTTGGAGGTCTGTAAAGCTCTAGATGTCTTGGCTTTGTCTGCTCATTTCCACTGTTTCACATGTCCCTGCTTTAGATGCAGCAGTCACAAAGTTTTATTTCCTCTGCTATCTTTTTATATTTTATGAAGGGCCTAGCATCCTTATCTTCAGCTAGGTTATCTGCTTTTTAACAGCCAGAAAGTATTAAATCTGACACTTTCTTCCTGCCGGGTAATGTTCCAAGTTCCTAAAGCTGTCTTCATTGTCAGGATTTAGTCAATGTAGGTTTTTGCCACCTATACCTGCAACTAAATTGGCCTCACCCTTCATCTTGCAGGTGGTGAGTCCAAAAGACAGCTCCATATCAGTGTTTTAAGCTAAGGCCAGGTGGGCTATATGGGTTTGTGTTTTCATGTACAAGATATAAAGGCACAGCCAAGTATCTAAGGATGTTCAGTTGAGGAGGCTAGTGATAGCACTGTTGATTTATGCAGATGAGGTAGTCCTCTTTGCCTCATCCGATCATGACCGTGGATTGCTCTTTCAGGTGAGTGGGGGAATTGGGGGGACAACTGCTCTTAGTTGAAGAGTTCAAGTATCCTGGCACCTTCTGCACAAGCCATGGAAAAAAGGAACATGTGATCGACAAGTGGATTGTTGCAATGGCAGCTGTTCAGTGAGCACTGTAGCCATCTATGGTGGTGAAAAGGGAGCTGTGTCTAAAAACAAAACTCTTGGTTTAACGGTCGATTTACATCCATGTACTTACCTAAGGTCTTGAGCCATAAATAATGACCAAAACAAAGAGGTTGTGAGTACAAGTGGCAGAAATGAGGCAGAAACTCCATGATAGGAAAAGGAGAGCCTGAGTAAAGTCGCTGCTCCTTAGGATTGAGAGGAGCAAGTTCAGGTGGTTTGGGCATGTCCTAAGGCTGGTCCCTGGGCAGCTCCCCTAAAGCTGCTCTGGGCACATCCTACTGGGTGTATACCCTGCAGTAGACCTAGAAACACGCTGCAGAGATTATATCTCTAGGAATTCCGCAGCAAGAGCTGGAAGCTATACCTGAGGACAAGGAAGTCTGGGCTGAACTGTTTGGACTACTGCCACCACAACTTTCACCAAGTATAGCAGTTTCAGAAGATGAGATTAGATTACATTCTCTTCATATCTTTAGAAAATGTGGAGATGCCTTAGGAGTCAGACACTCCATTCACTCCATTATGTTCAGCTACTTGCCCCTGGCACACTGAATTTTCTTCTTTTGTCTACCACCTCACTGACTGATTATGAGTGTTCCTACACTTGAGTTTCCCCACCAAGGTAAGCAATATGGGAGTTCCTGGGCGGTCTCTGACAATAAATTTTATAGAGGCGCTTTTCAGCTTTTATTACAGTACTAACCAGCAAGCAGTCATGGCGGGAAGGCAGTGGTCTGCTTGCACTTCAGAGATTAGGCTGTGATAGATGACTGAGTGGCAGCACTCCATCTGCAAGGGAAGGGAAATGCATCCATTGACAAGCCTTAAGAGGATTTGAGACAGAAGGCAGAATTTTGTAAAGACAAGTATAAATAGGAGGCCCTTACAGCCATTAGTGCTTGCCTTAGTCTCATGGTTGCTAAACAGTTTGGCAGCATACAGAAGAAAGTGAACAGGGAATGCTGATTCTTTGATACTGACAGTGTTCATATTGCAAGGGAACACTTCTTTACCCTCAACAACCTTTTTCCCGAGTTCCATGTTCGTCATTCACTATAGCTACAGCACTGGACTTTTGACCCACATGAGGAAGAAGCCATTTTAGAGCTGCAAACACAACGTCTAAATATGTATGTGTTGTGAAAAGCATATATTCTGCCTGTAGCTTGTCAGAAGGACAAGGTATTGTGCCATTTGTTTGTAGATTGTGTATCCACGTATAACACGGCTTACTCTATGTGTAAAAATATGTAATTTATCTAGGTGTCAACTAGATGCATTAGGATTAAAAGTTAAGACGGAAGTAAAAAACTTAGGAGTAACTGTTGACTGTAACCTGAATGTTAAATCGCATATTCATCAGATCATTAGGACAGCATTTTTTCACTTAAGAAACATAAGTAAAGTTAGGCCTCTTATATCATTGAAAGATGCTGAGAAATTAGTTCACGCGTTTGTTTTCAGTCGACTAAATTACTGTAACGCACTCCTCTCAGGACTACCCAAATAAGACATAAATCATTTGCAACTAGTGCAGAATGCAGCTGCTAGAATCCTAACTAGGAAAAGAAAATCCGAACACATTTCTCCAGTTTTGATGTCACTACACTGGTTGCCTGTGTCATTCAGGATTGACTTTAAAATTCTGCTTATGGTTTATAAAGCCTTAAATAATCTCGCCCCATCTTATATATCAGAATGTCTGACACCCTATATCCCAAATCGTAACCTTAGATTCTCAAGTGAGTGTCTCCTTAGAATTCCAAAAGCTAAACTTAAAAGAAGTGGTGAGGCGGCCTTCTGCTGTTATGCACCTAAAATCTGGAATAGCCTGCCAATAGGAATTCACCAGGCTGATACAGTGGAGCACTTTAAAACACTGCTGAAAACACATTACTTTAACATGGCCTTCTCATAACTTCACTTTAACTTAATCCTGATACTCTGTATGTTCAATTCATCATAATAACTATTCATGGTGGTTCTAAAATCCATACTAACCCCTACTCTCTCTTTTGTTTTTTTTTCCTGCGCCACCACCACCTACTCAAAGCATCATGATGCTCCAACATTGCTCCTTCCGTGAGATCCCTAAATCCAAAGAGGACTGTTTCATTTATGTTAGGTAGATTGCCCAGAGGGGACTGGGCGGTCTCATGGTCTGGAATCCCTGCAGATTTTTTTTTTTTTCAGCCGTCTGGAGTTTTTTTCTTTTTTTTTTCTGTCCACCCTGGCCATCGGACCTTATTCTATGTTAATTAATGTTGACTTATTTTATTTTCTTACTGTGTCTTTTATTTTTCTATTCATTTTGTAAAGCATTTTGAGCTACATTTTTTTGTATGAAAATATGCTATATAAATAAATGTTGTTGTTGTTGTTGTAACTGTGTCTAAGACAGTTTGAAATTGACATAATCGATGTAGACCTCTGCGTTAAAGTTTGCAGTGCAACATCTATTGGAATGTATTTTGTAATGCATGTAATAATAAACAACAATAACATTTATTTATATAGCACATTTTTGTACAAACAATGTAGCTCAAAGTGTTTTACATGATGAAGAAAGAGAAAAAAGACAAAATAAATAAGAATTAAAATTAGGGAACACTAATTAACATAGAATAAAAGTAAGGTCCGAAGGCCAGGGAGGACAGAAAAAAAAAAAAAAAACCCAGGCCACGAGACCACCCAGCCCCCTCTAGGCATTCTACTTAACATAAATAATCTCAATCAGTCCTCATGGTTTTCAGGCTTCACATGGAAGAATTTGATGATGATGGTCATGTGGACCTCTAGCCTTTAATCCATCAATACAGGGACAGCATGGTGCTTTGAGTGGGTGGTGGTGGCGCAGATCGCCACCACTGAAAAAAAGTACAGCAGAGAAAGTAGGAGTTAGTATGGATTTCGGAGCCACGAAAGAAAATAATAATTGAATGTATATAGAGTGGTCCAGATCTAATTATGTAACTTTTAATGCAATGCAGAAAAACAATACAAGACAAAAATATCAAAAATATCTTGTATATGTTCGAAATATCTTGTAATAAACGAAAATGGACTTACATTGAATTAATTCACTGATTTTTCCATGTAATGTCCCACTTGTCCTCCATTCAGTTGAATACAGGCTCGGAGTAATAAACTTAATAAGTTAATAAGTTATAGCGTAATGAAAATTGCATAATTAGATCTGGACCACCCTGTATATACAAAATATCAGGGTTAAACTAAAAGGAAGTTATGAGAAAGCTATGTTAAAACAATGAGTTAGTCTGAAATATAGGATGAAGGGAGATTATTTAAGGCTTTGTAAACCATAATGCCAAGGGTAACCAATGTAGTGACATCAAAACTGGAGAGATGTGCTTGGATTTTCTTTTCCTAGTTAAGATTCTAGCAGCTGCATTCTGCACTCGTTGCAATCGATTGATGTCTTTTTTGGGTAGTCCTGAGAGGAGTGTCAGTCATCCATTCAGAAACACAAGTAAGACCCCCTGCCCGTTTTGAATTTACATGACCTGAAAGCCCAGTTTTTACATGACCCCATGTCTGTTTTGAATTTACATGACCAGAAAGCCTGGCTTTATTTGACTCCTTGTCCGCTTTGATCTTACATGATCCCCTGGCCAATTTTTACATGACCCTCTGCCTGGTTTGATCTTGCATGCCCTCCTGACTAGTTTTTATAAGACCCCCTGCCCGGTTTGAATTTACATGACCCCCCTTCCCAATTTTTATATGACCTCCCAGCCCGCCTGGACTTAGACTATTTTGTCATTGCCTTCCCACTTTTTCACATGAACCCCTGCCTGCTTTTTCTACATGACCCGGGAGCAGAACTAGTAATATGCAGGAACATATCAGCTTGGACCAGACTTACGTAAAGGGTACTGGTGCTGCTACCGGGGCACCCTTCAGACTTAGCAGAGCAGGGCAAGAAAAAGGTTTGCCACTAGGGTCCTCAAAGACTCCCTTAGAGGAACCAATCAAATGAGCTCCTACCAAGCAAGAGGGAAACAAAATTTTTAAGGTTGGAGATTTGCCCAGGCCTCTCAGTTCTCCCCTGGGCAAGGGCTTAATGGGGGCCACTGGGGGGTCCTCAGTCCCCTGAGCTGGGCCAGGCCAGGTTCAAAGCTCAGGTAAGGGCTAGAGCACAGAGGTGACAAGGCAAGGCAGGATGTGCATGTGACCACATGAGGTGTATTCAGCCTAAACTGTTAAACATGTTAGATGCCATGTACGCAGGAAACAGCGAAGGTTTGAGAACCCTGTGTGGGGAATGTAGTTTAAACATTACTTATTACTGGTTCTTTGAGGTATTTCTTCTTCTTCTTCTTGTTATTATTTCATATCCTCACTTATGAATTTTCTTTTAGGTGATGATGGCTGGTAATTTAACCAATGACCAACCAAAGTGGATATTTAAACAATACTGGAAGACAGAGATTGCCAAAAAGGTTGTGACAGAAATGGGCTGAACAATTTCACACACCTCCACCAAGTAGACAAACAATTAACAGAATATGCGGTATATTCAACAAAACTAGGTCCATCTGTAATGTTCCAAAAAGTGATTGACGGATGAGTGTTAACAACCAGAAAAATGACATTAGTGATTCTGGCATTTACAAAATGCCCCAGAAAATAAAAAAGAGCTTTCTTTGAGTCGGGCATTCCCCATAGATCTTTGAGTCATCTAATGCAATGTTTACATTTTGAAATGTATTGGCCAAGATTGATTTATGAGTTATTAGAGAATGATCCAGATCGTCATTTACAATTCTGCGAAGTGGGTATGAATTAAGAAAGACACGGCAATGACATCATTGATAAAATTACGTGGTCTGACGAAGCTCAATTTAAACTTTCAGGTGTTGTAAATCGACACAACTGTGCCTACTATTTCACAGAAAATCCCCATGTAATGATAGAAGAACAGTTGAATCAGCTGGGGGTTACAGTTTGGACAGGTCTTTCATGTAAAAGGATACTTAGACCTGTTTTTTTCCATACAACCCTTACTCATGACCTGTATCTTAACACAATTAGGGACAATATTTTACCACAATTACAGAGACAGCATGATAATGAAGACTTCTTCTTTCAACAAGACGGAGCTCCACCAATCTGTGCTGTAAAATGTGCAAGAACAATTGCTCAAAAGGTGGATAGTTCAATGAGGCCCAGTGGAATGGCCAGCATGCTCACCAGACCTCACCGCAATGGACTACTTCTTTTGTGGTGTTATCAAAGATAACGTCTTTTCACAACAACCACGTACTATGGATGATATGATTGGCTACATAAGATAAACATATCAAGAAATTGATGACAATAAAGACCTCTGTGCAAATTGTGCTTGAGTGTAGCAAGTAGACTACAAGAATGTGTAAATAATGAAGGCTGATAATTTGAGCACTTACGAGATTGCACCTAAGGGCACTGTGCGATTGTGACATTCTTTTAACAAACTTAATAAATCTATTGTGTCAATAAACCTATTGGAATATGCATAACCTGCATGTCATTTTCAATATGAACAACTGTAAACCTGCTTTGCCTACCCCTATATATATATACATCTATATCTGGTTGTTGGTGCCAGACAGGCTGGTCTGATTATTTCTGAAACTGCTGATCTGCTGGGATTTTCAGACACAGCAATCTTTAGGGTTTACAGAGAATGATCTGCAAAGGCAAAATATCTAATGTGTGGCAGTTCACTGGGAGAAAATACCTTATCAATGCCACAGGTCAAAATAGGATGGCAAGACTGGTTCAAGCTGATAGAAAGGCAACAGTAAGGCAAATTAACACTTGTTACAACCAAGGTATGTAGAACAGGATCTTTGAATGCAAAACACATGAAACCTTGAAGCAGATGGGCTACAGTAGCAGTAGACCACATCAGGTACCACTCCTGTCAGCTAAGAACAAGTAACTACGTCTACAATTCGCACAAGCCCACCAAAATTAGGCAATGGAAGATTGGAAAAAAACATGACATTCAGATGGTGGTGTCTGAATTTGGCGTGAACAATATGAAAGCATGGACCCATCTTGCCTTGTATCAACAGTTTAGACTGGTGGTGGTGTGGGGGATATTTTCTTAGTACACCTTGGGCCTCTTAGTACCAACTGAGCATTGTTTAAATGCCACAGCCTACCAGCGTATCATTGTAGACCATGTCCATCCCTTTATGACCGCTATGTACCCATCCTCTGATGGTTACTTCCAGCAGGATAACGCGTCATGTCAATCATCTAAAATAATTTTATTAAACATGACAATGTGTTTACTGTACTGAAATGGCCTCCACAGTCACTAGGTCTCAATCCAATAGTACACCTTTGGAAATTGGTAGAATGGGAGATTCGCATCATGGATGTGCAGCTGACAAATCTGCAGCAACCTCATGATGCTATCATGTCAATATGGACCAAAATCCCTGAGGCAGTTCTGAAGACAAAAGAGGATCCAACCCGGTACTAACAAGGTATAACTAATAAAATGGCTGGTAAATGTGTGTGCAGTGCATTGGTTTCATATGTGTTATCTGTACCAACTTATTGTACTGAAAAGCTAACAGCATCATTATATGCTAGGCAGAGCCATGTTGGGCTGAGACATCAGTTCATCACAGAGCACACACAGGCACATACCTCTTACACAATACTTCACAAAATACAGGCTGAGTTTTGAACTCAAGTCACTGAAACCATGATGATTAGGATTAGTGTGAAGGATGCATATTTGCAATGTAAGAAGATTTTGAAATAGAGAAGGTAAATAAATTCATCTCTCTTCTTCTTAGAATGAAAGAACTTTTAGTCTGCCTGGCCACAAGGACATTTTTAGATTCTTTTTGCTTTATTACATTTTAATGTCAAGGCTTCATGACTCTGCTTTTCTTTTCTACTCATACAGTAGGAGAGACATGACTAATACAGTAATTAGTCACGGCAGGTTCTGCATTATGGCTATTAGATGAAGATGTGCCATATATGAGAACAATTGCCTTTAGAGGTAAAAATGCTTTTAAAACTATTTAGACAAAACGGATACACTCACAAAAATGTTGCAGATAATATGTTACCTTAAAATGTATGAACCATGATTGGGATAGAGGGAATTATTCCTGTTGCACAAATCGATTGAAGCACCCTTCATTACTGTTTATGAAACACACAAGAAATGAGGCTAACTCTTGTACCAGAAGCTCCTTGCTAAATGATGAGAATTTTAGGCAATGACAGTTTTAATGTACAGTGTTTGCAGATAAATCTGTAGCAATATTACTTAAATGGACTACAAATTAAGGCAGTCCTGGTAGTACTTTGCCACTGGGCAGCTTCAGGTGTTGCAGAAGGGGTTGCTGGCTGAAGTAATGTCTTGCACAGACTTTAAAGGTGAGACAGAAGAAGCTAGGAAGACCTCAATAATCTATGTTTTGTGTTTCAATGCTTCACCCCAATATTGGATTACAAGTACAATTACCTAAGGATTACAGTTTTCTGGATTTGTGTTTGTGTCCTGTGCTTCCATAGGGTAGGGGACAGGTTAGGGATGGGCTCCAACAGTAACATCCACCTTCGTAAATGATATATGTCATCAGGAAGGGTGCCATTCAGTTAGATGTGCAGTATTGCCTATATGAACACATTGTGCACTGGGGGGGGGTCTTAACGTAGGGTAACCTGGAATGAAGTTAGCAATCCCCTCCACAGGGACAGGATAGACAATCCTTCTGTGGCTGAGGGACTCCTGCAAAAGAAATGATTGAAATTGTGGTCAAGAAGGGTGAAAGGAGATTAAGAGACTTAAGAAACCTTGTGACAAAAAGAGGGCAGCAGATGCTCCCAGGCCTAGAAAGCAAGGACCAGGTTCCTCTGATAAGAGGCTGGCCCGCAAGATGACTGGCCTGGAAATATCACCCCAATACTGTAACAAGGTTCAGGGATGAAGGAAATTCACACACCACTGCGGTAAACTTTCGTTTTATGTCTCTGGTACAAAAGTAAAATGGACCTTGACCCCAGAAGTGGCTTGACCTGAAGTGACCCTGAAGCAATGTCCAAAGCTAAGTTGAATCCAAAGGTTTACTGAGCACCCAAATTCATGGGTGAGAATGAGATGAATCACAAGTTTATGAGTGCTAGTAATACTTTGAATGACTAAGAGGGTGAACCACTCTTCCTAAATGGTTGGAATAAGACAAAGTATCAATAATGGACTTAACAAATTCTTCAGAAGAGTAGAATTTCCATAAGACTACAACTTATATAAAAATGGATTAAAACTCTAAAGAAATGAGGGCTAACAATGTGCTAATTGCATTATTTTTGACAATTACCTGAAGCTCCAGCATCATCCTTACTCAAGACAAGGGTTACAAACTGGGAGTGAAACTGTCCATTCAGGCACATATAGGCACATCTCTCCTAATCCCCCCTTTTCAAAAATGTGGCTTGATTGCATGGATTGTGACACAGCCTTAATTAGTGTTCTGTTCCCAATGACATCTTAACATTTCTATCCTTTTTAATACATCGGCCCACCTAACCTACACTTTTAACCCAATGACCACTAAATTGCGTTTCTACCTAGCAGAATTCCAAGCAGGTTACCTTTTTCTATGAAAATATGCATTTACTGTTTTAAGTGTGAAACCTTTGGTCAAGGTACCGAATACAGAATGTTCCCATTAAATCCCATTTGGATTTTAATAGTTTAATTTAACAAAGTTGTACCAGTGGCTGCTGAAGCAGATTAACAGTCTGAGCATCCCACACCACATTTTCCCAGAAAATGAATATATCTGCTCACCCATTTTCTGAATATGGGTTATTCAATTAAAGGGTTTTTCTAGCCTTTCGACTTCAAGTTTATTAAGTGAAATTCTTATTTATATCTCCATTAGCCTAGTGACAATAATAAAACACTATCAGCAAGATATAAAATAGACAATGGATACAAGGTCATATACTGAAAAAAAACATATATACAATATACAGTACATGCAAGAAACCATCATGCAGTTGTTAATATAAGTGGCTGTTAAGAAGCTTTATGACTTGTGAATAATAATTCTTTCTGGCACTAGTGGTGCAACTGCTGATGGCCCTAATGCCAGTGTAGGAAATGTTAGAGATCTCTATTTCATGTTCCAGCTAGGACATCATGAATATAAAGAGATCAATAATATTCCATATCAAATACTTTTACTTTCTCTACTGTGATTCAGACATAGTGATACATTGTTTTTCAACAAATAGCCCAAACACCCTTGCTGCGATAATCCAAAATAATTATTTATTTATAACATAAGGATAACAGAAGATGGATATATGCAGGTGTATATATATGGATCAGTGTTTCCCAACCTCGGTCCTGGGGGCACACGGTGGCGGCAGGTTTTTGTTTCAACCAGCTTCTGAGCGTCTGTTTTTAATTGGACTCCTGGGCTAATTAAGTGCTGGGAGCAATATAGAAATTAGAAAAGTAAGTTTGGTATATATATATATATATATATATATATATATATATATATATATATATATATATATATATATATATATATATATATAAATGTACCAAGCAGTTATATGGGAATAATGTATTTTCTTCTTTTTAACAATATTTTCATCTTGATTTCATTCTACTTTTCTGTGTTCTAATTGTTTAATTAATATATTATTTACTAATTAGTGGCTCTGATGCCTGATGCTAAAGTACTTGCAGCCTTTGATTATTCAGTGTTGTTTGCCAGTGTGTCTGCTCTGCTCATTTTTAATTGTCATTAATAAGATACAACAAAGGGGAAAAACTGCACAGAGAAAGGCCAAAATATAATGAAATCAACAAAAGAGAGTTAAGCATTTAAATCTATAGCAAAAGCAGAAATATTTCTAAACATCTTATAAATGTAAAAATCATGCTGCTGTGCTTTTCTGAATGAAGAATAAAAGAAAAATGATTCCAGCTAATTTAATGAGCTCAGTGTTATCAGGTGTTGTCACTGATTAGGAATCTGGTTGGAACAAAAACCTGCAGCCACAGGGGGTCCCCAGGACCGAGATTGGGAAACACTGATATAGATATACAGTATTAGGTATATAGATGAAGGACAATAACAAACAACACAAAATATAAAATGACAATAGCTTACTGTAACTTTTTCTCTCTTATAGAAAAACACACATAATTTATGAATTATGATCCTACAGCTTGTGTGGTCAAGATGGATAGGTTCTTTAGCTATTTATTATGTTTATAGTGCCTGCATTGAGAAGGTGGTGTTGACTTACAGCTAGTCTACACTGGGTTACCAGCACCTACACAGAGACACAAGTGTTTCTGTATATGCATGTAAGATGATGCTCTGAATGTTCCTACTGAATTTAGGAATACATTTACAACAGTTAAAAACTTGCTCTTCATAAAGATGATTACTTTTCAGTTACAGTGATACCAAAACCATAATACATTGTCTAACTTTATCCTACTAACTACTTACTAAGATGTAATTAATAGTTCTTGGAATCAATCTTGGGATCTTTCTTTCTATCTTTGTTCAGGGGACCCCTTCTCCATCGTTGTCTTGGTGGCACCTTCTGGATGTAGGTGGTATTGCAGTTTTCTCTGTGAGGTTTTTACCTATAATGTCCTTGGTTGGTAGCAAAATTATGCCTGCTGTGCAGCTGGTGAGCAATCAGCTCCTGTTGTTAGCAACAGGAAAAACATGTCTTTTACATGTATCGTCTTACTCTCTCTCTGCTTGTGTGCTTCTTATCTCTTATTAAAGTTTGGACTTATGGTCCCCCTCATCTAATTCCAGTACAGATGAGTCTTGCACTCTTTCAGTCCTCACCGGTTGCCTTTCAGAGTCAAAGGGATTGCTCCAACCTTTGTTGTGACCACATCCTAGACAGCAGGATGCCTGCTATAGGGAGCTTACGTTATGGCCAGGTTTAAGAGCAGTGAGCTTGACAGGGAAAGCACACATTTGTGGTGTACATGGTTTTTAAAGACAAGAGTGGACGTCTTGTCATTGCTTACTTATGTAAGGATAAGACAATCCTTTTGGTTGACAGTTAGTGCAAGGTCTGTCCATCAAGGTTGCCAATTTTCAGTTAAGGCTCTCAGTTTGAGTCATATGTTTAACTGGTACCACAAAACAGCTCCAGGGTGTCACTTGGTGACTGATCATTTCAACAGAGGATACACTGCAAAAGGCCCTGTTAGAAGGACTGAAATTCTTCAGCTGATATTAACAGTGTCTGGCTGGGTATTTCTAAGCCAAAGACTTGTGTTCTAGATACAGCAAAATGGATATAACCAGTCTATCCTACACCAGAACACAAGATGGACAAAGCTGAACGTGCAGGTTATCTGATGTTTTTAAAACAATTTTTGCATTCATAAAGCAGCATGTGTTATACATGTACTGAGCGGAAGGAAGGTAGGATTCAGTAATGTCCTGTGTCACCGTCATCCCCTGTGTACTGCTCTGCAGTTCTAAGCTGAACAGGTACCATATCAGGATGTAATGCAGCCATTGGTGATCTCTATTTTGTGCCTGTTGATGTTGGGGAACATAGATGAAGGCATTTGAACTTTCTAAACATATCTAAGGAAGTAAAGGCATTGGTGAGGTTGCTTGATGATGGTGTTATGCACACTTCAGGTTCTCAGTAATGGCCCATACATTTAAAGCAGCTGACTCTCTGCAGCATCCCCGGATGCAGATGGTAGCATAATCTGCCTCATCTTTCTTGAAATCTATGACTAGTGCCTTGGTTCTGTTGATGTTGCAGGAGGGATGTTTGTCCTGGCACCTCTGTGTCAGAAGGAAGTTCTCTTGTAGAGTGCTCTTATGAACACACCCATACTTGCTTGAAATTGGTCAGTTTAGAGACACCATTTTAACACACACACACAAACACACACACATTTAATAGAGGAAATAAAGGAAGATAGATAAGACCCACATTGACAATTTCATGCTGGGGATGAAGTAACCAATGCTTCACCCAAAAAGGAATAAAGTATTTCTAGTCTTGGTAAAACTTAAAATTAAAGATAAACCTTACCAGAGAGTTGCCCTCTGTGCTATTTGGTATGAGATCCTAATTACTGATATGTGTCCACTGCACAATATGTGAAAAGAAGTTTAGAAAACCTTCTATATTCCTGAAAGAGATCTGTTTTCTTTAAACACAATTTTCATTTTTCATAACTCCATTCGTCCATCCTCTTCCGCTTATCCAAGATCGGGTCGCGGAGGCAACAGCTTCAGCAGCGATGCCCAGACTTCCCTTTCCCCGGCCACTTCTTCTAGCTCTTCCGGGGTCTTCCCCGGGGCCTCCTCCTGGTTGGACGTGCCCAGAACACCTCACCAGGGAGGTGTCCAGGAGGCATCCTGATCAGATGCCTGAGCAACCTCATCTGACTCCTCTCGATGCGGAGGAGCAGCGGCTCTACTCTGAGCCCCTCCCGGATGGCTGAGCTTCTCACCCTATCTTTAAGGGAAAGCCCAGACACCCTGCGGAGGAAACTCATTTCAGCCGATTGTATTTGCGATCTCGTTCTTTCGGTCACTACCCATAGCTCATGACCATAGGTGAGGGTAGGAACATAGATCGACTGGTAAATTGAGAGCTTTGCTTTACGGCTCACCTCCTTTTTCACCACGACAGACCGATGCAGAACCTACATCACTGCGGAAGCCGCACCGATCCGCCTGTCGATCTCACGCTCCACTCTTCCCTCACTTGTGAACAAGACCCCGAGATACTTGAACTCCTCCACTTGGGGCAGGATCTCGCTCCCAACTCTGAGAGGGCACTCCACCCTTTGACTATGAGGACCATAGTCTCGAATTTGGAGGTGCTGATTCCCATCCTTGCTGCTTCATGCTCAGCTGCGAACCGATTCAGAGAGAGCTGAAGATCACGGCCTGATGAAGCAAATAGGACAACATCATCTGCAAAAAGCAGTCACCCAATCCTGAGTCCACCAGACTGGACCCCCTCAACACCCTGGCTGTGCCTAGAAATTCTGTCCATAAAAGTTATGAACAGAATCGGTGATAAAGGGCAGCCCTGGCAAAGTCCAACTCTCATTGGAAATGGGCTCAACTTACTGCCGGAAATGCGGACCAAGCTCTGACACCAGTTGTACAGGGACCGAATAGCCCTTATCAGGGGGTCTGGTACCCCATACTCCCGGAGCACCCCCCACAGGGTTGCTCGAGGGAAATGGTCGAACGCCTTTTCCAAGTCCACAAAACACATGTAGACTGGTTAGGCAAACTCCAATGCACCCTCCAGGACCCTGCTAAGGGTGTAGAGCTGGTCCACTGTTCTGCGACCAGGACGAAAACCACACTGTTCTTCCTGAATCCGAGGTTCGACTATCTGACTGACCCTCCTCTCCAGGACACCTGAATATACTTTTCCAGGGAGGCTGAGGAGTGTGATCCCTCTGTAGTTGGAGCACACCCTCTGGTCCCCCATCTGAAAGAGGGGGACTACCACCCCGGTCTGCCAATCCAGTGGCCTTGTCCCCGATGTCCATGCAATGTTGCAGAGGTGTGTCAACCAAGACAGTCCTACAACATCCAGAGCCTTGAGGAACTCCGGGCGTATCTTATCCACCCCCGGGGCCCTGCCACCAAGTTTTTTGACCACCTCGGTGACCTCAGTCCCAGAGATGGGGGAGCCCACCACCGACTCCCAAGGCTCTGTTTCCTCATTGGAAGGCATGTTAGTGGGATTGAGGAGGTCTTCAAAGTACTCCCCCCACCGACCCACAACGTCCCGAGTCGAGGTCAGCAGCGTACCATCCCCACCATATGACACTGCACTGCTTCCCCCTCCTGAGACGCCGGATGGTGGGCCACAATCTCCTCGAAGCCGTCCAAAAGACATTCTCCATGGCCTCCCCAAACTCCTCCCATGCCCGAGTTTTTGTCTCAGCAACCACCAAAGCCGCATTCCGCTTGGCCTGCCGGTACCTATTAGCTGCTTCCAGAGTCCCACAGGACAAAAGGGTCCCATAGGACTCCTTCTTCAGCTTGACGGCATCACTCATCACCGGTTTCCACCAACAGGTTTAGGGATTGCCGCCACAACAGGCACCGTCCACCTTATGGCCACAGCTCTCTTCACCCGAGTGTCCAAGACATGTGGCCACAGGTCCGACAACACGACCACAAAGTTGATCATCGAACTGAGGCCTAGGATGTCCTGGTGCACATATGAAAACCCCTATGCTTGAACATGGTGTTCGTTATGGACAATCCGTGACGAACACAGAAGTCCAATAACAAAACACTGCTCGTGTTTAGATCGTGGGGGCCATTCATCTCAATCACGCCCTTCTAGGTCTCACTGTTATTGCCCACGTGAGCATTGAAGTCTCCCAGCAGTACGAGGGAGTCCCCAGAAGGTATGCCCTCTAGCACCCCCTCCAGGGACTCCAAAAAGGGTGGGTACTCCAAACTGCTGTTCAACGCATACGCACAAACAACAGTTAGGACCCGTCCCCCCACCCGAAGATACCCTTTCATCCACTGGGGTAAATCCCAATTAACAGGATCCAAGTCGGGGGGCAATAAGTATGCCCACACCCACTCGGCGCCTCTCACCGGGGACAACTCCAGAGTGGTAGAGAGTCCAGCCCCTCTCAAGGAGATTGGTTCCCGAGTCCAAGCTGTGCGTCGAGGTTAGCCTGACTATATCTAGCCGGAACCTCTCGACCTAATGCACTAGCTCAGGCTCTTACCCATCAGAGAGGTGACATTCCATGTCCCAAGAGCCAGCTTCTGTAGCCGAGGATCGGACCGCCAAGGTCCCCACCTTCGGCCACCACCCAACTCACATTGCACCCGACCTCCTTGGCCTCTCCCATAGGTGGTGAGCCCATGGGAAGGGGGACCCACATTGCCTCTATGGGCTGTGTCCGGCCGAGCACCATGGGTGCAGGCCTGGCCACCAGGAATTCGCCATCGAGCCCCACCTCCAGGCCTGGTTCCAGAGGGGGGCCCCAGTGACCCGCGTCTGGGTGAGGGAAAATACCATCCAAATTTTTTATTCTTCATAGGAGGTTTTGTTGAAATAACTGATTATCTTAATTAAAATGGGAAAGGAATTTGTCACTTGGCAATTTTGGCTTTTATTAATGGGAAAATAGTGACATTTAAGGCAGGAGTGATGAACCATCCATTTTCTCACATGGTGGGCAAAGTCAGAAGAGCAGGGGGATGTTGGAAATACCCTTTAACTAAGGAACTGTAGCCAATCTCTCTATCTGTGAATGTTTGCAAATAATATTGATCCACGATGCACTGGTGTTTATGCAACCATTTGAGAGCAATGATAATAATCATAAACACAAGTAGAATCAGGGTCTGAAGTATTTAAAGAGGAATAAACAAGAAGCATCATATGGTTAATTTGCACTCTGTCTCATATTACTCAAGGAAGATATCTGAAATTTTTCTAACAGAAATATCTAAAAGCTATTTAGGGTAGAATGAAAATTGTGTATGACTTGAAACCCTCTAGCACATGATTAAAATGGGGTTTATCTGACAATATAACAGTGAATTTTCCTCCTCATAGTTTATTGTTCTTGCCAAGGTCATTGTTTACTGAAGTCTTGAAAAGTACTGTGAATCCCAACTTTTTCAACCTATTCTTAAATATCCAGCTGACAGCCAATCACACCTAGAAATTCAATATTGTCTTTGTCTTTATACTATACAGATATTTTTGATTTTACATTTCACTATACATTTGCACTGCTTGAAGTAAACATGTAGTATTTCACACTGCACACTTAGGTACTTAGGTAGCAGTTTGTAATTGTGCAGGCAAAATCCATAATATGGATCAACAAAAGCAAAGGATGCAGATTGACATAGTGGCACAAGGATCAGCACTGCTGCCTCACAGCTCCAGGAAACTGGATTTGAATCCTAGGACTGGTCACCATGTCTATGGACGACCATTCACTTAACTCATGATCTTATAAAGAGGAGCTCTTTTATTAGGAGGCAGACATAAAGTAAGAGTCATTTTTTAATTTTGTAAGAAAGCTTATTCCTTTTGTCACTGAAAGAGTAGTAGTAGTAATAATACTAATAATAATAATAATACTTAAAATACTCAAGGAGCAAACGATTGTATAGACAATTAACAGAAATCTTTACAGAGTAATAATCAACAAGGAGGCCATGGTCAAACAGCTCAGAGCTCAAAAGAAATATAAAAAACTTAACAATACCAGAAGAGTGGTAGACATTCAACTCCAGATATCATCAATAGAAAACTTTGAAGCAAACAGTTGACAGCAAAAGTAAAATGTGCCACAAAACAGAAGAGCATATTACCTGCAGGCTGTACCACATTGACTCTATCTGAGTGCACCCACAGAGACAACAAGGTGGAAAATATGCAAAACCCTGGAGTCCCAGTGTTGACATGTATTATGGACATCACCATGAAAGATTGTCAACATCAATATATCACATGGTATGTACCAATAACCACGAACAGGACTGTCTCCAAAAATTTCTCTGAAAGAGTGCTGCACAACAAGAAAAATAAGATGTGTCTAATGATCAGCAGAGCCATGACACAAGCAATCTTTATTTAGAATGAAGCTAAAAGAAGTAATTACATACAAGGACCTGAAAATTGAGATCAGAAGGATGTGAAAGACCAGGTTAGTACCAGTGGTACTAGGGACAATGGGAATACTAATGAATGGTTTTAACAATAATATTGAAATGCTTCAAGGTTATCCTTGGAGTGCAGAAGGTCACACTTATGGGCACAACACACATTCTCATGGAGGTTTTAGTGTAGATGTCTTAAATTTCCTAATGAAATCTGCACCAGCTCACAAGCTGGGAAGATATTGTACTTAATAATAATATAAATGGGTGGCATGGTCATGCATTAGTTAGTGCTGGGGCCTCATGGATCCTGCATCATCAAGATTACATATTACCTTAGTAGTGACCAGGAATCTCAAATAATCAATCAGTACAATTCAGTTTCAGTGGCCTTAGAAAAGAACCACAAATGCAGCATACAAAACTCATAGGATGAAAGAAGCCTTAAGCTAAATTCACTATGAACATAAAGAATGTATGTAATCTGACTTCTAAATATTAAATAATTTATATAATTTGTTATGATTCTGAAGAAAGTTGCATTTAATGTTAATACTAGCTATGCCACCCTTCTAACAAAGGTTGAAATCTTAGTAATCAAAGTAGACCACATCATTAACCACTCATTGCATAAGTCTCTTTTATATGTCATTTGCTATGGAATTTGTAAAAGCAGCGCTAATGTTTGTGTTGCTCCATCTGTTGGAATGACAGAGACATAGCAACCAGGTGGACACACAGATAGCCACACAGACATATATTCTTTTCTTAAAGTAGATAAAGAACACTTTAGAAAACTGATTTAATTAAAATAGACATTTTTCAATTAACTGTGTCCACTCATCTATTACAATCAATAGTAATAACATTTTCTTAAGGAAATTGTCAGATTAAAATGACTAAATGTCTGCATACAGTCATCATCAACATCAGAATGAGGCAGACTTTTATTTTATTTTAGCTCATGAAACAAAGCCCAAAGTTACCTAAACTACTTATATGTGCTTCCTATTATTTGCAGTCTACATATGTTTTATATCTATTAAATATTCTCACTACAAATGTCATCAGTCAGTCATTTTCCAACCCGCTATATCCTAACTACAGGGTCACAGGGGTCTGCTGGAGTTAATCCCAGCCAGCGCAGAGCACAAGGCAGGAACAAACACCAGGCAGGGTGCCAGCCCACCGCAGGGCACACACACACCCACACAAGCACACACTAGGGACAATTTAGAATCGCCAATGCACCTAACCTGCATGTCTTTGGACTGTGAGAGGAAACCGGAGCACCTGGAGGGAACCCACGCAGACACAGGGAGAACATGCAAACTCCACGCAGGGAGGACCCGGGAAGCAAACCCAGTTCTCCTTACTGTGCGGCAGCAACACTACCCACTATACCACTGTGCTGCCCCAAAAATGAAATAGTTTTCGTAATTTTAATTTTAGTTTTCACCACACTAGTTTTTATGCATAAAGTACATGCGATATTTCCGTTCAGTTGTGTTTTGACATTCTGAGCTTGTTTCTGAGCTTTATTCAGATATTTTTATTTTATCTTCTGAGATCCTTTCTGGAGAAAATATTTAATTTATGATCTCTAACTGCTTGCATGAACTTATCCTTGCCTATCTTGATGTAACTGTTTAGGCAGACAATGGCTGAGAGAGAAGACTCAAGTTTGATTAGCTGAATAACTCTGTCACATCTCTTAATATAAAGTCTTTTAATGTCAGCCTTCAAGTGACAATTTCTTGCCTTTCAATCCATTTTTTCAATATCAGATCAGTTCCGTGTCAATATCAGTTTTCAAACAATCAACTATTCCAAAACTATATGCTACGATTGGAACAGCTAAAGTGTTGATAGCAGTGACCATATCCTTTCAACTGAGCTCCAACTTAAGAATTTGACAGACTCAACAATAATAATCTTTCAAGATTTTCTCCTTCATTTGGGGATTATTAATACCATCACTTTTTTGTATACCCAAGTATTTCAGTGTTTCATCTGTCTCTGTGTTTTTGATAACCATTTGGTTGTTCAGCTGGATATTTTGTGTTTTGACTAATTTACCTTGTCTAAGAATAACCATTGCATATTTGTCTAGGTAAGACTCCATTTTGATGTTGTCACTAAACCCTTTCACAATGGTGTTTCCTTGTTTAAAATGGGCCTATTTTTTCTCAAAAAGCTTCAAGTTGTCCACATAGAATAACTTTAGTATTGTTGTTGACTTCAAGTCCAATACCTTGTCTATTTAGCATTTTGGTCAATGGCATTCATTTTAAACAGACCAACATGGAAGACAAGGAGTTACCCAGGGAAATACATAATGTTTACTGACGTACTGTGACCTCCTGTCTAATAATGTTATCTCGGCCTTCCACTCTTTCAACAATGCCTCAATAAATTTGGTGATAATATAGACAAATTTGGTATATGTCCATAACTGCAGCAATATATACAACAATACAGTAGACTATAAGCCTTTTTGTGTCTATCCATGCCATACCTAGATTTCTAAGATGTTTCTTTGCTATTGATGCAACCATTTTACTAACTAACAGCTGGTCTTTATATCCTCTAGATGTGCTTCTACAGCCTTTCTGTTCATCTGGGACAATGCCATTCTTAAGTAAATGATTGTATAGCCTATTTGTCAGTGCAGCTGTTAGGATGTTGTATGTTGTCAGAAGGCAAAAAACAGGACGATAGTTCTTTGGGTCCTTCGTGCTTTTACCCTTAGAAAGCAGGAAGGTGCCTATCAGACAGCCTTGGTGTCATAATCCCTCCTAGCCCATTAACAGCGGTGTTTGGTGTACTCCCAGGTTGGCTTAAAGTGGAGAAGGACAAACAAACTGTAATTGCCTTTAGTATACTATTGGCACGTAGACTTATCTTGCTCAACTGGAAGAATCCTAACTCTCCTATTCTAAGTCAGTGGGTAACTGATGTTATATACTATTTGAAACTGGAAAAAATCAAAGTCTCACTTAGAGGATCTGTACAAAACTTTTTCAAAACCTGGCAGGATCTAATCCAAGAGTTCCCAAAGTGGTCAATATCGACCCCCTGGGGTTGATTTGAACTTTCTAGGGGTCGATAGTTTCAATAGAGTCGACGACAGCAAAAATAGACCCCTTTACTACTGCTATTTGTTTGTTACTTCAAAATTTCTATGATTCCAATAGGTAACTAATTAAGAAATAAAATAGTTCAAAAAAACACTTTTTTGATAAAAACATATTACATACCAAACTTGCGAACGAAAAGGTAAAATGTGTCATTAAAAGAGTCTCAAGTAAGAATGCATGAAAATACATGTAGCACAAACATGCCTGTGCATTGTCTTATTGAACGTATAAAAGCAAGTGTGGACTTGATCTTGATCTTGACTATTTGATCAGATACAGTATGTCAGGCTCCGATGAGTTTGGGGCTTGGGTACTATCTGATTTTTTTTGAGCGTTAGATTTACTTGGTGGACAAGAACGTTGTTGGATGACAACTTGGGACACATTACATTGTCCCCTGCCAAGGACAACATCATTCCCCTGCTCTAATATGATTCCATTTACCCAGTTTATCTGTTTTGTTTTATTTCTTGTATTAAGGCTTTGTTTATCAGGCTCAGAAGCTGTATGACCTTACTCTGTTAGCCATTCTCGTATTGTTCATATATCTATCCCCCGAGCATGATAGTCACCTAAGGTTTTGACGAGATATGCATGAGAATGTCTCTTACCAGCACCATGAGCAGTTATAATTGGGACTTTGAAAGTATTCAAGTATTATCTAGTCTGAAATACAGCTTTTAACAGTATATATATATATATATATATATATATATATATATATATATATATATATATATATATATATATATATATATAAGATGTATGTGATGATTGTAGACTGAATTGGACTAGACTACATACAGATTGAGGAAATGCATTTTGTATTTATGAAGAAGTTTTCCAAATAATGGAAATATGTTAATAATAATCATGCAGGTAGCAATCCAGACATTATGATTAATTTGTAAAATTATCATTATAGTGGAGTGTGTTATAAGATGTATATACATTAAACACAAAGAGTACTGGAACATTTTCACAGAAATCAACATCTCCATGGTCTCAAAAACTGCTAAACATCAACAAAAAAGAACACATTTAAAGAATACTTTAAGATATTACATTCTTCTGAGAGTACTATAACATTGACTTAAATAAATAATTTTCTTAATAACTTGAGCTATACCAATAACTTGAAATCAGTGCATAATTGAGCTAGATAAATCTTTAAAACTCTGAAATGTCAGTTGCCATTAGATTGCAACAAAATAAAAACGTTGCAGGCCTACATTGGTATAAATCAGACCTTTCTCCCACATTGTCACTGTTAATGTTAGCTATGTTCCTTAAACTGAGAAAATAGTATTCACTCCCTGTCTGGATACTAAAAATGGATTTATAAATTCCTGTGATGTCACATGTTTTCATGTGTGTGCATACAAACATGTACTAAAACACTACATATGTGTAAAAAATATTATATATACAAATATCATAGTACCGATTCTTCTCTAAAAACTCTGATCCACTTATATACAGTAAGGTTTCTAAACTCTTTTAGGACCCCCCACAACGGGATGGCATAGCGAAGCATGACTGCCACGTCCGTGGAGGACTGCTTGTCTGTTGCAGAGAGAACCACAGGTTTGCAGCGCAGCAGCAGAGTGCCGTGGAAGCAACTACGAACTGAGCAAGATCACACTATGCGCACCTGTCACCGATGGGTGATGCAAGGGACATTATAAATGCAGGGAACAATATAACTTGGGCACTGACCTGGACCCGACTATGCCCATTTGCTATGTCTATGTATTGGATAGTGGTAGATCCCGCTGCAATAAATAACCCTTCTGTTCCTGTTTCAAGTTGAATAAAGCTGGTTTTGAAAAAGTACTGAGACTCAGCCTTGTGTTTTGGGGTGTAAGACAGTGACTCATGCATCACATGGTGCCTGAAATGGGATCTTACACCAATGGAACCCAAAGAGGCATATGATATTCCAATTCCAGCAGAGCAAAATGAGGCTCCTGTGGACGCTCCAATCTTTGTATCCCCCAGGGATGTGCTGGTGAAGATGGCTCCCTCAGATGACCCAGAGAGTTTCCTGTTTTTCTTCGAGTGCACAGCAACATTGATGCTCTGGGACAGGGGAACCTGACCAGTTATTGTGGCCCCAGTTTTAACTGGGAAAAGGCCCTACAGGTCATACAAAACCTCCCTCCCAAAAGACTTGATGATTATGACATCTTGAAGCAACAGATACTCCTCCGCATGACTATGAGGCTGGTGGTTTATCTGTGGCATATTGATCCTTACTGTCCCATACAGGGACAGATCCAGGGCTTAGTGGACCTGATTCAGCTAGATCCACTGAGGCACTTTCGTATGTATTTTTTTTTTGTATTGTGCAGTACTGATGCAGTTCTATCAGGGATAGACGAAAGCCTTTGTGATGAAATGCTACCCAGCAACGTCCACTCACTGCTGGATCAGACCCACAGACTAGAGGGTGCACAAACCACCTGGAAACAACAGGGCTCCCCAGGTTTGACCCCGATTTTGATCCAGCTAGCACAGTGAGTCTCCATAGGCATCTACTGGGCTGAGCCCTTTCGAGCTACTCTTTGGGCACAGACTGTGCGGTGTGTTACACATTTTTCAAAAAGAGTGAACAGGGATTCATCCGCCACCTCGAGGGGGCAGGTTTGTCGACCAAGTTGTGTCACTGCAGGAACAGATTTCCAGACTGTCTGATATTGCGATGGAACATCTTCAGCATGAGCAGGAGGCTCTGAAACGTGATTACGACAAGACAAGTAAACTTTGCAATTTTAAGAAGGAGGATCAGGTACTGGTGTTGATTCCGTTGGATACGCATAGATTTCAGGATCAGTGGTTGGGTCCAGCAGACCATATCCACATATTCCCCATGAATTATAAAGTTAGGATTCCAGGGCAGCAGAAGCCCATACAGGTTTTGCAAATTAACGTGCTGAAGGAGTGGCATGAACCATGTGAGGTCATGGTCACGTCCGCAGGCCTCTCAAACAGAAGTCACTACAGGCAAGGATTTAACTGACATAAAGAAAGCAGAATTGCTATCAGTGATTGAAAGGAACTCCAACATCTTTTTGCTCATGCCTGGCCAGACAACAATTGCGGAACACAAAATCATAACAAAGCCTGGTGTTGCCATATAGGTGCCCCCGTGTTGCCTGACAGAGGTGACAAGGAAGTTGATACATGAAGAAGTTCATCAGATGCTTCAGTTAGGCGTTAGTCAACCAAGCAAAAGTGAGTGGAGGAGCCCAATCATACTTGTCTCAAAGCCCAATGGTTCGGTTCAGTTCTGTATTGATTTTAAACGTTTGAATAAGATTTCCAAGTTTGATGCATACCTGATGTCATATGTGGACGAGCTGTTGGAGAAGCTTATGGAGGCCTCATATATTTCCACCTTAGACCTCACGAAGGGATATTGGCAACTGGCAAGTACCCTTCGAGGAGTCCAGCTGCAAGAAGACTGTGCTCTTCACTCCCAATGAGCTATTTGAATTTACAACATTCCCTTTTGGTCTCCATTGTGCACCGTTGACCTTTCAGCGGATGATGGACCAGATCCTGCATCCTCATTCCGCATACGTGGGTGCCTATATGGATGATGTTGAAATTTGCAGTAATGATTGAGAATCTCATCTTGAATGTCTTCAGGTGGTGGTTGACAGTTTACGGCTAGCGGGGTTGACAGCTAACCTTAAGAAATACAGGCTGGGTATGACAGAAACCCATTATCTGGTATATTCCATGGGGAAGGGTTTGTTCAGGTCTCAAATGGACAAGGTGGGGGAGGTGGTTGCATATCCACATCTAAAATCACAGAGGCAGGTATGTACCTTTTTTGGGCTCGCAGGGTACTACAGATGGTTCATTCCCAACTTTGCTCATTGAGCCACCCCCCTCACTGACTTGACAAAGGGCAGAAAGAATTGTAGTGTTGTCTGGACTGACGCCTGTGAGAGAGCTTTCTTGGACCAAAAAGCCACTCATCATTTTTCCCGGTTCTGCACAATCCAGACTTTTCGGACGAATTTATTCTGCAAATGAATTTGAGCCCTTACAGTTTAGTAGCAGTGCTCTCACAGTGTTTTGAGAGGGAAGAACACCACATCATGTTTTTCAGCAGAAAGCTGCTACCCAGGGAATGTAATTATTCGACTCTTGAAAAGGAATGTTTGGCGATTAAGAGGGCGGTGAAGGCCCTCCGTTACTATCTCTGGGGACAGCAGTTTACCCTGATGACTGACCATGCCCTTCATTGGCTGTTTCGAACAACACTCTTACTCGGTGGCTGGATATCATGGCCGGCCTGTACACTGGTACTGTGAGTGCTGTGCAGAGTGGAGGCTGAACCTCTGTGTTTTTCCCAGTTGATTCTAGGGTTCGTCAGAGGTGTATTCTTTGTCCTACTCTGTTCAATGCTTGCATGGACTGGGTGTTGGGCAAGGTCGTGGGGTCTAGCGGCTGTGGGGCATCTGTTGGTGAAGAAAGATTCACTGATCTTGACTCTGCTATGTTGCTATGCTCTTCGAGGAGTCAATGGAGGCTCTGATCGGGACTCTCGATAGCCTGAGCCAGGAGTCTGAGTGTCTGGGGTTATGATTGTCCTAGATCAAAATCAAGATCCAGCCCTTTAATGACCTCTTGGCCACAGCCATCAGCAGTGTGTCTGTTTGTGGAGAGAGTGTCGATCTTGTCGAGAGGCTTACTTACCTCAGCAGTGACATTCATGTTTCTGGTGACTCTTCCTATGAAGTCAGTAGATGGATTGGGAGAGCATGGGGGGGTCATGAGATCACTGAAAAGGGTTGTGGGGCGCTCCTGATATCAATGCCAAGGTGCTTCCTGTCTTGCTATATGGTTGTGAGACATGGACGCTATCCAGTGACCTGAGACAAAGACTGGACTCCTTTGGTACTGTCTCTCTTCAGAGAATCCTTGGGTACTGCTGGTTTGTCTTTGTGTTGAATGAGCGGTTGCTCATGGAGTCCTGAATGAGGCACATTACCTGCATTGTGAGGGAGCATCAGTTACAGCACTACGGCCATGTGGCGCGATTCTCCAAGGGTGATTCAACTTGCAGGGTCCTCATTGCTGAGAACCAGAGTGGCTGGACCAGGCCAAGGGAACGCCCAAGTAAAACTTGGCTGCGGCAGATAGAGGGTCATTTCCAGAGAGTGGGACTGAACTGCATGTCTGCCTGGGGTGTTGCCAACCAGGATCCTGAGCTGTTTCTTCATGTGGTGGGTGCGGCAACCCACTGTACCAGTGCATGCTCCCCAACTTGACCTGACTATTTTTCTCCAAAAGTACTGATCCATCTTATTTATTTTTTTCCTCATATTCAAAATACAAAATTCATTAAATATGTTCCTATATTTTAACGAATATGTCTATAAATTAAACAAACATGTTATAAAATGTTTATTGATGTTTTATATTTAAATGTAATGGGCCAGTATATTGGTTTCAAGTTGAAACAGTCTAATCTAGTGGTAATGATTAAGAGTTTTAATTGTTTATTGCATTAATTTTACTGATATAAAACATATAGGCATCTGGGTCTTCTGACCCTTTTTCAAAGTTGAATGGAAATAATTTAAATATTAAATTACATTTTTTTTGCTATAGTAAAATGAAGTGCACATTTCATTCAAACTGTAAGATTACATTGTTAGGTTACAGTGCCCTTAACGAGTCCCAACAAGATCTGTGCATTGGGCCCCATGGCCTGTAAATCCACCTCTGTAGCTAAGTATTACTGTGATTGAGTTAGTGTCCAGTTGTCTGAAAGGATAACCTACGATACCAGGACGTACACCATTTTAAAAAATGTTCCCCTTTGGTATATAAAGTGAAGTTCCCTTAGTACAAACAACAGATGCCTTCTCTTACAAGCATCTTTATTCTGCTACCACACATAAATATCACCTGACACACAGCATTGAATTTGTATGCACAAATATTGTAAGTAACAATTGATGAAATATACAGGACAGTACACATTTAGCACTGCACTTCAGATCCGCCATAATCAACCTTTCAGTTTGAGAAACTATATACTTTATTAGCCTATGAAAAGAGTCCAGTGTTGGTAACAATGTTGTTACTTATAAAACATTTATAGAAGTATCAAGCTAATCGAAATTAAAGCTATAAAAAAGTAATGCAATCATACTTGATTCTATTTGAAAAATGTGGTGATCCTATTTTGCATACACTTTTATTTAGTGCCATATTTAATATATACTGTACATGTATATGTGTGCAAAACATTAAACGTACAAAGTACAAGAAAGTAAAGATATTACTACTGTCAGCCTGCCAAGTAGCCATTGACCCTTGAATATATAAAAGAAATCAATACTGTGTTTTTTTTTTTTTGTATATTACAACTTTTGATAAATACAGTATGGTAAAAAGTGCAAAACAAGATTTCAGTTTTTAATAGCAGTATGTGTATTTTACCCCTCCTTGAACCATCACCTTATCGTAGTGGAGGGGTTTGCGTGTCCCAATGATCCTAGGAGCTATGTTGTCCGGGGCTTTATGCCCCTGGTAGGGCCACCCAAGGCAAACTTAAACCTCCAATGATGAGCAAAAACTCTGTACAATGTTTTCCCTTGCCGGGACGTGGGTCACCGGAGCCCCCCTCTGGAGCCAGGCCTGGAGGTGGGGCTCGATGGCGAGCGCCTGGTGGCCGAGCCTGCACCCATGGGGCTTGGCCGGGCACAGCCCGAAGAGGTAACGTGGGTTCTCCTTGTCATGGGCTCACCACCTATGGGAGGGGCCAAGGAGGTCAGGTGCAATGTGAGTTGGGTGGTAGCCGAAGGCAGGGAGCTTGGCGGTCTGATCCTCGGCTACAGAAACTGGCTCTTGGGACGTGGAATGTCACCTCTCTGAAGGGGAAGGAGCCTGAACTAGTGCGCGAGGTCCAGAGGCTCCAGCTAGATATAGTCGGACTCACCTCGACGGACAGCTTGGACTCTGGAACCAATCTCCTTGAGAGAGGCTGGACTCTCTACCACTCTAGAGTTGCCCCTGGTGAGAGGCACCGAGCAGGTGTGGACATACTTATTGTCCCCCGACTTGGAGCCTGTGCATTGGGGTTTACCCCGGTGGACGAGAGGGTGGCCTCCCTCCGCCTTCAGGTGGGGGGAAGGGTCCTGACTGTTGTTTGTGGGTATGCGCCGAACAGCAGTTTGGAGTACCCACCCTTTTTGGAGTCCCTGGAGGGGGTGCTAGAGGGCATACCTTCTGGGATTCCCTCGCTTTGCTGGGAGACTTCAATGCTCACGTGGGCAATGACAGTGAGACCTGGAAGGGCGTGATTGGGAGGAATGGACCCCCGAACTGAACCCGAGCGGTGTTTTGTTATTGGACTTCTGTGCTCGTCACGGATTGTCCATAGCGAACACCATGTTCAAGCATAAGGGTGTTCATATGTGCACTTGGCACCAGGACACCCTAGGCCTCAGGTCGATGATCGACTTTGTGGTCGTGTCGTCGGACTTGCGGCCATATGTCTTGGACACTCGGGTGAAGAGAGGGGCGGAGCTGTCAACTGATCACCACCTGGTGGTGAGTTGGCTTCGATGGTGGGGGAAGATGCCGGTCAGGCCTGGTAGGCCCAAACGTGTTGTGAGGGTCTGCTGGGTCCCCTGTCAGAAGTAGCTTCAACTCCCACCTTCAGCAGAACTTCGACCCGTCCCGAGGGAGGTGGGGACATTGAGTCCAATGGGCCATGTTCCGTGCCTCTATTGTTGAGGCGGCTGACCGGAGCTGTGGCCGTAAGGTGGTCGGTGCCTGTCGTGGCGGCAATCCCCGAACCCGCTGGTGGACACCGGCGGTGAGGGATGCCGTCAAGCTGAAGAAGGAGTCCTATAGGACTTTTTTGTCCTGTGGGTCTCTGGAGGCAGCTGATAGGTACCGCAGGCCAAGCGAATGTGGCTTGGTTGTTGCTGAGGCAAAACTCGGGCATGGGAGGAGTTTGGGGAGGCCATGGAGAACGACTTTCGGATGGCTTCGAGGAGATTCTGGTCCACCGTCCGCTGTCTCAGGAGGGGGAAGCAGTGCAGTGTCAACACCGTATATGGTGGGGATGGTGCGCTGCTGACCTCGACTTGGGACATTGTGGGTTGGTGGGGGGAGTACTTCGAAGACCTCCTCAATCCCACTAACATGCCTTCCACGAGGAAGCAGAGCCTGGGGACTCTGAGGTGGGCTCTCCCATCTCTGGGACTGAAGTCACCGAGGTGGTCAAAAAACTCCTTGGTGGCAGGGCCCCGGGGGTGGATGAGATACCGAGTTCCTTAAGGCTCTGGATGTTGTAGGACTGTCTTGGTTGACACGCCTCTGCAACATCGCATGGACATCGGGACAGTGCCTCTGGATTGGCAGACCGGGTGGTGGTCCCCTCTTTAAAAAGGGGGACCGGAGGGTGTGTTCCAACTAAGAGGGATCACACTCCTCAGCCTCCCTGGAAAAGTCTATTCGGGGGTTCTGGAGAGGAGGGTCCGCCGGATAGTGAACCTCGGATTCAGGAGGAACAGTGTGGTTTTCGCCCTGGTCGGAACAGTGGACCAGCTCTTCACCCTTAGCAGAGTCCTGGAGGGTGCATGGGAGTTTGCCCAACCAGTCTACATGTGTTTTGTGGACTTGGAAAAGGCATTCGACCGTGTCCCTCGGGAATCCTGTGGGGGTGCTCAGGAGTATGGGGTACCAGACCCCCTGATAAGAGCTGTTCGATCCCTGTACAACCGGTGTCAGAGCTTGGTCCGCATTGCTGGCAGTAAGTCAGCCCGTTTCCAGTGAGAGTTGGACTCCGCCAGGGCTGCCCTTTGTCACCGATTCTGTTCATAACTTTTTGGACAGAATTTCTAGGGCAGCCAGGGTGTTGAAGGGGTCCGTTTGGTGGACTCAGGATTGGGTCACTGCTTTTGCAGATGATGTTGTCCTGTTTGCTTCATCAGGCCGTGATCTTCAGCTCTCTCTGGAACGTTTCACAGCTGAGTGTGAAGCAGCTGGGATGAGAATCAGCACCTCCAAATCCAAGAGCATGGTCCTTAGCTGGAAAAGGGTGGAGTGCCCTCTCAGGGTTGGGGGAGAGATCCTGTCACAAGTGGAGGAGTTCAAATATCTCGGGTCTTGTTCACGAGTGAGGGAAGAATGGAGCGTGAGATCGACAGGCGGATCGGTCGCGGCATCCGCAGTGAGGCGGACTCTGCATCGGTCTGTCGTGGGGGAAAAGAGCTGAGCCGTAAGGCAAAGCTCTCAAGTTACCAGTCGATCTATGTTCCTACTCTCACCTATGGTCATGTGCTATGGGTAGTGACCGAAAGAACAAGATCGCGAATACAAGCGGCAGAAATGAGTTTCCTCCGCAGGGTGTCTGGGCTTTCCCTTAAAGATAGGGTGAGAAGCTCAGTCATCGGGGAATAGAGAGGAATCAGATGAGGTGGCTCGGGCATCTGATCAGGATGCCTCCTGGACGCTTCCCTGGTAAGGTGTTCCGGGCACGTCCAACCGGGAGGAGGCCCCGGGGAAGACCCAGGACACGCTGGAGGGACTATGTCTCCCGGCTGGCCTGGGAACGCCTTTGGGATTCTCCCGGAAGAGCTGGAAGAAGTGGCCGGGAGAGGGAAGTCTGGGCCTCTCTGCTTAAGCTGCTGCCCCCGCGACCCGACCCCGGATAGGCGGAAGAGGATGGATGGATGGATGGATGTGTATTTTAGTTGGAGCAGTAAAAATTTTCTAAACAGCATAATTCCATTAAGGTGTTTATCATGATACCTAAATTACAAGCAATATGAGGTTGTAAAAAATTTGTGAAATTACAAGGGCACTTCAAAAAAGTTTCCAAATTGTTTTTGCTTGCATTTTGCTGGTAAAGTGTCAAATATTTTAAATAACCTGAAATTTACCTCATTAATGAAATGTACATTATTGTTCATTTTTATGAAACTTAGCTGTTTTGTAAACATATTTGTTAAAGTCAATATTTCCTTTAACATACCATATATAATTATGATGGTCTGAACTGTTGGAGACATTGACTGCTCAGATCTTTAGTGTTCATCAAAAAATGCTGATCAAAATGTATTTCATGATTTTTGATCAAAACAATTGCCAGACCACTCTATTCCACACAGAAAACCTGACCCACCAGAAGTTAAGTTTTATCTGAGTTTCCATGTGTAATAAAACTTTTTACAACATAAACTTTAAAGGAATACTCTTTTGATAAATATGTGACCATATACTGTTTCATACCAGAATGCTTAATGAAGTCTGACACAAAGAAGTTATAGAATTAAATTATAACATATTTAGTCATTTGTATATACTTATTCTTTTTTAATTCTTGTAGTGAATACTTTATAAAACCTGAACTACAGTTGCAGCATTGTTTGTGATTGTTTCCAGCATTATTACCCATCCACCCATCCATCCATTTTCTAACCCGCTGAATCCGAATACAGGGTCACGGGGGTCTGCTGGAGCCAATCCCAGCCAACACAGGGCACAAGGCAGGTACCAATCTTGGGCAGGGTGCCAACCCACCGCAGAGCATTATTACACTTTATATAAATACATAGCTCTCAAGAATGCCTGCAGGTCTTTCTACCCAGCAACAGAGATGCATCTACTGTAACTCCAGCCAAAGCTTTTAAAATAGGCTCCTTTGAGAAGGGCACATATCACTTGACTACACTCTTGCAAAACAGTATGCACTGGCTCAGGATGATTGGTGCATGTATTTTTTTTTATCAGCATTGTTTTCCTGAACTGTTTACTGTAATATTTTTTTGCAAGATTCCAGACACATGAATGAAGGTCAGTAGCAAAGCAGAACTGCATGGAACTTCAGATCTCACAGTATGAAGAAATTAATGGGACTTTTCCTTCAAAGATTATGACTAATAATGTAAGCAGGCTTACGATCCAGAAACAATAATTGCTGCACAGCGAGTTCATTGGCATGATGAAGCAACCAGTGCTGAGAGTTTCATTTTCCTGACATCTCTGCTGTTTTGGGGACACTGTAATAATTTTGTTTGGTTTCTAGTCATAGCATTGAACTTATCTTAAAGGTGCCATGTAAACCTTGACTACCTCATTGTCGCTTGTCTTTTATCAGCTGGTGAGGCATGAATGTGGCAACAATCTTGCCAAGAATCACTAAACACCACTGTGTGTGTGTCAGTTTAATGAAGCTATTGAAAAGAAGCACATCCAGAACACCACATAATGCAGTATACTAATTCACAACTGTGTGCTCAAATGCTAAAAAAAACAACTTCAAGTTTGTTGTATGATTACGTAATGATATACAGTATGTGTCCTGTGTCCTTTGTGGAGACTTTTAGATTGTACCACATTATCGGTCTTCCTTTGTGCAGGATCACACCATTAATAAGTTCATGAAAAATTACAACACAATTTCTCAATCCAGTTTTAAAAATCTAATTAAAAAAGCATTTGCATCTTTTATGGGGCTTTTTACAAAAACATAATTCCAATTATTCAGTTTTCTCTACCTGCTCCTTTCTTTTTAGCAGTTTGTAATAAATTAGGTTCTGGATACTTGTTAGGAGAACCAGTGACTTGCATTTGACCCAGTATGAGTTTACCCTATGAAGGATTGACAGCATATCCCGCGTTTGTTCCTGCCCAACATCAAATGGTGCCATAATGTGATACTGATCCTTGTAAACTCTGAAAAATTAAGCAGATTAGGAAAGATTACTTAACTGATATTTTATAAAGAGGTATAAAAAGCAGTGTTTCTCACACATGAATGTAAAAAAGACCAAAGAAATAATATCTGATTTTAAGATACAGAAATCTGTATGTTCACCTATTGTAGTTCTGGGAAAGGAGGTAGAAATAGTGACTGAATATAAATACTTAGGAACTTACCTAGATAACAATCTTAACTGGGATACAAATACAAAAAAATTATTCTCTAAATGCAACCAGTGCTTATTTCTCCTCCATAAACTCAAATTATTTAAAGTAGACAAGGACCTCATGGTGTGTCCTTCTATCGCAGTATGATCCAGTCTGTGATCACTTTCAGTTTCATTACCTGGTTTAATAGTCTGACAAACCAAAACTCAAAAAAGCTCCAGCAGATTACAAAGTATGCAGCTAAAGTTATTGCGGCTGATGTAGATGATTTGACTAGTGTGTGTCAGACGGCAATGTTAAAGAAACTGGAAATCATCTCAGCTGATGACAGTCATCCATTACATGTAGAACTAAAGTTCAGTAAATCAGGAAGGATAGTCGCTTTGAAAACCCACACAAATCGCTCCAGAAACTCCTTTCTTCCTAGTGCCATACAACTTTTGAATAAGAAATATCAGAGATAATAATTAAGGTTTTGATATATTCCTGTAACCTTTTTTTTCTCTTTTTTTTGGTGTAAAAATATATTATCTAACTGCTTTACCTTAACCTTTCTTGTTTCTATTTGTCTGTTTTATTTCATTCTGTCTGATATTAGATGCAACTGAGAAGGCAAATTTCATGTTTTCTTGTGTAAACATGACTAAATAAAGAAACCTTAAACCTTAAACATGTGCGCCTTAGGGACAGCTTAAAGGCTCTGGTGGTAGTAATTCCTCACCCTATGTGCAGGGAGCATATTTTCTCCTCTTCCCATCCTCCCTCTGCAGACCGGATGATTGAAAACCTTACCAGCTTTGATGTCACTTCTGGTGTCCATATACCAGGACAAGTCTCTTCCTGCCTAGCCTGTATTTAACTGGAAGTGTCATCATCCTAAAGCAGTCACTCTTGAGGCTTGCATCTGTAAAGTTGTTTCTTTTCTTTTTCAACATGCTTATGACTCAGATTTTGTTTCAATTATATGGGATTTGCCTGTGGATACCCCAAACCTTTATGACTGTTTGTGATTTTTCTTACATGATGTATATTCAGAGTTTTTGTAACATTCATTTTTAGACACCCATTATTATAAAAAGGACTACCAGTGAATCTTTCAACCTTGAAGGGTGTCTTCAAATCATTACTTTACCCAGGATAATACAGTAAAGAGTTTTTGACAAGGTAAACAATAGGATACCATCTGCTTGTATCATTCATGCAACTCCCTCTTTTGTTTTAAACCAGTATTGAATTATTTAATTCACCTATACTGGCTCTCTCTTTATCTGGCAAAAAAAAACCAGTTCAATGTTTTGCTACGTTTATTTCATGTTTACTGCATAGCTAATGGGTATTAAAGAATCTAACAAGATAGCTTTGAAGTTTAGCAGTGAATAATCAATAAAAAGAGGACATTGGTGTGGGTCACGCTCACAATCAAAGTCACGAACAGTTTATCAGTGTTAGTGCAGAAGAACAATGCTCAAAGAAGTTTTTGGTGTCTCCAAAAGACAGAAGTCTTTGCACTTTGTACCTGTATACTAATAAATTATATGAACTATAACTATACTGAACTATACAAAAACAAAATAATCAAATTAACAGGAAAAATAATTGTTTTTAAAATAACAATATACAGCATGATCTAATTTTATTGCACTTTCCTTTTGTGGTCCTGTAATGGACAAAGAGGTTCCTGAGAAAGGATGCTTGCAAGCAGTATAATAAAATGATTAGTTTTGTAGTTTTCTGTTTTAGCTACTAGAATATACAGAGTTAAATAGTTCAAGTAGACATTTTCTTTCCTTTACAAGCATTTGAGAAAGAAGCCAATTAATAAAATCGCAAAAGCTTTATGGATATTTACAGTGCATCCGGAAAGTATTCACAGCGCATCACTTTTTCCACAATTTGTTATGTTACAGCCTTATTTCAAAATGGATTAAATTCATTTTTTTCCTAAGAATTCTACACACAACACCCCATAATAACAACATAAAAAAGTTTACTTGAGGTTTTGGCAAATTTATTAAAAAACTGTGTGGTCCCCGGCCGGGGCTGGAGCCTGGCCGGGACGCCCAGGAGGACCAGAGGAGGGCTTGTGCCTCCTCCAGACTGTGAGGGGGCGTCCGTCCTGGTTATGCTGGGGGCCTCGGGTACAGGGCTTGGAAGCCCAGCCCTGTAGGGACCCGTGGCCACCGCCAGGCGGCGCCCCGGTGCCGGAATATCCCGTGTGGGACCCAGCCGGGACGTCCAGAGGAGGGCTTGTGCCTCCTCCAGACCGTGAGGGGGCGTCCGTCCTGGTTATGTTGGGGGCCACAGGTAGAGGGCTTGGAAGCCCAACCCTGTAGGGGCCCGTGGCCACCGCCAGGCGGCGCCCAGGTGCTTGAGGAACCCTGGAGCCCAGCACTTCCGCCACACCAGGAAGTGCGGGGGGAAAGACGACAGGGGACACCCGGACGGCTTCCGTGTGCACAGCCAGCACTTCCGCCACACTGGGGTGTGTCCAAGAGGGAGTGCCAGGAAGCAGCTGGAGCCCATCTGGGTTCCCATATAAGGGGCCGCCTCCCTTCAGTCGATAGTGGATGTCGGGTGGAAGAGGACAGAGCTGGAGAGAGGACGAGAGGCGGTCGAGAGAGAGGCACAGTGACTGAGAGTGTGGCCTGGACTTTGGGGAATCAGTGCAAGAGGCACTGGGGTTTGTGAGCACGAATTTGTACATATTACTGTAAATAAATAGTGTGTGGTGGAACTATGTTGTCCGTCTGCTTGTGTCCGGGTCCCAGTCCACAACTGAGAAATCACATGTACATAAGTATTCACAGCCTTTGCTCAATACTTTGTCGACGCACCTTTGGCAGCAATTACAGACTCAAGTCTTTTTGAATATGATGCCACAAGATTGGCACACCTATCCTTGACCAGTTTTGCTCATTCCTCTTTGCAGCACCTCTCAAGCTCCATCAGGTTGGATGGGAAGTGTCGGTGCACAGCCATTTTAAGATCTCTCCAGAGATGTTCAATCGGATTCAAGTCTGGGCTCTGGCTGGGCCACTCAAGGACATTCACAGAGTTGTCCTGAAGGCACTCCTTTGATATCTTGGCTGTGTGCTTAGGGTCGTTGTCCTGCTGACAGATGAACCGTCGCCCCAGTCTGAGGTCAAGAGCGCTCTGGAGCAGGTTTTCATCCAGGATGTCTCTGTACATTGCTGCAGTCATCTTTCCCTTTATCCTGACTAGCCTCCCAGTTCCTGCCACTGAAAAACATCCCCACTGCATGATTCTGCCACCACCATGCTTCACTGTAGGGATGGTATTTGCCTGGTGATGAGCGGTGCCTGGTTTCCTCCAAACGTGATGCCTGGCATTCACACCAAAGAGTTCAATCTTTGTTTCATCAGACCAGAGAATTTTGTTTCTCATGGTCTGAGAGTCCTTCAGGTGCCTTTTGGCAGACTCCAGGTGGGCTGCCATGTGCCTTTTACTAAGGAGAGGCTTCTGTCTGGCCACTCTACCATACAGGCTTGATTGGTGGATTGCTGCAAAGATGGTTGTCCTTCTGGAAGGTTCTCCTCTCTCCACAGAGGACCTCTGGAGCTCTGACAGAGTGACCATCGGGTTCTTGGTCACCTCCCTGACTAAGGCCCTTCTCCCCCGATCGCTCAGTTTAGATGGCCGGCCAGCTCTAGCAAGAGTCCTGGTGGTTTCGAACTTCTTCCACTTATGGATGATGGAGGCCACTGTGCTCATTGGGACCTTCAAAGCAGCAGAAATCTTTCTGTAACCTTCCTCAGATTTGTGTCTTGAGACAATCCTGTCTTGGAGGTCTACAGACAATTCCTTTGACTTCATGCTGGGTTTGTGCTCTGATATAAACTATCAACTGTGGGACCTTATATAGACAGTAGGGAATCCATGAAACTGCTGTAATTCCCGGGAAAACGGGAACGGCCAAGCTCGCATATATAGAGTGTAAAAATCGATCAAGAAATAGAGTTATAGTTGAAAATAATTAAAGTGGCACCATTGCTGCAGCTTGCACTTCATCAGACAACAGCTTTGAACAGCAACTTGAAATTGCAATACGTCAGTCTGTTGCATTCACATTATCTGTGCCAAGAAACTTGCCATCACAGAATGATGACAAGAAACTAGATGCATGAGTAAAAGCTGAAATGGCGGTGTTTCAGAGCAACGGCGAGCGTGGGCGTTGTTTAGAACAAGCGTATCAGTATCTGATGATTGTGCCACCGACTTCAGTGGAGGAAGAGTATGCTTTCTCAGCGGCTGGCGTACTTCTGCACGAAGGTGCGCTCTTGCCTGGATGACCGCATGCTGGACACGTTAATAATAATAACAACAACTCATCATATTTATATAGCACTTTTCTCAGTACTTAAAGCACTATCTACACAGGGAGAAACTGAACCCACAATCTTCCACACTCTCCTTATTGCAAAGCAGCAGCACTACCACTGCGCCACCAGTGAGGACATTGTGCTTTCTACGCTCGTATTACCACAGCTAAAGATACATGTACTTATATGACAGCATGAACTGCTTGTAGATAAGGTTAGTCTTTTATTTGTGTCAACATATTGCAGTAGTTTAATTAAAAGTAAGTGTCGGTTGTTCTAAAACCGTTCACATGTGAGATGCCCATGCACTGTGTCATCCCCGGGAGCCCGGGATTCCCAGGAATGAAATGCGGGATTCCCGAATTCCTGGGAATGGATAAACCCATCTGGGTATGGATTCCCTAATAGACAGGTGTGTGCCTTTCCAAATCATGCCCGATCAACTGAATTTGCCACAGGTGGACTCCAGTTAAGCTGCAGAAACATCTCAAGGATGATCAGGGGAAACAGGATGCACCTGAGCTCAATTTTGAGCTTCATGGCAAAGGCTGTGAATACTTATGTACATGTGGTTTCTCAATTTTTTTATTTTTAATAAATTTGCAAAAATCTCAAGTAAACTTTTTTCACGTTGTCATTATGGGGTGTTGTGTGTAGAATTCTGAGGAAAAAAAATAATTTAATCCATTTTGGAATAAAGCTGTAACATAACAAAATGTGGAAAAAGTGATGCGCTGTGAATACTTTCCGGATGCACTGTAAATTTAGCATTTTGACGCTCACCATTGTTTATTGAAGTTGATTTGTTATTAAGACTGTTTGTTCCTGTTTGCAAATTTGGCCCAGTAGTCCCACTGGCCTTAGCTGAGCTTGCTTCAGAAATATATCGTTATTTGTAAATTAAACATTTTTTTCCATTTTTTGTAGTTATTGTGACTATACCATCTATAAAATAACCAGTGGTACATTGATAAGCTTACTATTTTTATCCATCATAGGATTATCAAATGGGATGCTAGATCATTGCAGAAAATGCTCAAATGCAAACACAATGTAGAGCCCCATTTAGTTTGACTACCACATCTTTGGGGTACAGGTGGAAAGAAACGTACCCTCATTTCAAGAGGCACAATTTAGGCACTTGTGTAAGAATTCTTATTTTTAAATTGTGTGGAATCTTAAAGTGTGTACTCCTAATGTAGGTCAAAATGTATCTGTTCATTGACACATGGATTGTCTCTTACTGAAGTACATCTCCTTCATTTTGGCCTTCTCTTAAAGACTGCCACTAATATATTCAATTTATCAATTGCTGGATTTTGGTTATTGAATATTGCAGAGACTTTTTTTTTACTTCTTGCTACATATAGCTGATCTCTTTGTGTGTCTTAAAAATGTTGTACAGTATATTAAGTTATTAATTTGTAGTATTACAGATTATATGATTTTTCTTTTATAATAAGAAAACACAAACTGCTTTTGAGATTTAGGTATTTTGGTCAGCTCTTGAGATTTTAGCTCATTTCTTTATATATGCCTCATTTTTTCCATATTTATATTAAATATTAGCAGCTGGTGTTGTTTTAGTTGATAGGAACATACCTGTTTTTATCAATATGGCTAGACCTGATTTATTTTCATAAATTACAAACACCAATAAAAAAGCAAAATACATCATGACCAAATAATCCCAAATGAACCAGTAATCCCCAAAAGACAGTAACAAGGTAGTAGGACTTGATAGATGCAGTACACGAGCCAGCTGCTGTCTGAAAGGACTATTGGGACTATCAGTGTGGCATTTGTAGAATGTAAAGGAATCTCCGGAGAGTAAACAGCACAGGAATTCTGACTTCAGTACCTTATTAAATAAAACAATTACCTGTGGAATTTGTGTGCTTCTTTCATTTGTTTTAAAATAACTGATTGGATTTTTCTTAATAATATAATTACATATTTTCCAATAATACTTCTGTAGTTTCATCTTAGGCTGTCTGTCTACTCCACTGTACTATTCTCTACTTTTATTTGCACACTTCAGCTTGTAATTGTTACATATAATTGAAAAGTCTTGGAGTTATTGATTATTTTAAAGTGTATTGCTATTTGTTTTCTAAAGCACCTTGTGATATTGTACTCAATGAACACATGAAATAAAGATTGATTGATAAGAAAATGTCTTCTAATCGTGAGAGAAGAGGTGGATTTATTTTTGTATTGGTAGTCTACCTCATTTTTATTATGGCAATATAGTAAACCAGGCAAGTGATGAAGCCTAATGCACTGTGTGACGTTGATAATGTCACTTAACCTGCCTCTACTCTAAATAAAAAATATATTGTAAACAATTACAGTGCATCCGGAAAGTATTCACAGCGCATTACTTGTTCCACATTTTGTTATGTTACAGCCTTATTCCAAAATGGATTAAATTCATTTTTTTCCTCAGAATTCTACACACAACACCCCATAATAACAACATAAAAAAGTTTACTTGAGGTTTTTGCAAATTTATTAAAAATAAAAAAAAACTGAGAAAGCACATGTACATAAGTATTCACAGCCTTTGCTATGAAGCTCAAAGTTGAGCTCAGGTGCATCCTGTTTCCTCTGATCATCCTTGAGATGGTTCTGCAGCTTAATTGGAGTCCACCTGTGGTAAATTCAGTTGATTGGACATGATTTGGAAAGGCACACACCTGTCTATATAAGGTCCCACAGTTGACAGTTCATGTCAGAGCACAAACCAAACATGAAGTCAAAGGAATTGTCTGTAGACCTCCGAGACAGGATTGTCTCGAGGCACAAATCTGGGGAAGGTTACAGAAAAATATCTGTTGCTCTGAAGGTCCCAGTGAGCACAGTGGCTTCCATCATCCATAAGTGGAAGAAGTTCGATACAACCAGGACTCTTCCTAGAGCTGGCCTGCCATCTAAACTGAGCGATCAGGGGAGAAGGGCCTTAGTCAGGGAGGTGATCAAGAACCCAATGGTCACTCTGTCAGAGCTCCAGAGGTCCTCTGTGGAGAGAGGAGAACCTTCCAGAAGGACAACCATCTCTGCAGAAATCCACCAATCAGGCCAATCCTTAGTAAAAGACATATGGCAGCCCACCTGGAGTTTGCCAAAAGGCACCTGAAGGACTCTCATACCATGAGAAACAAATTTCTCTGGTCTGATGAAACAAAGATTGAACTCTTTGGTGTGGATGCCAGGAAAGCAGGTACTAGGACACTAGTCAGGATAAAGGGAAAGATGACTGCAGCGATGTATAGAGACATCCTGAATGAAAACCTGCTCCAGAGCGCTCTTGACCTCAGACTGGGGTGACGGTTCATCTTTCAGCAGGACAACGACCCTAAGCACACAGCCAAGATATCAAAGGAGTGGCTTCAGGACAACTCTGTGAATGTCCTTGAGTGGCCCAGCCAGAGCCCAGACTTGAATCCGATTGAACATCTCTGGAGAGATCTTAAAATGGCTGTGCACCTACGCTTCCCATCCAACCTGATGTAGCTTAAGAGGTGCTGCAAAAAGGAATGGGTGAAACTGGCCAAGGATAGGTGTGCCAAGCTTGTGGCATCATATTCAAAAAGACTTGAGGCTGTAATTGCTGCCAAAGGTGCAAACCTATACATCTCACAGGAGTCTTTCAACCCCTCCATAATGTCAGGAAGATTCTTTTATAGTTATTATTTTTAGTAAATACTAGCCCCTGTACCCGTCAAAGGAAGGTAATAGAATAACTTAAAAATATTTGCTATCTCTTGCCCTCCATGTACTTTCAGCTCCTTTCCTCTTTTGAGCATGTTCCTGTAAAGCCTTCTTCTCTGCTCCTGTCCAGTTTTATACTTTCCATCTTTAAAATGGACTCTCAGTATGCATCTTCACTCATCCTCACACTTCTTACACTCACACATCCTCTTTTGTCATGTCATTAAATTCACCAATCACACCAAAGCCCAACTAACCAATCAAATTTCTCTGAGGGATTGGACACACAGACCTCAGTGTTCTATTATATAGCAGATACTCTTAAATATTACAAAATTAATACTTTTGAGCATGTTTAATTATCTATCTGTGGCGTACATTATTTTTAGAAATGCATTGGATGATAATCTTACAGGCATCTGCCTTTTATTCATTTTTACATATATCAAAACAGGGCAGCTACCTTTTCTTTACCAGGTACCTGAAAATTGAGACACCTGAATTAATCTGGTTGGCTGGCTAATCAATGCCTTTAAACATTATATTGGACCTGGATTAGTTCTCCATGCAGATGTTCTTTTTTTAGGAATGCAGAAGTTTAATTGAGCCAGCCAAAGTTGTACAGTATGTGCCCTTAAACCCATGGAGGAACTTGGTCTTCTTCTCTGAACAAACTCAAACCATTTTGCAACATGCTGTTAAGAACAGCACTCAGTAGTACAGATGTGGTCTCACTAGCACTAAACACAGTACCTTACAATTGTGAAAGATAGCGGCCCGGACACACACAGAAGGACACCATTTGCTCCATCACCCACATTTATTTACACAATTATATACAAAGTCAAGTGCTCCGCTCCGCTCCTGACCTCGACCTCGTCCTTGTCCTTGTCCTTGTCCTTGTCCTTCCTCCTCACCCGACTCCAGCCTTGATTGCAGGGCGGCGGCTCCTTAAGTAGGTGACTGATTGGTGACCAAACCCAGCCACCTGCCACACCATCAATAGATTTTTTAAACATTTTGGCAGAGATTACCAAAGTAGATTGGACTGAATGACATGTTCTTGCAAATACTTGTCTTACAATCTTATATGCATTGATATTTGTTACAAAGAACAGTAGTAAAATGCTAATAAGATACATATTATTTATCTCAGCCATTGCTAAAGAATGAAAATCATGATACTTCTAAAATTCTCACTTAAAACTGTAATATAAAAGGAATTAAACTAACAGAAGTTATGGCCAGCTGGCATCAGAAGGAAAAAAAACCTCAAAAACATTCTTAAAGAAAATAAACTAATGGTGTCTTAAGTTTCATTTGTATAAATTAAAATACAAAATCTGTCTGACCTGAGTGAACTGGCCTTCCTCTGGTGTCATCAATATTATCGCACTACACTGATGATGTATTTGTCACCCTTGATGGCAGTGATTCCAAGCCACTCCAACATCTCTCTTCCAGGAGAAGTATCACCGTCAAGTTCTAGGTGAGCCTTTCTTTAGTGCAGCTAGCTCGTAAAGTATGGTACAAATGCACAGTTACACTTAACTCTAGTCTTTGGAAGGCTTCATTTGTTTAGTACAGCATTGACTATATACACTTAATCAAATTATCATTATAATGTATTATTATTATTATTATTATTATTACTGAATTTACACTTTAGATATCATGTCGTGTCAACTTTCTGTTTACTTGAAAATATCCTGTTATCAGTCCTCTTAAGCTTTTGATGCTTTATGTTATCTTTATGTTATTTTAAAAGAAAGTAGTCACGTGTTATACGATGGAAAAACTGTTCAGCCCCCTTCCCTTTGAACTGTTATTTGTTACAATAACGAGGCATTTTGGAAGAAGAAGCAGATTCTGCAAAACGCGTATTTGTATGCATTTAGCGTACCACTGTAGCATGGCACACCAAGCGTTGTTTTCAGATCCGCATGAATGGACGAAACCATGTATTTAATGCATGAATGAAAAATAGGGTATTCCCATCATTGGTTTTAAAATAGCTTATAACCTATTTTGCATTTTTCAGTCCTTGGATGGGGCCCGAATCTGACACACGCGCACGTACCAAATTGTTAGCAGTCTTTTAAAGCTCCATCTTTTATGAAGAGTTTAGCGTTCAGCCCTCGGTGTTTTCTCTTTGGTCGTCCCCGTGGGCTAAATGGTTTGTTCCAGCGGCGCCTGCCTTATAGTGACAGTACAACACTGGAATTTCTATTTACAATTGTGCGGAGGGGAATCACCTCCTGAAGTCAGGCAGGCTGGTTACAGGTGAGCCCTGGTGTACTTGCCGCCGCAGGCTTTTTGGTCTTTCTGTGGCGTGTAGGCGACTTGGTGAAGGTGAGCAGTATGCAAGCCCCTTGGGCACAGCACCCGAGAGAATTAAACGTCTGGAAAAGATCGATATGGCTTTTGCCTGCTCTCAGGGAGCGTCTGGCTCGGTGATGAATGACTGCGGATAGGCACATATTTTGCGTTAAAGGAGGAGTTGTGTTTCGGTGAAGCTGTATATGGCTTGCATGTTGTAAATAGATGTATAAAAAGCCGAATCACGAAGTGGGCAGACGAGCAATATTAGATGGTGGTTTTGGGTCAGAATAAACTTAAATGGAATAAAATGTGCTAAACTGGTATTAAGTGTGACATATGCGTTAAAAAGCATGCTTTAATACTGACAAGGTAAGCGTAAGGAATGCCAGTAATGTAAATGAGTAAAAGACATCAGAAGGGGTCGATGTTGGAGCTCTCTGTCTCATTCTCCTTTCATCTTCCTCCATCCAACTTACACAAACAAAGGTGCATGAAATCAACCACTTTCCTTAAAGTTTATCACCGTCTTAATAAAGATTGGTTAAATGTTCTAGATCGATAGTCGTATTTAATTGGTATTTGACTTTATACAAGATAAGCTCTTGTCCACCCGATGCTGAATTAAGCTATTCTAAAAATGGATGGACGGCAGATAACATTATAAATGAAGGATGATCGTGCAGTCAGTCAAGCAAGCGCCTTTGAGTAGCTAATAGTTAACACGTTCTGCTGCACGTTGAAACGGTGTAATTATCAATTCGTCCTAATCAAATAAGTTAAATATTTATAACCAGCCGACCATTTGGTTATTTACATTCAAGTCGGATGCTTGGTGTTAATTGCACTCTAAAGTGACTCGTGTTTTTCATTTTTATATAGCAAACCTTCATGGATCTGTAAGTGTATTATAGCAGCTGGATTCTAAAATCGCAAGGGACATTCACATCGTCCGTAATTCGGAAGATGCCGGAGCAAAGTAACGATTACAGAGTGGTGGTGTTCGGAGCTGCGGGAGTGGGCAAAAGCTCCTTGGTGCTGCGGTTCGTCAGGGGCACATTTCGAGAGACCTACATCCCAACGATAGAAGATACCTACAGACAGGTGATCAGCTGCGACAAGAACATCTGCACCCTTCAAATCACTGACACAACGGGAAGCCATCAGTTTCCTGCAATGCAGAGACTATCCATTTCCAAGGGCCATGCTTTCATTTTGGTCTACTCGGTTACAAGCAAGCAATCACTGGAGGAGCTCCAGCCTATCTATGAGCAAGTGTGCCAAATCAAAGGGGACATACAGAAAATTCCCATTATGTTAGTGGGAAACAAAAGTGATGAGACTCAAAGGGAGGTGGAAGCTAGTGAAGGAGAACGTTTGGCCAACAAGTGGAAATGCTCTTTTATGGAGACTTCTGCCAAGATGAACTACAATGTCCAAGAACTCTTTCAAGAGCTGCTGAATCTGGAAAAGAGGAGGACAGTGAGTCTTCAAGTGGATGGCAAGAAAAACAAGCAGATGAAGAAGAAGGACAAACTAAAAGGCAAATGTGTTCTCATGTAAGCCACAGCAGTGAATCCACCAAGTGTGTCATCTTGAACTGTGAACTAAATGTGTTGCTCTGTCTTGTTGAGTCTGTCATGAGCCCAAATGGACTTTTTTTCTGAACAGCTGCTGTTTTAAAATCAGGAGGAAATTTATTTTAATGTTCAATGTTTCTGTATGCTTTTGCTGGTAAATTGGATAACGTTTCAAATACTCTTAATATTAGAGTGGGCTATTTTTAAATATTTTCTTCATTTTAAACCAAAGATATATTTTAATTATTTAAACAGTTTGGCATTTGCAACTCTGCATGATAAAACAACTTGTTGCAAACTTAACAGTTGTATACATCTATTATATATGTATGACTTTAAAACTCTTTAAAAAGCAAATATATGACAAATCGGTGAAACATTCCCATGAAATTATTGTTATAAAAATGGAAAACAGAAATACACTTGCAAATAACTATGTTCTCTGCATAACATATTAATGACTCCACAGTTTGTCAAGCTTTATATCTTTTATCTTTCTTTAAATACAAAATTAAAGAACCTTTATGCTGCCACGTGAAATAGGGTTAACAATCTGACTGCTACCCTGAGTCTGTTGTTTTAATATCTTTGGGGGCTCATCTCATTTTTCAAATGTACAGTATATTAAAGTAATCAAATCTTGTAACATATATTATTTCATAAGCCTGCAGGCACTTTTTGGCATGCTTTAAAAATGTAACTGAATGCAAGTAACTATTTCACTGGAAAGTCCACCCCACCAAATTATCATTGTGAAATTAACACTGCTATAATGTATACAGCTCTGCTGGAGCCCTACACCCTCTTGGAAATTTCCATTAAACTGTAGAGTTAAATTTGATGTGAGTAATTTAGGCATGCGCCCCTCCAAGAACATTCCTCACATTCTTAAGCATTTTAAAGTCCAAATCCTTGATGCTCTTGCTACAACTTCTGTGAGATATATCACTAAATGCATGCTGCACACATTCAGCTTGTTAGAGAGGAACTCAGTTTGCTATCAAATGCACATTTGCATGCATTGCTGTACCCAACTAAAGAAAAATAAAGATGAATTTATATCCTGTATTTAAAAGTTGTTGTGTTGAATTTTACAAGTCTTGAATAAAACATCTGCATGCAGATTGTGGTGGAGAAATCAATCCCATTTTACATGTTGCACTGGAAAAAATGTATGCAAGGAGAAATTAAATTTAGTCTCTGGAAAAGTGAAAAACGAAGATGCCTGTATAAAGTAGTAGCCTTTAACTAAAATGTAAAACATTTAATAAAAACATGTTTTATTTTATTGATTTTATTTGAAGAAAACTTCATTAAATACAATCAAGTCAAACTTAACAAACCAGACTTCAACCCTCCCCAAGAGAAAGAAAGGAGAGCTGATAGCATGATCAAATCTTTAAAATCAATCAATAAATGAGATATGTCCTTTTTCCCATATATAATTGCTTATTCTTAGATTTTATTGATTAGATCTTGACATATTTTAAAGTTTTAAACAGAAGTGAGAATTTAAATGTATCCATTTTCAAATAGTATGGAACATCAGTTACACACTGACTTATAACAGGTGCCCTGGGATTCTTCCACCTTAGCAGGAAAAGTTTACATGCAAGTAGCATGGTAAAGACAATTATGATCAATTTGTCCTTCTCCATTTTAAGCCCATCTGGGAGTACACCAAACTCAGCTGTTAATGGGTTAGAAGTGATTATGACACCAAGGCTGTCTGAAGGCATTCAAAGTTTTTTGTCCAGAATATTGTTTAATTTGGTGCATGCCCGAAACATGTGGCCCAGTGAAGATCAATCTTGCCCTGGATACGTTTTGTTCAATTTTTAACAAGATAAATGTGTTTGATAAAAGACTGTAAGTTGAATGATTGGATGTTTTGTGCATATGGAGCTAGAGTACATTTTGTGCATGGCTGCTTTCCACTTCCTTTCTGAAATGTTAAGTGAAAGATCCTTTTCCAATAGTACCCTGGGATCTTTGAAAAGAAGAGACTTCTAAAATATTTTTATATATTATTGAGATGCTGTATGAGTCTTCAAGAGTGAATAATATAGCCTCTGGAATAGAAATGGTTGGGAGGTGAGGAAAAATGGCCAGGTTCCATTTAACACAGTTTCTGAAAAATTGTGTTAATGGGAAGTTAAATTTGAGGCGTAATTGTCCATAAGATGCAAACACTTTATCTACGAAGTATGTACAATTCTCTAAGTGTTTTAATCCCAGATGATTTCTAAACATTAAATACTGTGTATGTGTGAGAGGGTAGAAAAAGGTGATTATCATGTAGTGGTGCAAGAGATAAGAGCTTCTCTGCCTTGGGGTGCCTCCTGCATTGGTTTCATGTTCTAAGTGATTGCACCATTATATTTTTAGTATGTTGACAATAATTTGTATTTACTGGGACAGAAGGCATATGAAGAAGTACAGCAAAATTTAATTTCTATTGCAGACAGAGCTTGTTGATTTGTGTCGTTGTCTAGGTCTTTATAGCTTGTATATTTGCTGTCCTGTAAAAAAATTGAAAATTAGGTAGTGCCATGCCACCTTCTGCTTTTGGTCATTGTAGAGTCACCCTTTGGATGCATGGATGTTTCGGATTCCAAATAAATGAGGTTATAATTACATTTAAATTCTTAAAGACCTATTTGTTACTGTATATGGGGATCCTCTGAAATAGAAAAAGAACCTTGGGAACATTTAAAACAGTTTTAATCACATGTGAAGCCTGAGCTTTGGTGTCAGGCAACACATTTAGTAAGAATTTTATTATTTTTAAAGAGTTTCTAAAATGTGCGGCCAAAGCTTGTTTAATGGTAGTTGTCCCTGCAATCAGAGGCCAATGAAGTTGATGATAAGGAGCCAATCTGTGGTGTTCAATTGATTCTTTAATTCAAAGACTGATTAAACTTGGAAAATTTTGTATCTCTGTGTTCATCATAAATTAGCTGTTTGGAATACTGATTTTGAAAATGGGAACAGCTTTGTACTTTTCAAAAACACACTGATTCAGCTAAGCTTTTTACACTGAAGAAGAGCAGAAACAAGTGGTTTAATTAAATAACACTGTCCATTTAAAGGCCTGAATGGGCTTGTACTAAATAAATAGATTAGGGTTAAAACCAGCATCTACATCATGTCCCAAAGATCAGTATTAATAAGTGCAGGTAGCAGCTGTTTAAAAAGCAAATAATTGCTTGGTTAAAAATTGATTAAAAATTGATTCCTGTTCTAAGAAAGTTGTGGAACCTTTTCAAAGATATTGAATGTTTCCAGTTAAAAATAATGGCCATGTTTTAAAATATGTAATGTTGTTAGATTCATTTTGTAGTGTCTAATGTATTTTGTAATTGAGTGCCAGGTGATGCCCGGACCCAAGCAGTTTGAAATAAGAGACACTTGGCATTATATAGCAGACTAGCAGAATACCCGCGCTTCGCAGCGGAGAAGTAGTGTGTTAAAGAAGTTATGAAAAAGAAAAGCAAACATTTTAAAAATAACGTAAGATGATTGTTAATGTAATTGTTTTGTCATTGATATGAGTGTTGCTGGCATATATATATATATACACACACACAGACACATATATAAACATATATATACATATAAACATATATATAAATATATATATATATACACATCTATACACATATATATACAGTATATACATATATACACACATACATATATATACATATACATATATATACAAATCTACATATATATATCTACATATATATATATATATATATATATTAGGGGTGGGACTCGATTAAAAAATTAATCCAATTAATTAGAGGCTGTGTAAGAATTAATCTTGATTAATCGTATGTAATCGCACACGTAAATTTGCCCCAAATCGCAAATGTTTTTTTTTATTTAAAACGGTTTTAGTGGGCTTACATAATCAAATAATAGACATGGACATGAATATTGTAAACTGAAGCTGTTTTAATTTCTAAAAAAAAAAGCCTTTAAACTGCATTTGAATTCAAAACAGAAACAAAAATATCATCCCTGGTTAAAATTGGGCAGACTTAAAAATAAAGTGGTAGTTTAAGTACTTTAAGTACATTTTCAGAATAGTATTGTCTTTAAATAATAATAACCAAAATTTCACCATAAAGTGCAGTTTTTCTTCTTAAAAAAATAAGTCAGAAACATAAAAGGTAATTTGACCAGCTTACTCTTTAAACTCTGAGTAACATTAGCCAAAATTATTTTGTACATTAGGCTAAAACAGTGTGATCATTGAACATTTTGTAATTAGATGTATTTAGAATTACTAACGGTCACGGAAGTCCAATGATCCCCAGTAAGAGCCACAAAGTCCGCTTTCTGTAATGCATCTAATTTTGCTTGCTTTTCAGTGTGCACAAAACCATGCTTTTATCAAGGCTTCGCTCGGGTAGTCGAAATGATCAGTCGTAGGAAGACGCTTTATTCCGACTCTAACATTTTTGTAGCTGTGATGTGTGCATCAGTGTAATGGATGTACCAGGAAATCATGCATTGACAAAAGTTCCCGTTTGCTTGGAATTGAAAGTGTGATTAAATGCGTTATTTTTTAACGCGTTATGGAGTACATGCATCGAAGCTTCTCAGCTGTGCTTGTGCTAAGAAAGGGAAAATTTTAAAAATAACGTAACATGATTCTGTGTTAACCTAATATTTTTTCATACGTCCCAAACCAAGGAGATGCAAGGTAAAATGAATCGGTAGCGTACATAGTCAGTACATCCCTCTCGGAATCGAACCTCGAATGTTGGCGTTAGAGGCGAAGACTCCACAATTGCACCACAGAGTGTGGCTTGTCTATGCTAAAGTATGTATTGTAGATCGGGTATATATATACATTTATATATATACCGTGTATCGCAGTGGAGAAGTAGAAGTTATGAAAAGAAAAGGGAACATTTTAAAAATAACGTAACATGATTGTCAATATACAGTAATTGTTTTGTGAGTGTTATTGAATGTTGCTGTCATCAAGGATTTGATTATCATTATTTCTTTCAATCAGGCTCGTATTTGTAGGATGTGTTCAAGTTACATTCCGTGTTTGTCAATCGTTGTAAAGATAAGAGGTTTCATTCATCGATTAGTTCCTTACTGCATCAATAAACAGCTCGTCTTCCTTTTATCTGTGATGTGACAAACTGCATGCACGGGTTTTTTTTACACTGTCTTCCTTTAGCAGGACATTCACTTTTTCCACCGTGTGCTTTGTTTCCGCAGTAGCTGCACTTATGAATATGATTCTATGTATAAGACGCTTCATATTTTTTTGCTGCCTTCTCAATTGTGTAATTCGGTTTTGTTCAGCACTCTTTGGAACTGTTGCTTTTGTCTGTGCACTGCGCCAGTTCACGTGAGCCGCTTGGTGTTCTTGCATCGAAGGTTCCCAGCTGTACTGGTGCCATCTCGTGTAATGTCAGCTAAGACCCGGCACTTAAAACTTTCTCTTGCAGTTTCAATGAGTTTGTGCCAAACACCACCCTGACCATCTCATCTTCCTCTGCATAAGCACAGTCCTTCACACGTGAATATTTACCGCAGTGTTTGTATTGGATTGCCGCTGATGGACGGCCTTATATGGGCAGGCACTAAATTACAAACGCTAGTGGTAGCCTATGAACTTAATTTAATATAAACTTACGGTTCACGCCGTGCTTTGTTTCCGCAGTAGCTGTACTTATGAATATGCTTGTATGCATCATTTGCTTCATAATGTTTTTCTGCCTTCTCAATTGTGAAATGGCGTTTTGTGCTGATCGCTGTTTGGAGTTCTTCCTTGTGCTCTACGTACTTACGTAGGAGGCGTGATGATGTCACACGAAACCCCCGCGGCCATCTCCAACTCAAGACTCCATTACATTATATGGGGAAAAATAGCTTCCAGTTATGACCCTTATGCGTAGAATTTCGAAATGAAACCTGCCCAACTTTTGTAAGTAAGCTGTAAGGAATAAGCCTGCCAAATTTCAGCCTTCTACCTACACGGGAAGTTGGAGAATTAGTGATGAGTCAGTGAGTGAGTCAGAGAGTGAGTGAGGGCTTTGCCTTTTATTAGTATAGATAACAGTGAGCATCATTGGGACATTCAAATAAATGTCAGGGAGAATTTAAGAAGACATTGATTGGTAGTAGTATGAACATTAGCTTATATTTGAGTTAAATGAAGGCTCATAGCAAAAGAATAAAGCTTCATAAAACATTACTACCAATTATGATGTCCTTTTGGACTTGTATGTTAAGTGACTATCTCAAAAACACATGCAGGTTTTCTCTCTTTTCCTAGCTTGTTGAAGAAAAAATAACAAAAAAACAAAATTCATAGTTAAAGACAGTGAAATTAGGAAATAATGGATGGCCAGGGGCCTCAAGCATAATGCTGTGCGTAGAATTCACACTAAAACATGGCGTACAGACAAAAGTCGAAATGTGCATACTCACAAAAAAATTCAGATGCACAAAACCATGCATAAGCCAACTTCCACGCACTTCCACTACATAAATCCTGGTCAGCGTGAAATGTAACGCTTGTGCCTTCTGTCCCTTCCAGACTCCTCTCAGAATTATACCTCTTTGAAGATGCAAATCAATATAAATATTGATTATTTAAGTACAGTGTTCTGTGAAAAGACAATGGCAAAAGCACAGGAACAAAAGAAGAATTTCACCGAATGCCAGGTGGAGGTAATGAAAAACGTACTATTTGTTGGTTTAAGCAGTTGCATAAACAACAAAAGGAAGATGATCGAAAGTTCAAGTTCAGAAAGTTGAAGATATCAGAGTCACCGTGAAAAGAAAAGTTGTAGTCCACTCTCTGAGTGTCAGATGGAAGCTTATTAGTGTACAGAGAAAAGAAAAAAAATAGGGACACAGTGAAAAAAAAACCTTGAAATGTCAACTTTAATCTCGAAATTTCCACTTTAATCACATAGTTTATATTGTCATTAAAGTAGAATGTCATAAACTTAATTTTAAAATCTTTTAATTTACTAGTTTCTCAAATCCCATTGTCACTAAATTAGGACATTAAAAGCTTTGTATTCTATGTGTTCTTCTATGTACTCTATGTGTGTGAATCATTACATGCTTCTTAAACAGACTTTTTTTTTACGCCGACAGGACACAGAATACATTACATTCATGATATTGCAGCTCTCTGAACAAATGAAATACTAAGATGTATGCTTGATATTATTTTCATGATGAAATGAATTAAAGCATGTATTAAACATGCTGGCTAAAGTGGTGTAGGGGTAGTGATGAGCTGGCGCCCTGTCCAGAGATTGTTCCTGCCTCTCGCAAGATGCTTGCTGCGCTGTGTGCAACCCTTGATGAAATAATTTATTGTAGCAGTACTGTCTCCTTCAAAAATACTAACCCCTAATTCCTGTCCTTTCTTTTCTTTCTCCAAGTAACCAATCACCACACAATCAGCTCTTTAATAAAAGTCAAGCCATCAGTAAGCTTAGAACGCAGATTCTTTCAAAAGTTTAAGGAACATTGAAATATATTTGTAGTACAGTACATGTTTAATTATTCCAGCCATCTATCCATCCAGGGTCGCGCCAGTCCCAGCAAGCATACAGCCCGAGGCAGGAGCTATCCCTGAATGGGGTGCCAGTTCATAGCTACATGTGTCCACTGTGTCCACATGTTTAATTATTAACAGTATACATTATTTAAATGAAGTTAAAAATGTATCTGTATAATGTAACATATATACTTTAAATTATATCAAGAGCTCCAAGAAGATAGCGTATGGAAATCTAAATCGACTTAGAAGCCAGTCGCCATCATCTGTAAATATGCGCTCTCTTCTATTGAATTGAATTGCTTTATTGTTATTGTATGGTACAATGAGATTCAATATGCAAATCCTGCAAATGGTAAAATAACAGCAGCAGCAACAACAACAACAATAATAATAATAATAATACAATAAAAAAAACAATGAAAAATATACAATATGAAGGGATAAGTGGGTCAGGTTGTGCAATATTATCCCTACAGATTTTATTTCCCTACAGATTTTATTTTTTCTCCAGCCGTCTTCCCTACAGATTTTATTTATTTTTTCTCCAGCCGTCTGGAGTTTTTTTGTTTTTTCTGTCCCCCCTGGCCATTGAACCTTACTCTTATTTGATGTTAATGTTGATTTATTTTGTTTTATAATTGTGTCTTTCATTTTTCTATTCTTTAATATGTAAAGCACTTTGAGCTACTGTTTGTATGAAAATGTGCTATATAAATAAATGTTGTTGTTGTTATTACAACTGTCATGCAAGTTTACAGTGAGGTAATTGTACTTATAAGTACAAACAGTTCTACCAGGAGCACTTGATGGACTGATTGAGTACGTTTAGAACTCTTGGGAAAAAAAACTGTTATTGAACCATGAGGTTTGTGCAGGAAAGGCTCTGAAGCATTTCCCAAATGGTAGAAGTTCAAATAGACTGTGCCCATAGTTGAGGCAGCGTGTGGTAGATGGTGTACCCCGATAATTCTCTCCGCTCTTGACACAATCGCCCGTAGAGCTTTCTGATCAGCTGCTGTAAGCTAAAGTAGTGATGATATTTGAAATAGTTTGGTCATTCCGTGCAGGGTATTTGATAAAGCCGCGTCAGGGATGTGAATCAAATAAATAAAGGGAAACCAAACAGCGACAGTAGCACTGCTTTGATGCTGGGTGTTGCCAGTTTGCAAAACAAAGCTGAAAACATGCGTACGCAATGGTTTGACCTGGCGTGAAAATATGCGTAGCTTTACGCCAAGTTTAGTTTTTATACATTGCGATGTGAGCATGGAAACGGGCATACTGTTTATACATGAGGCCCCAGGTCACATCTACTAAGCCTTAAGTGCAATAAGGAAGCAGAACTGTTATCTGAGGCAACAAGAAGCAATAGCATGTAAGAACGTAAGAATCGTGCAAATAAAACAGAATGGTCATTGGACACTTGGGTGTAGTGAATTGGTTTCCAATGGGGCGTTAATCACTGCCAGGTCAAAGTAGATTGCAGATGGCAGTTTGAATTCCGGAACCTCCTCAGCTTGTATATAGAAGCTAGCAGTGTTGAGGAAGGGCTAGAATGACAAGAATGAGTCCACCTGTTGAAGAATTGATTTAGTGCCCTTCCTTTACATGTTTAACAGTCTGCTTGTAGCCACTGATATTCCTAATCCCATTCCACACTTATGGGAAAAGAGGATGATGGACGAGATCATGAAAAATCACTATCATCCCCTCTAAGAGGCACTCTCTTGGAGCAGTTTTAGCCACAGGCTTATTTCCCTACAGTGTGCTAGGATGTGCCTCTGAGGGTCTTTTCTGCCCACTGCAATCAATAATATACTTACATTAATCCAGTTACAATATATTTAGCTTGAAATGAATTTGAAGGAAACTCCAATTACAAAACAAATATGTTCACCTTCATAAAATCAACATATTTGTTCACATGCAAAGGTTCTTTTATACAAAAATGGAAATTGGTTGTTTTTACATTTTTTCTTGGCCTTAAATAAATGCAAAGTGATGCTTGTCTCCTCAAACCCAACAGTTTATCTTATTTTTATGTGGGTGTTTTTATTCATAATACATACAGTTTTTAGTGGGAAGAATTGAAGTAACTCATTCTCATTCTTTGAGCTGGGTCAAAGCAGAAAATTGTTGGCAGATATTTTTATCGCCATGCCAATATAATTGTTATTGTTTCCTAGGTAGGATGAATTTGAATAAGTGGCTCATGCAGAGCTCTGCTATTTATTTTGTATTTGCTTATTGCTTTTTGCATTGCTTATTTGTTAACTTTTTTTCTCTACACCTGCATTTTTTAAATGCTGCTTGTTGACTTTGTGTCGAAATATTTGCACTAATTACTTGTCATAATATAAGGCATGTCTCTTGAAAGTTTGTGAACCCTTTAGAATTTTCCATATTTCTGCATAAATATGACCTAAAACATCCTCAATAAATAAATGACCAAGTATAATATTTTTGTCTCATTTGTTTAACTGGTTTCTCTTTATCTACCTTTAGGACTTGAGTGAAAATCTGATGATGTTTTAGGTCATATTTATGCAGAAATATAGAAATTTCTAAAGGGTTCACAAACTTTCAAGCACAACTGTATGTTTTAATATTAACGTTTTTTTAAATTGCATTAAACAATTACAGAAATAAAATCCTGTCATAAACTAAAAATGCTAATACTTATGCAATGACAGTTAAAAATGAGACTTCAAAGCGTTATTTTAATGGGAAGCACATTTTTTTCTCTCTCTGATGAAACCAAAATCTAAGGAATACAAATAATCATGAAATATTGGAAAGTGTACTTCCAATTGTATGTGATATAGACAAACCCAGTACTGAATGAATACATTTACGAAAGTGAAATACATCTGAACTTAGTTTAACAGGAGCAAAAAATTTATTGAACCCTCCCAACTGCAAGACTCAGGGATAGTTGATTATTGCAGTTTAGGATATTCAGATGTTTTGGCACTTTACTAGAACATCCGTGGCAGCAAAGAACACCTTGGGTAGGTTGAAGACACCTGTGCCCATAATTTTAAATATCTCAATTAAAAATATCTAACAGTTTTTGTAGGAAAAAACATTAATGACTTATGAGTGTGAGGAATGAACTGATATAGCACTTTTGTTTCTTGCAAATTCAACGACACTGAAGACTAATATGTCATATAAATCTTATTTTTTTTGTAATGAAATTCAGCTGTTTCCATTCATTCTCCTTCACTGAGATGGATATAAAGTACTGTATTATATATTGGATAAAGCTGGTCCAAAAAATTAATGCATATCCAACAATGCTTGGTGGGTGTACAATACTTTGCAACAAGTCAAAAATGTAACGAATAAAACTAGGTTTAGGTTTATACATTTATAAATATACCTGACAAGGACACACTGAGAATATATACATACTACACAGACAGTGTCCAGCTACAAATATTAACCTAGAACTTTGGAGCTGAAAGTCTGTGGTGCTTGTCATTGTGCTGCCATGCTTCCCAAAAACAAAGACTTTTTTTTCCATGAAAGGCCCAGCATTAGAAAGTTATTAGGAAAAAAAAAGAAAAAAAAGACTCATCCAGCATGCTCCCTTTTCAGCACTACCAGGTAACCCATTATTTAAAAATTTCAGACTGTGATCTGCATAAATAGATGTTCTTTCTGAGTAAATGTTTACATGGTCCATTGCATGTTTTAATATTCCCACGCTAAACAAAATGCTATACATTTAACACCTTATTTTCTTTTCAAGTCTGATTTGCATTTATCTGTAGAGATAAATCTACCTACTACATGTTTGCTTACTTGTTTGGTAAGACTTTCATTTTGTGCTATAACAAAAGAACTGAAACCCAATAAACTAAAATCTAGTGCTTCACAGAGAAATAAACCACAACCAGATGAAAAATCAGACTACCATACTTTGCTTTTGGCTTTCTGTATAGCCATGTCATGGCCACACCCACTAGTTTTATTCCTGTCACACATCCCAGGCTTTAAGGCTCAGTTACTTGTAGCATTCTAATACCTTAGTATTCACTCACTGACCATCTTTATCTGATCTTATTTATTCCAACATGTGATCAGGAAGTCTATCTTGGCAGTGGGGAGAATAAGTCATAAAACAAGCCAGGATGGTTTCTATGCCAGGTCAGGGCACAATCATGGGCACACACCCACATTCATCCACATCAGACTAATTTAGAACTGCCAGCTAGAAGGAGGAAGACTGGAAATGAGACTCTGTGGGATGACACTAGAGGGTCTGACAAAAGCCATATGAAATTGGGAAGAAAACGTAAACTCCAGATAGGCATTGGCTGTGAATGTAATCAAGAAAAAAAATATGTAAATCCTTTTATGAATGACTCATTGGGAGCTTTTATTATTGATTCATGCACAATTTACACTAAATACATAAATCCATATTACACTGGGTATGAATTCTAGCCTGGTCACACTCTGTATAGAGCTCTTATTGGATACTCTGGTGTTCACCTCACACCTCACTGATGTGTCTGTTTGTTTAATCAGCAGCTTGAAATTGTCCCAATTTGAACAAGTGTGCCTGTCTTAAGTTGTTCCCTGCCTTGTGACATATGTTGCCGCAATAGGCTCCAGCCCCCCTTCATTCCAAATTGAATTAAGTTGTTAAAATGCATTAACTAACAAAAACATTTAATGTCTTGATGTTAAAATATGCCACACAGTTAAGAGACCCGGGTTCGCTTCCCAGGTCCTCCCTGCGTGGAGTTTGCATGTTCTCCCCGTGTCTGCGTGAGTTTCCTCCAGGCACTCTGGTTTCCTCTCACAGTCCAAAGACATGCTTGGTGTGTGGGTGTGTGTGTACACTCTGTGGTGGGCTGGCGCCCTGTCTGGGGTTTGTTTCCTGCCTTGCGCCCTGTGTTGGCTGGGATTGGCTCCAGCAGACCCCCGTGACCCTGTAGTTAGGATATAGCGTGTTGGATAATGGATGGATGGATGGATGTTAAAGTAGGCACTTTCTGGACCTTCTTCAAATGCATAATTTGAAAGTGTAAAAACAAATCCCTTTTTCCAGGAAATATATCTCTTGTTTAATTTATGAACATACTGCATTGTTCACAGTGAAAGAAGTTCCACTTAACACTACACAAGTGCAGGTCATCTTATATATGCAACCTTTTATAAAAGATATTGAGACATAATGGAGTTGACTCATATTTATTGAACTGTATGCTGAGCAGAATCAAATAGATAATGAGTAAGAAATCAAAATTATGTGTGATCAACAAGTACTTTCAATACATCAGCTAGGTCAGTAATTGCACACACACACGCACACATGCATGCACACAGAGACTCAGTCTGAAACTCACACTATAACAGGCTTCATTAGAAACCTGTAATAGAGCCTAAGATATTCAAACAGATTTTAAGACAATGAGTTTAAAAAAAATCAATAGTGACTTCTGCTGCCAGCTTAAGAAGATTAAATACAGAATGCAACATGGCAAGAATATGCATTCTGCCCATAATTTTTAAAATAAATCTATTTAAATATAGGAATATATTCTAAAATACTAATAATGTTGCATTTATTAACAGATTCACTATGGGTTGAATTCTGTTGTGTTTATCATTGTACATGAAGTGGAGGAAATTCTCAAGTAAGGCATTTCCTTCAGTAAGTGGGATTGGGAAGAGTCCACCTACTCTCCTGGCAGCAGCTGTTAAAATAAAACCAACTGCCTTCCACGCAGCAGGTGGGCTGACAGAGGTGGGAAACCCATCATTTGATAAAATTAGTGCTTTCACTTTTTACTGAGACATGGTTTTGGATATCCACCTCCTAACACAATGCTGTTTTCTTCCATCCTTTTATTATTTTGTGTGCTCCACTGATCGATAAATCAATATTCCTTGTAGATCTTATGCATCTTTTACATGGAAATAGCAATAACACTGTCTGTAATTAAAAACAGAGACAGCAGGAATAGGAGAGCATTCTGGATGATTACATTTAAGTGAGAACAATGCACTGCTCTAACACCGTAAAAGGCTAATTGGCAGTAGAGAGGCAAAACAATGTATGAAAAAATATATATTTTTTTTGGTTTAAATCCTGGCCTAGTCACTATTTGTGTAAGTCTTCATTTTCTCTACCAGGGTGATCTAATTTCCCCCTAAATCAAAAGAAGTGTGCTTTTTAGTTTCATTGGACTTTCTATATTGGTCCAATGTGTATGAATGCGTCCAGCAATGGTCCTGCTTTGTGTCCAATAGGTTTTGAGCCCCATGACACTGCATTGAAATGAATAGATTCAGAAAACAGATGAATAAATGCCATTTATGTAATACCAGATGTACACCATAACAAGCTGGGCCAGCACAAAGGAAGAATACCAATAAATAGAAATAATAAAAAGGTTTAAATGGAATCTCTACAGTATTTACACCTCAGGACCTCTTTCTGTCTACATGCTGTCTCACCCTCCTTCTTATACCTTCATTATAGGAATTGCAATCAACCATTTCCTTAGTTTATAATGCTGTTTTCACATACATTAGAAAAAATGTACAGTAGTTCAGTTGTTTTGTTGCAGTCATCAGAGATTCTTTGGGGATGGCCCCAAGCTAACACACCTCTACCACTTTAGTCTTTGGCATCATCATCTTCTTCTTCTACTTCATGTGCTCTGCCCCTTTTTTTCAACTTTTTGAGCATCACCTGGCTCAACTTGAATATGATGGAGTCACATGAGGAAGATCTTTCAATTCCTTATCAGGGCAAGGAATCTACCCTTACATCATTGGAGAATGAATGAGAGAAAATAAAATCAATGCATCAGTGCATTTTGTAGCTCTGCTGTCTGTTTCAGAGTGAAGGGATCCAGCGGCTTTTCCAGTAACATTGGATAAAAGATGGGCTTCAGTTCTGGCCATGGTGACAGGTAATCTCAGGTCCTATTTGCATTTACTGTATACCCACACTGGGTTCTATTTAGAGAGGCCAGTCAAGCCAATATATATCTCTTTTAAAAGTGTGAGAAAAACCGGGGCAGCTGGAGAAAAATCCAAATAGATCTAATGTTTCAGCCAGGGTTCCTTCCCTAGCTGAGGTTCAAAGTCTTGTTTAATGTCTTATTTGTTCATTTTTGTGCTATTTAATTTATGTTAATGCTGCTTTTGTTGATTATGTGCATTGTTCTTTGCTTGTCTTTAAGCTGCTCGCGTTATGTCCCTTATGTTTTGTGGGTGGTTCCACAAGAAGCAGGACCACCTGCCAATCACTGCCAGGAACTGCCCTCCACCCAATAAATCTTCTATAGCATCTTCCACAGTTCCATTTCGAATATGCCTAGGAATGGCGAGTTTATTTGTGCTTTTTTCTGTTCTTTTGTGAATTATTGGATTTTTGATCTGATCTATTTGCTCTGGTTTTGACCTTGCTCTGTAATTCTGTACTGGGACCTTGTTTGCCAGGATTGCCATTTTTTAGGCAACTCCATTTTGTCTTTTGTGTTCTATGGAGCTTTTTTTGTTTCAGAACATTTTTGTGAAAATAAGCCATTTTATTTTATAAACTTATGTGTTTTCCCTCATTACTAGTCATGTTTGATGACTTTCCCCTGTAGTGGACATTTTTGGGATTTATGTGCCTTGGAACTCCTAGATCATGACAATAGACCTAGGAAGTATGTACAAACTCCACACAGGATTTTAATCTAGGAGAGATGAGAAAAAAAAAAACAATTGAAATATTATCTAAGAATCAACATTGAAAAAAAAACACCAATATGTAACAACATGCAAGTGACTTGCCAAGTGAAATTGATAATGTCTAGACAAGGTTTTGGGACATCCTGTATGGTAATGAAAAGCTGAGAGAAGATGCATGGTTCAGCTTTAATAGCTTTCCACACCTCTCAACACTCCACAACCCCAGACTTGACAAAAAAGTATATCAGCATGAAACCGGATGAAATGTGCTAAGAATGAGGTGGACTAGACTGAATATGAGTTCTGTAATGCAATTAAGTTTCATATATAAATTGCTAATATTTTATGCATCCCTTGCCCCATTTTCAAAAACATCCATTATTTAGACCAATAAAGGGTAGCACAGAGCCTGATTCTAGTCCAACAACGATGAGAACAAAGCAGAAACAAACCTTGAGTTAAAACCAGCAATGCATGACAAAATACTCTAGTGCATTCATCCATACTTGCTCATATCAGGCTAATTTAAAGTTGGAAATTAACACAAACAGCAGGTCTTTGAGAAGAAAACCAGAGAACCAAGGACTCTCAAGCTCTGATCTAACAGCAGCGACAAAATGCAGCTCCATTTCCAGTAAATATTAAATGAAGCCAAACAAAGTAAGCAAGCAATATCTTTTTCACAATGACACAAGTGACACAAATGCAAAGGCTGCCAAAAAGATACGGTGATGAATCATATAAAGATTGAAAAGTTAATGGCTTTGTCACTTGGGTTCCCTGAGTGTAGCATCTAAAAGTTCAGAATGTGAGAATTAGGTATGTCATCTCTCTGATGATGTACCATTTAATATACCTTTGGATATTTTTACCAGCAATTCTGACCTCAGTTGTGCAGGCATCACCTGGTTTATCACGGCCATCTGTGTCAATGGACATTTTGTCTCCTACTTTATTTATTAATTTTCTCCTCCAGGTAATTTTGACTTTTCTTCTAATGTTCTATATTTCTAATCTCACACACATTTTTCTGTGTGTTACTCTTTTAGCACAGCTTTATTCAGGTCTGCGTTACAAAAGCTTTTAGTTATTTATAATTTTCAGTGCAGCTCTGCATCAGTGACTCATGATTAGAAGATGCTGACTACAGTTTGCTTAAATACATGTTGCCTGAAACCTTTCACAGTTTAATTAAGAGTGATATACAATTTCAGTACTCATAGTAAAAGTTATTTTAGCCATATTTCTATTATTTCCACTTGTGCCAACTAAGTAGTGTTGTTCTTTCCTGTTTTATCATTTAACATCTGAAAACCTTAAGTTGTCAAAAAATCTCCAAAAAAACAGTTTGAACTATTGTCTTCAAATCATCAATTAGCTGATGCAAATGATAGGCCACTAAAACTGCACAAAATGTTAAGTTTCCTGGTTTGTTTTCTGTTTATGCTTGACATTTCCTGGTTATGCAATGGTGCTGATCTTGTATTGACCACCAATGTTTCAGTGGCATTACCGTTTTCATTTAGCCCTTCAGTCTAATCAAATGTAAGTAATACAGTATATGAAAAAAGGATCAGAAGTTGTAAGAAATTGAAGGCAGCAGTTGAGTTAGAAGCTGGAAGGTGACACTTCACCCTACATGTGTTGCTAAAACAGGGGGCACAATAATAAATGCCAGAGATGGCAGAGCAAAGTCACTGCATCTTGTTTCCAGTTTACCGGTACACAAGCAGTCAGATCTTATAGGCTTCATGATTGTTCAAATGCCAAGTGCTCAGGGCTTTGTTTTGTCACAGGGCATGTAATTGAGAAAGCTCCAAATTCATACCACAAAGAATAACCAGAGGAAAAACAAAAGCATAGAGACCAGGTGGGTGAAGTAAATGGAAGGAAAATTAGAGTATACATAGATATCCACCTAACAATCATAGATGACGATAATAACATAGAACTCTTCCGAAGCAAGGGACACAAGGCCTAAAGTCACAACCTATGCAATAAGTAATTTTTTTTTTAAAGTTTTTGTTTCTCATGTAATGCATAAGGATACATTTCCTGCATCCTTCTTAAGTATTCAGAAAGATTATCAGAGTTTGCAAAATATAAACAGTATTCTAAGCAGAATAAATCCATTCCAAATTATTTCAGTAATATCTAAGCAATTTAAAACATTTCATAGGAAGTTCATTGTGCCTGAACTGTGATCTGTGTCTGGGCAGAAGACAGATGAAATGGAAGCAGAGGTAGCGTTCATCTGATTGAAGCCAGTGATTGTCTGTCTCTTTTGTACTTTCCTTTCTAAGAAGCCACAATCATGCACTTAATAACACATGCAATCTTAAAAAGATAATCACCACCTTGATCTTACACAATTAACATCAAATAATGAATTCTTTAAATATGTAGTATCACAAAAATAATTAAATATCATCAACAAAAAGAATAAAGAAAAAAAATAACAATAACAAAACAAAAAAAAAACTACATTTACTATATAAAATAATCCTAAATTGAAAAGTTCAAAGAAATAAACATTTAAATTGAAATTGATAAAAAAAACCTCTGAATACCTAAATATAAAACTCAAAAGGCCAAAAAAAGAACTCTAAATCTAAACTCCAAAAAAACTAGAATTAAATCAAGAGAAGGTTCTAGATGTTTCACTGTAGATCCATTAAGTGCTCTTCATTAAACAAGATCACAGTAAACAATCCAAAAAATGTAACAAGATATGCAAACCTTAGCCTTTTGATTAGGACTCAGGGGATGATCATCAGCAACAACAGTTAACTAACCGATGGTATCTCAAGCTAACAATAATTGAAAATCCCTGTTGATAACTGGAGGTCCCAATTATTAACAAGTGTAGAAATAACAATTAATAATAGAAAATAATGGAGGAAAACAGAAAAAGAAAGAAGTGCAGAGCCAGAGCACAGCTCAGTAAAACCATGACAGTTTGATAAATTCTGTTATGAATCTATGTTCGACATTTAAGATTTTTGTTTTGCCTTTCACACTTTTGTGATTTATTTTTATTTATTTATTGTGATTTAGTTTTCTTTTTGTTACCTTTTTGAATTAATATTTTCTACCACTATCATAATTTTTACTGTTCTTTTTATAGATACTGTGGGACGCCCAGGAGGAGGAGGAGAGGAGGGCTTGTGTCTCCTCCAGACCGTGAGGGGGCGTCTGTCCTTGTTATGTTGGGGGCCACGGGTACAAGGCTTGGAAGCCCAGCCCTGTAGGGACCCGTGGTCACGCCAGGCGGCGCCCCGATGCCGGTTTACCCCGTGTGGTCTTTGGCCGGGGATGGAGCCCGGCCAGGACGCCTTGGAAGACCAGAGGAGGGCTTGTGCCTCCTCCAGACCGAGAGGGGGCGTCCGTCCTGGTTATGCAGGAGGCCTCGGGTAAGGGGCTTGGAAGCCCAGCCCTGTAGGGACCCGTGGCCACCGCCAGGCGGCGCCCCAGTGCCTATTGATCCTGGGAGCCGGGAAGACGACAGGGGATACACGGACGGCTTCCGGGTGCGCCCGGCACTTCCGCCACACAGGGGTGTGGCCAGGACTAAGTGCCGGGAAGCAGCTGGAGCCCATCCGGGTTCCCATAAAAGGGGCCGCCTCCCTCCAGTCAGGGGTGGAAGTCGGGAGGTAGAGAGACGGAGCTGGAGAGAGGACAGGAGGCGGCCAGAGCAAAGGCACAGAGACTGTGGGCCCTGGACTTTGGGGGAATTCAGTGCCAGGGGCACTGGGGTGTGAGTGCACGTGACTTTTGACATTGGAAATTGTATATAGTGTAAATAAACGGTGTGATGGGTGAAAACATGTTGTCCGTCTGTCTGTGCCGAGGCCAGCGTTCACAATACCCTCATTCTGTTTGTTGTTTTTATGAGTACCTCTGTATTGTTTGAAACAATATACATTGCAAGTTATGTGGTTTGTGATCTGTCATATCATCTTACTTCACCAATATAAGTTGGTGGCACCCATTCCTTTGTATCTAAGCTTTGGATTGTCTTTCTAAAATGACAAATTAAGTAATAGTTCTGGGTAATTTAACAGAAGACAATATAAGGATCTTTGCTATAAATGCTTTTGACTGGAAACTCAGTGTTTTGTGTTTCTGGCTTTAATGGTAATTAAATTTATTTCTGACCTTCAGTTATTTCTTTTGGAACATCATAACATTAGGAAAGTTATTCAGCCCAACAAGCACATCTATCCTCTTCATCTAGATTGTCTAAAATAACATCAAGTTGAGATTTAAAGGTCTCCTAATTTCTATTACAGTACATACTATATGGTAATTTATTCCATTTGTCTATAGTTCTTAGCATAAAGAGAAACCTTCTAACATTTGTATGAAATCTGCACTTAAGTTTCTAACAGCACCCATGTGTTCTTGTTGTAGAACGTATTTTAAATTAACAGCCACTGTACTAATTCCCTTTGTAATTTTAAACACTTTGATCATGTCACCTCTTAATATCCCTTTTACTTAACCTAAAAAGGTTTAACTCATTCAATCTCTCCTCATAGCTCATACATCTTAGTCCTAGAATCAGCCTAGTCACTATACCATGGATGTTGTCTAGTGCGGCTATGTCTTTTTTGAAACATGGACACCAAAACAGAACACAGTACTCCATATGAGACCCCACTAGTGTGTTATATAACTTATGAATAATCTCCCTTGACTTGTACTCCACACTGTTGCTAATGGTCTTCTCTCCTTTTTTCATAGCCCAAAAAACATGCCAAACCTGTCACTAAGGTCTGCCAGAACCCCGGGAAGGTGGTGATGTTCTGGAGTAGACCACTAGAGAAAGAGGAGCTCAGATGAATGTTACTTGATTTTGCTTAAGAATAATTTGTTGCCATTTCAATACTTCTGATCTTCTGTTATTTAATTTTCAGGACTATTTCTGTTACCATTTTCCATGTTGAGTTCATAAGTAAATGGGGTACAAAGGTGGTACCCTAAATTTTCGCATTGTTTTGCCTTCCTCCTTGCTGCTGGTCACTTGATATATAAATTAAGAACCTGCCTGTCTCGGATCCATCTTCTAGTCATGCTAATTCTTGTATTAACTCTCTAGCATGTGATCCCTTAAATAAAATGGTTACCATAATATCACCCACTAAGATGTGTCCAGCAATGATGGGCACAGAAGCAGATAATGTCATTGGTACCTGACAATTTAAGAATGAAATGCAAATGATAACAACTAATTTCTAATCAGCTAACAAGCTGAATGTAAAAATAACAGTACAGCAAGTGTATTTATTAATGCATGACTTATACGGTTGTGAACATAACCAGTATCATTTACATAGTGTCTGGTCACAAATGTTAATCGACCTAAAACTGTAATCTGTAGACTGTTAGAGGAAAAATGATTTAACTGACAAAATTCATGTGATGGGGCAAGTAAAGTTTTCACATAATTCTTATGGATTCCAAGGTGGCAATGGCACAAGAAAATGTCCAGGAATATTTTATTACATTTCTAGCACATTCAATAGTGATTAATGACTAACATAGAAAGCCATTAATAGTGTAACAATATTTTTGATTGGGCTTATATCTTTAATGTCAGAAAAGATATTTTACAAGAGTAGCAAGACTGGTTCAGTTAAGGAGTGTAAAAGCTTTGTTTTGAGGCAAATCAGCACCAAGACATTCATTTACCAATATAAAAGCTGTGGCTGCCTCTCCATTTGTTTCATCATTTCTCTCACATACAAGTTCCTGCAGAATGAAGATTGATGACAACATGATTCACTCAATGTTACTGCAGTGCTACATTAATATGAAGGTGCTTGCCAGCTTGAATGCTTGTTAAACTACTCTTATTCAGTAGATCTCTGCTTTTACGAGTGATTATAGGAACTATAATAATGAAAATGGTGCTACGATTTCTGTTAAAAAAAATTCACATCTAGGCTGAAGGACTGAATATTATTTCACCACTAAAATATGATAATAAATTTTTATTATAATTGTTAAGGCTGAAGTGCTATAATGACTTGGCACAAAAATATAAATAAATACTCAATTGTCTTAAACATATAACTGAGTTATGTGAATGTTAACTATGACAAGGAGCCAAAATGCAGAAGAAAGCATAGGGTACAAACAGCAGTTCACAAGAGCTTGTTTCACCTCTGACTCGCACAGTCGGCATTGGCACCAGCCTACTTTATCCAGAGCCTAAAGGAACTCTAAAACACTACAGTACTAACAAAAAAACAACAGTCTGAGACACACAAATCAAAGTTTAAACATCAAAGGCAAAACGTGCAAAAGCACTAGGCAAACATACACAAAAGTGTCCAAAATGTTTGTGCAATTGCAAATCAAAATGATACAATCCAGCTTCTCCAAAAACATTAGGAGAGTAGACAATCTGACTATGCCTCCAAATCTCCTTTATAATTTAGAAGTAGCCATTAACAAAAACATTTTAAAGATCCCAGTGTACAGGGGGTTAAGGATCTATCACTCAACATTTCAGAAAAGGAGTAGAAGGTAGCGATGCACAAAATTCACTCAAGCTCCATATGCTCAAAGCATACAATTATTCAACTTAAAATCATCTATGGAGCACATCTGTCTCGTTTAAAATTGACCAAAATGTTTCCAGGGCAAGATCCAACCTGCAAACGTTGCAATCAAGTTTCAGCCTTATTGGGTCATACAGTGGTGTGAAAAACTATTTGCCCCCTTCCTGATTTCTTATTCTTTTGCATGTTTGTCACACAAAATGTTTCTGATCATCAAACACATTTAACCTTTAGTCAAATATAACACAAGTAAACACAAAATGCAGTTTTTAAATGATGGTTTTTATTATTTAGGGAGAAAAAAATTCCAAACCTACATGGCCCTGTGTGAAAAAGTAATTGCCCCCTTGTTAAAAAATAACAACTGTGGTGTATCACACCTGAGTTCAATTTCCGTAGTCACCCCTAGGCCTGATTACTGCCACACCGGTTTCAATCAAGAAATCACTTAAATAGGAGCTGCCTGACACAGAGAAGTAGACCAAAAGCACCTCAAAAGCTAGACATCATGCCAAGATCCAAAGAAATTCAGGAACAAATGAGAACAGAAGTAATTGAGATCTATCAGTCTGGTAAAGGTTATAAAGCCATTTCTAAAGCTTTGGGACTCCAGCGAACCACAGTGAGAGCCATTATCCACAAATGGCAAAAACACGGAACAGTGGTGAACCTTCCCAGGAGTGGCCGGCTGACCAAAATTACCCCAAGAGCGCAGAGAAGACTCATCCGAGAGGTCACAAAAGACCCCAGGACAACGTCTAAAGAACTGCAGGCCTCACTTGCCTCAATTAAGGTCAGTGTTCACGACTCCACCATAAGAAAGAGACTGGGCAAAAACGGCCTGCATGGCAGATTTCCAAGACGCAAACCACTGTTAAGCAAAACGAACATTAGGGCTCGTCTCAATTTTGCTGAAGAAACATCTCAATGATTGGCAAGACTTTTGGGAAAATACCTTGTGGACTGATGAGACAAAAGTTGAACTTTTTGGAAGGCAAATGTCCCGTTACATCTGGCGTAAAAGGAACACAGCATTTCAGAAACAGAACATCATACCAACAGTAAAATATGGTGGTGGTAGTGTGATGGTCTGGGGTTGTTTTGCTGCTTCAGGACCAGGAAGGCTTGCTGTGATAGATGGAACCATGAATTCTACTGTCTACCAAAAAATCCTGAAGGAGAATGTCCGGCCATCTGTTCGTCAACTTAAGCTGAAGCGATCTTGGGTGCTGCAACAGGACAATGACCCAAAACACACCAGCAAATCCACCTCTAAATGGCTGAAGAAAAACAAAATGAAGACTTTGGAGTGGCCTAGTCAAAGTCCTGACCTGAATCCAATTGAGATGCTATGGCATGACCTTAAAAAGGCGGTTCATGCTAGAAAACCCTCAAATAAAGCTGAATTACAACAATTCTGCAAAGATGAGTTGGCCAAAATTCCTCCAGTGCGCTGTAAAAGACTCATTGCAAGTTATCGCAAACGCTTGATTACAGTTATTGCTGCTAAGGGTGGCCCAACCAGTTATTAGGTTCAGGGGGCAATTACTTTTTCACACAGGGCCATGTAGGTTTGGATTTTTTTTCTCCCTAAATAATAAAAACCATCATTTAAAAACTACATTTTGTGTTTACTTGTGTTATATTTGACTAATGGTTAAATGTGTTTGATGATCAGAAACATTTTGTGTGACAAACATGCAAAAGAATAAGAAATCAGGAAGGGGCAAATAGTTTTTCACACCACTGTATGTTTTAGGCATGCACCAAATTAACATCATTTTGGACCAAAATATTTAAATGCCTTTCAGACAGCCTTGGTGTCATAATCTCTGTTTGTTTAACAGCTGTGTTTGGTGTACTCCCATATGGGCTTAAAAGGGAGAAGGAACAAACAAACTGTAATTACCTTTAATTCACTATTGGCACATAGACTTTTCTTGCTCAACTGGAAGAATCCTAACTCACTTTTTTTAAGGCAGTGGGTAACTGATGTTATAAATTATTTGAAATTGGAAAAAATCAAATTCTCACTTAGAGGATCTGTGCAAAACATTTTTAAAACCTGGCAGGATCTAATCAATAACATTTTAGAATAAACATTTCAATTGAGAAAGTGGAATCCTTTCCCATATTTATTTATTTGTTTGTTAATTTTTCCTACCATTAAAGTTTTACTCTGTTGGCATAGCTCTCTTTCTCATTGGGGAGGGGGTTGATTTGATTTGAACATAGTTTTGTAAAATTTGACATGCTTGTATGGAATGTTAACTGCTTTTAATAAATTCAATAAAACGTTAAAAAAAAGAAGTAGCCGTCAAGACCATATGACCTCACTTGATGCTACATTGATGCCTGAATCATACCATAAAAATATTTGTATAAAACAGAAGTATTGTGGTTCTGCCTGGTGTAAGCTGATAGGTCACAAAGGCAAACTGAAGAAAAGCCAAATATCTAGTGTTATCCAAATAATCATGATCCAGTGTATTAGCCATAATTGATAGTCATCAAAACAGGCAAACATCCTAGTTTCACAAATCAATCTAAAACTGACTAAATGTACTGCAAAGACTTGTTTATTATGTAGAAACATAGACAATAATAGTAGTGCGCTACAGTCATTAGTAGCAAATGGACGATGACATCATGTATCGTATCATTTGGCAGTCACATTGTTCGGAATGCAGTACCACTGCTATCAACAAGATGGTTGTGGTTGCTTGAGAAAGTTACAAAATAGTAGCAATACACAATATTAACATTTGCTGCTCCTAAGAGCCTCTATGTCCAGTCACTATGTAAGTCTTTGTATCAGTATACTGCTGCTGGATTATGTGAATTTCCCCTTGGGATTAATAAAGTATCTATCTATCTATCTATCTATCTATCTATCTAAGGAGTGGATGTAGGGTAGTCCACTCCTACAAGAACTTGGGGGCCCATATTAATGACAGGTTGGACAGGTCTTGGAACACAGAGGAACTATACAGTATAAGAAAGGTCAGAGTAGGTTTTTTCCTTAGGAGACTGTGTTCCTATGATGTGGGAAGTGACATCCTTCACATCTTCCATAACTCTGTAATGTATGATTTTCAATGCTGTGGTGTGCTGGGCTGGTAACATTACTTCAAGGAAGGCCCACTGAACCATCAAGCTTATTAAAAGGGCCAGCTCATTATAGTATGCACTCTGGACCCTGGAAATAGTAGCAAAGGAGCGAATTTAAAAAAAAAAACTGAGTGCTATTATGAACAATGCAGCACATCCTGTCTGACACACTAACATTGAGGACTTTCAGTCATCAAATTATTCAGCAGACGTGCATTAAGAAATGCTATAGGGCTCATTTTTACAAACAGAAATACACCAGCATAATGCCTCACTGTGACTGGGACTGTCAAGTTTTCTTTTTTTTTAATTTTCATGCTTTTTAGTTATTCTGGTGTGTCTTCAGACCATAGTGTGGATGCATATTTATTTATTTTTCTACCGTTTATATATTTATTTGTTTAAAGAGGTTCGATAAAAGACCAGATTTTCCCCATGGGACAAATAAAGTTCTTTCTATTTATCTACACCAGGGGTGTCAAACTCCAGGCCTGGAGGGCCGCAGTGGCTGCAGGTTTTCATTCTAACCCTTTTCCTAACCAGTAAGCAGTTTTTACTGCTAATTAACTTCTTTTCCCTTCAGTTTAATTGCCCTGTTCTTAAGATCTCAGTTCTCTGAATGTATTCCTTTCTTCATTAAATGACAGCTAAACAGAAATGAGATGTGAAATGAGCCAACAGATGACCAGCTAAACTGGGATTTCACACTCCAACCAATTTCATTCTAAGCAATCTCTTAATGAGAATATGATTCTTGCTATTAATTAGACTCATTATTTAATTGCACGGCTTGTTGCTGCTCTCATTCTGCCACTGAAGACATTTCCAAAACTGTTGATTTTTCTGTTTTTTCTAAGAACACCATCAAAATGTTTTGGTGACCTGATAGATCAACCTTACCAAGACCATCGCCGTTCTTTATTTTCAGCTATTGTGAGCTGGTCATGTGGCAGCTTGTTTTGTGTCTCATTATTGTTTGGCTGGTAATTAAGGAAAAAGAGACAATTCAGGGGCCAGAGTCAAGTTAATTAAAACTAAGGCAAAAAAGTTAATCAGCAGCAAAAACTGGTCACTAATGAAGAAGGTGGTTAGAAAGAAAACCTGCAGCCACTGCGGCCCTCCAGGACTGGAGTTCGATACCCGTGATCTACACAATATGGCAATACTGAAATGCCATAAACATAAGAATAAAATATTATAATGACTATAAAACAAAATCAAAACTAGTAACTATGCATAGAAATGCATTCTACCATGAACAAAACCCTAAAACTACCACAATTATCTATTCATCTATCCACTTTCTGACTGGCCTGTGCAGTTTAGTTCTGCAGGGATTCATAGTCTATTTTAGCAGCATTGGGTCAAGGCAGGAAGTACCCCAGGACAAAGCCCCACTCCACTGTAGGGCACATGTATGCACTTATAAATAGTCACTCATACGGACCAATTTACAGTTGCTGCAGGGATCATTATTATGGACTATGCATGAAATGATTAAAGCACTAGCTCACTTGGGTGAGTAGGTGTTTTGTCATTCAGTCTCTCTGCATTGTGCTGTACAAATGCTATCAAAAAACATTGTACATGTCAATGTATGGATGTTACTGGCTCCAGTATAGTTTTTTTATGCTATTCAGACATTGGTTGATAACTTCTAAGCCTGTCAAGCCATGTTAATTAAGTTCCCCTATCATATTATGAGAACTCTTACACATATGTACTGTATAATATATGTGCTATAGTCACAAGTCAAGAGGCATAGCTGATACTGTATATCCGTTAGCTCTATATCTGTCTAAGTCTCATGTCTTATCATCATACAGCCATAAATAAACACCTGGATTGTAAAATAATTACTTAATTCATCGTTTAATTTTTTTAACTTCTTATTCCACAGATATGTTCTACAAATTAGTGATATAGTGCCTGTTGGTGTCATTTCTCAGTCAGGCTTCCTTTGCTGGCTGGGGATCAGTCCATCATGTTTTATGTCTCTTCTGTTCATTTTTGATTATTTGATTTATGTTGTTTACATGCATAATTCTTTGCTTCTGGTTTTGTTTATTATTTAAGCTGACTCTGTTATGTTCAATGTGTTTTATAGGTAGTACTCAGAGAATCAGGGCCACCTGAAAATAACCACTAGAAACTACCCTACACCCGATAAATTCAGAGGGCCTCCTATTGTTCCTGGCGGTTCATTTCAAACATTCCTGGGAGTGGTGAATTTATTTGTGTTTTACTGTGCTTTTTGTGTTTTACAGATTATTTGACCATCTGCTCTGTTCCTTTTGATTATGTTTTTTGATTCTGTATTGGAACTGTGTTTGTGTGGATTGTCTTGTGTTTCAGGCAACTACATTTTGCCATTTGTGCTTTTCATAGCTGGCTTTTTGTTACAGAGCATTTTGTGAAATAAATAATTTTTTTATTTATAAAGATTATGTTCTTGCCCAGGGCGGCATGGTGGCGCAGTGGTAGCGCTGCTGCCTCGCAGTTAGGAGACCCGGGTTTGCTTCCCGGGTCCTCCCTGCGTGGTGTTTGCATGTTCTCCCCGTGTCTGCGTGGGTTTCCTCCAGGCACTCTGGTTTCCTCCCACAATCCAAAGACATGCAGGTTAGGTGGCTTGGTGATTCTAAATTGGCCCTAGTGTGTGCTTGGTGTTTGTGTGTGTCCTGTGGTGGGTTGGCACCCTGCCCAGGATTGGTTCCTGCCTTGTGCCCTGTGTTGGCTGGGATTGGCTTCAGCAGACCCCCGTGACCCTGTATTCGGATTCAGCGGGTTAGAAAATGGATGGATGGATGCTCTTGCCCTATTCTAACTGGGGTTTGGTGGTAAACCCACTCCATAGCAGCCATTTTTGGAAGTGCTATTGGAACTCTAGTGCTTGGAACTACTGTATTAGTCCACAACAGTTAGTTCTCGCAATGGTTTGGGCATGGTTAAGGGCAGCAGATGTTATTAGAGTACTGTTTCCCAGAATTCTAATTGGAAAGGCTGTCTGTATCAAATTGCATTCTATCAAATGAAAGCAAATGGTATTGTGTACATCATTATGTACAGTACAAATGGAGAAGTGCTTATTCTGACTAGTGTCAGATAACTCAATCCATGTATTCACTGAATGTTGGAGATGAGTGTTGTATTCTGTTTGAGAGCCTGTATGTACACTCAATACTGTATATATTTTAAACAGTAAAATAATTTAGAGCAAATACCTGCTCTTTTGCAGTCGTCTATCTGGTCCTTTGTTCTTCAGAAAAGTGGAGAAAGCCACACTTTCCATTTTCTTACACATCAGTGCTATTCAGGGCTAGAAAAACAAAACCAATCCGAAGTTGTGATAGTAGAAGGAGGTCTTCAAATCATTGTAGGAAAAGGTGAGAGTGGAGTGAAGTAAAATTGAAGTGAGAACTGTAATAATGTTAACTAAAAGCAAGTAATTATTCAATCAGTTTCATTTAATGATAATTCTTATGTAATAATACTCTTTTGGAACATTGAGAAGAACACTAATTTATTAAAAAAAAATTTAGAGTGGTATTATTAAACTTAATGTTCCTTTATTTCATTAGTATTTCATATAAGTATATCATTTCAATTTTTTTATCCCTGTGAAGCTATACTTCTGTAACTACTTCAGGCAAAATATGTGCTCTTCACTGGAATTCTCCAGTATCTAAATGGTGCATAACTTACTTATGTTGTTAATATTTGAGTTAAGTAATCTATTGGCTATCTTTCCAGACCACACATATGCCACAACTCACAATTTTTGATATGGAGTCTCTTCATGATGATCTTAATACACATTTAGAAAAGAATACATTCCTGCTGTTCTGCATTTAGGCTGTGCAGTGACTGAGTTTAATTGTCATAAGATCCATAAGCATCCTGCCTTACTGTTCTGATCGACACCCCGATGTGAACACTATCAAGCTTGAACTGGCATAATAATGTTATAATTTTTCTCCTCTGTACTTAGCATGTGACTGTTCCTGTTGAGTGCTCCTTATAAACTGCTTAATGGCTTTGCAAAGTACTAAAATTAAAAAAAACAAAATAAATGCACCTGTTATTATGCATTAATTGTAATTAAAGTAATTTGAACTAAGTATCACAGCATACCTCTATCATTTAGTCTGAAATAACTGACCTTAAATCCATCTAAATTTAAAGAACATGCCCTAACTTAATGCTGAGTACTGGCTTAGATGTGTGGCATTTAAGCAATAATTAACAGCTTCCAGCAGTGTCATAGGAAATAATTATCTCCTAAGAATAAACAATCTGCAACTGTTGATGAGATAGAAAGTGATTCACCTCGCCATGGCAAAATGTTCATTTTCTGTGGCAGATTCTTGTTCACAGTAATTGTGCCATTTTTATGCAAGTCATTTTGTGATGTTTGTGTTTTGTATCATTCATCCCTTTTTTTAAATAGTTATTTGTGGATGAGCACCTTGTACATACAGTACAATGGTCTTCTCCTAAGTTGGAGAACTGCTTTTGCTTTCTCAGTTACAAAGTTAAGATGTCAAATAAAGCAACAATAAATAAAAAAATGTAGAGCAATTTCTCAATGTACAATATACTATATTAAAACAAAGTGTAGTGTGCAATTCAAAAATCTGATTGTCACCATGATAATGGGCGTCAGAAAGCCAAACAGGGATACCAGATATCCTTAAGTCACACGTATAGTAGAAAAGAGGTTTCTTAAAATAAGGATGTGAGTTAAACGGGAAGGCATCATCTGTCAGACCATGGATCTAAAAACAATCTGTGCCCAGGGTGGTTTTGATCCTGTATTCTGGCACAACTTTCAATTCAACTTTATAAGCTATAATTCTTTAAAGCTAAGGTAAGATGGTGGACTCCTCTATGTGCCATCTACACCCAAAACAGAACATCTTTATTCAAAATAATTATTTAATATACAATAAAAGACTGCAAGGGTGGCATATCTAAAGAGAGAATACAGGTACAAAGTAACAACTACATAAACAGAGGCTAACCATAGTTTCCAAATTTGGTCTAATTATACCAATTTAAGATCAGTGACATTTGCTATTTCCTTTTATCCTGTATACAGCTCCACAAGCACAAAACATATTCTCAAACTCGCATCCCTAACTCTATTTCTATGTCAGTTTCTCTGACTACTTGTATCTGCCCGTCATTCATGCTTTTGCCCCAACTGGCTCTATATGTCATTCTGAGTCAATCCTTAGAACTCCTGTGTTTCTGGCACCAACGGTTCAGTCTGGCACTCCCAGGCTTCCTTGTATTCCTGAATGTCATTGAACAATTCAAAGGCCATGCACTTTTTAGTCTCTATGGCCTCCCTCATATTCACAACTGGGCATCACATAGACACCTTGTGCTAACACCTCACACTTTGAACAAAATCAAAAGGTTTCTGCCCCCCTCCCCAACATCTCTGTTAACATAATCCATACTGAGTAATTATTTCTTGAACATTTCACAAACGTAGAAGGTATAGCACCCTCAACATGGGTGCTTTTCAAATTGAGACACTCATGGATTTTTAATTCGGTAAGGGATCAGAAATTGAGAAGGCACTTCTGTGCACCACTGTGATGAGTGAGTAGTCTATGGCTCAGTCAGCCTGCTCCAGATGTTATTCAGTTCATAACTATTATGGATATGGTTAAGTTACCTCTCTTTGTCCCTTGTTTTCAGCCCAGTGTGGAATTCCATATCCTGCTTTGAATGGAGCTATACGGTCAAATGTCGCAAAGCAGGACTAAAATGACAACTCAGTACTTTCTTTTTAAATGATATCTCTCGTCAGACTGTCTATAGCTATATTTGCATTAATTTGATATATAGTCATTGTGATTAAACAGGAAGCATTATAAACAAAAGGTACATACACATGAACAAAAAGCTAGATGTTTGGCATTATTGTTAAACAAAAAGCACAATGTAACAATTGGTAATAAAGTGGAAGTATGAGAGAACATTTTGCTTGCTGATATATCTTTAGTACAATTTTATTTCTGTCGTATTCATGTACCAACATCTGACAAAACAAAGAAAATACCAGAGGACTAAATGAGGGATACAAAACATATTAACATTAGTACTTTTAAATGGGTGCAGTCAATGAGCAACATAAGGCTGATTTATACTTCTGCATCAAGCCTATGGCGTTGCCCACTTAGCCCAAAATGTAGGTACTGTGTAGCTTGATGTCCACTTCCTCAGAAAAGTGAGTATGCGTTTTATCAATGTGAGCCCTACACACACCCATATGACTTGGATTGACCAGTTTGGTAATTTCCTGAAATGTATTTCTGTTTATCTTCTGGTAGGATCCTGTGTAGTGAAGACCGCTCAGCTTGATGATGTTTCATAGGTAAAAGGATTTCAACAACTGAGGAAACTATGGGTCATAATTCCCATGCATTGATTCAGGAAGCAAGAAAGAACAGACAGGCAAATCAGAATCTAAATGTCAACTTAATATATAAGTAGAACTGTGTGCTTTGAGTACATTTGGGAAAAAAATCACAAATATGGATACCATGACCAGGTAGCACAGCCAAAGTCCACTTGTATGTTTAAAAACTGATGGATAAAGTGGTGCAAGCAATAAAATCAGTGTTCAGAGGTGTTTCTTCTTCTAGTACAACATTTCAACATCTGGAGAGCAGAGGACAAAGTAATGCTCCTCAGGACTGAAGTGAGACATAGAAGATATGTTAAAGGAACATTTTTAGTCCTACTTAATCCAAATCAAAGCCACAACATGATTTAAAAAAGGCAGAAAACAGCCTTGGACAATTTAAATTTCACATTTTTGCAGATGAGGGAGGACAACTATAGTAACCAGAGAAAAACTCATGAAAAAACATGCCAAAATGATTAAAACATTCTGAAAAGTTAACTGATATATCTCAATTTTGTGTGGCAGTCTAATGCAACACATGTATTTAATGATTTAATGATTATCTTTCATTTTTTTCTGTGGTGATATGCAACTCACACACAGGCAAGAGCACAATACTTGTGTATTGTGTGCTTTTCTTCATCATTTCCTAAAAAATTATCCTATCTCATCTTTTGGTGAATATTTCACCACTACCCAGAAGTCACTGCCAAGTATTCATCCTGATTATAGATTCAACAGAGGTTCAGTTCATTTAATGCATAAAGGACATGTTTAGACATAAGTAGGGTCTGTAGGCCCTTAAAAGTCACTGGCTACTATAATGCTTTGGTGGTCCCATTCACCACTATTACCTAACCAGATTAATACGCCAGGCAATCAAAAATGTATGTTGATTTCATATGGGTTCCTTAAATTCTGTCTTAATCCCAAAGCTTTGGCACCTTGAACAAAAGTAGACAGTGTTTTTTGTTCTCTTGTTATTTATAACAACATAAAGTATGTTTAAAGGATGGTTAGCACAGAAACACAACTAAACTAAAATTAATAGCAAATGACATGGGTGCCCTACACAGATCTTGTAGACATTAGTATTTTATGAAATCCTAATAGTGACTTCACATACTGTATGGTATGATTTTTTGTTAACCCTGTTCACCTTCAGGGCCCCATATTTGTCTAGGTCAGTCAGTCAATCCTGTCATTTTCCAACCCGCTATATCCTAACACAGGGTCACGGGGGTCTGCTGGAGCCAATCCCAGCCAACACAGGGCGCAAGGCAGGAACAAATCCCGGGCAGGGCGTCAGCCCACTGCAGGACACACACTCACAATTTAGGACCACCAATGCAACTAACCTGTATGTCTATGGACTGGAAACTGGAGTAATCGGAGGAAACCCACGCAGACACAGGGAGAACATACAAACTCCACACAGGGAGGACCCGGGAAGCGAACCCAGGTCTCCTTACTGTGAGGCAGCAGCTTGTATAAAAGGTGATGTGGTTGTTATTACAGCAGCTTCACCATTGTCTGAGTAAGTGTTCCCTGTGATTTTGCTTTCTGTTTGTCTCTTGTTTGGATATCTAGATTTTGATCCTTGCTCCATTTAAAGTTACTATTTTCTGTTTTGTGTTTTCTAGAATGTTTTTTTTTAGGGTCAGCATTTCTTTGTAGGAGATCTACAGTTGTTAATTTACCGCATATACTCGTGTATAAGTCAGGTTTTGAAACCCGAAAAATCATAAAATCATGCCCCAACTTATATGCCTATTCAAAAATATGACACTTAATTTTCTTTTTTGTACATATTCTTGCTTCCTCCAATCTCACACCAGTTTCTCAGACATATCGAATTTTGTTGCAACAGCACAGTTACCAATTTCTTTCACCACTTCAATGACTTTTAATTTAAAACCAGATTCATATTTTGTTCTGATCGAATGCTCCATCATAGATAACAGGTGCTTTTACGATAAAGGTGTATGAGAGTGTGAGATACAAAAAACACAAAACAGTGCAAATGTCACTTCGGAACAGTTCAGGTATTACTGTGTGGTTACGTAGGCACAATATATAGAAAAAAAAGTCAGTGTTCTCCATGGTTACTCTCTCAGATGGGCGTTAGCATGTCATAATCTCTTGGACCAATAGCGTGAGTTTTCTGCATTTGACTTATACGAGTGACAGTATAAAATACTGGAAATCATACGGTAAAATCAACCCCCAACTTACACGTGGGAGAACTTAAACGCGAGTATATACAATAACTAAAAATGGACAATGACACTTTACAAAAAATAGAATCTTGTAGAAATATACTGATGTACATTTGTGTTGCTAGTTCTGATAATACGTTATGAAGCTGTTAAAACAAACAGAGATGGCAGAGATACCTAATGTATATGATAACTCTCTAACATTTCCTTTTAAATTTACTTAGAGTGCTTAGAGTGCTTAGAGTGCTGATAATTTAGGCTAATGATCAGTTCATTTCTTTTACTAGCTAAATTGTATTGAAAAAACTTGACTGGCTGTGTGATTTATTTTCTGTTAATTCTGTAATTTCCTAACTATTTTTTGATAGGTCACTTGACAACAGTTTTCTGATATTTACTAATTTTTATGTTATCACAGTATAGATTTATGGTGTCACTACACGATAAAGCAGTAGTGAGTGCTACTCCCTCACAGATCCTGTATCCTGGATTCAGATCTCTGATGAATCATTGTGCATATGGAGTAAACGTGAGGATTTTGTTCAGGTATTCAAGTTTCCTATGATAGAGGAATGTATGTTAAAATAATGTGTGAGTAGGTGTGCTTCTGCATGTGGGTGTGTATCCTTAAATTGACTAGAGTACAACCAGCACTAATTCCTGCTTTCCATTAGATAGAATAGGCTTGCCTCTGCACAATTATATCTTGGTGCGTATCGATGAAGCTGATTATCATTGTCATATTGATCATTCACAAAATATGAAATAAAGTCTTCTTTTTAACCCACTTAAACCCTAAAATCTGGAATAGCTTGCCAATAGGAATTCGCCAGGCTAATACAGTGGAGCACTTTAAAACACTGATGAAAACATATTACTTTAACATGGCTTTCTCATAGCTTCATCTTAGTTTAATCCTGATGCTCTGTATATTCAACTAATTATCATTATTATTCACGGTGGCTCCAAAATCTGTACTAGCCCCTACTTTCTCTTCTGTTCTTTTTCCGGTTTTCTGTGGTGGCGATCTGCACCACCAGCACCTGATCAAAGCACAATGATGTCCCTACATTGATGGATTAAAGGCCAGAAGTCCACATGACTGTCATCATCAGATTCTTCCATGAGAACCCTAAATACAATGAGGACTGATTGAGGTCATTTATGTCAGGTAGAATGCCTAGAGGGGGCTGGGTGATCTCATGGCCTGGAACCCCAGCAGATTTTATTTTTATCTCTAGACATGTGGAGTTTTTTTTTGTTTTTTCTGTCCTCCCTGGCCATTGGACCTTATTTTTATTCGATGTTAATTAGTGTTCCACAATTTTAATTCTTATTTATTTTTTCTTCTTTTCTCTTTCTTCATCATGTAAATCACGTTAAGCTACATTATTTGTATGAAAATGTGCTATATAAATAAATGTTGTTGTTGTTGTTAAAAGTATTTTTATGTAAAATTAATAATTAATACTTAAATGAATCTTACAGTGGCCATAGAAATCAAATTTGCAAATCTCTATAATTACCTATATAATTAGCTATGATCTACAGATATATATTGTTATACACTGAATATAGAGCTATTTATTTCTGTCTAGCCTGGGGTATGTACACATCCAATGAGGTTTTCTCTTCAGGTGGAACCACTACTGGACAGCAACGCATTTTGATAATTCCTATGTCTTTGTATTGGTACAAAGAATCTATACAGAGTGAATTAAAAAAACAGAAAGTTAACTTCAGTTTATGTTCAGTTTAAATTTGCTAGATTCAACTCTCGGTCATGGAGGCCTTGATATAAGCTACATTCTACTCATCACATTTTCTTGTAATCACAGCTTTATTGCAGAACCAAGATAATTTTTTCTTGCATTAGTTTAGGACTGGTGTAATGTCTGGATAATCTTTTTATGTAATAATCTGGTAGGTAATGTCATTTTTGTATAAACATTTATTAAAATGCATAGCAGACTTACCTAATCTATGTAATTGGTAAGTGTTTGTCCCAATTATGCAGTCATTCCAGAATTAAACAATAAAGCCAATTTCTATGAAATGCATTATTCAGAAGCCTTATTAGCCATGCTGCATTATTACTTTTGCTTTGGAAGAGCCAGATGAAACTATCATATTATAGCAACATTATTGTCACATGTAGAGAGTACAGTGAAATTCTTACTTGCATGTGCTGATCAACAAGCAACATGTGACTACTGTACAGCAACATGATTAGATTAGATGTAGAAGATGAATTCAGTCAATGTAAGATTTTTGATATGACAGTTTATAAGTAAACAAGCATTTCCTCCTTGTACAGTAGCTTTTGATATTTGAAAACTAGAATGAGTACGGAATGCAAAGAAGTGTGAATTAGCATAAACCATCCTAATTCAAGGTGTTCATTAGAAATGTAATGATTTACTTCATGAGGTAGAAATAACTTAGAAATAAGAATAGTTTTGTCAAATATTTGAAATATTAAATTGTGTGCTCCAATTTAAATGGTTAAGTCTAAATATTCTTCATTGGAATATAAATTTGTCATTTTTCACCCTCTGATGGAGGTCCCTAGTAAAGGATCAAAAATAAAAAATTATATTGTATTCATAATCATTAACATTGAAATAGTCTTAAACAGTGGTTCCCAAACTTGGTCCTCGGGACCCACTACGGCTGCAGGTTTTTGTTCCAACCAACTTCTGTTTTTCATTGGACTCTGAGCCTAATTAAGTCAGTCATTATTTCACATTTTCTGTGTTTTGGAGTCAATGTAGAAATTACAAACTAAGCTAAGCAGACCTTTATTAAAACACCCTGCTCGCCAACCCATGGGCCTGCACTAAGCGCTAGCCTCTGTGAGGTTCTGTAGCTAATGTATGGGGATGCAGATGTACAATTTAAACAGTTTTTTAAATTCATTTGAATTGTTGCATATACATAATAGAAATATTTTACATTACAGCGAGAAAATAACCATATTAAAAAATAGTAAAACAATAATTTGAAAATAAATTATGTTCCATGTTGCGTTAGAGTTATTCGTTGAGTAATACGATTTTGTTCTGTTTGGCTTTGAAATTAACACGCAAATACTTTTTAAACTAACACTTTTACTGTAAAACTTCAGTAAAAACAATTTTTAAAATTACATTTTCGTCAATATCACATTGAATTTTGATTCTGTGTTTGAAGTTTCATCGTGACAACGCTACATATAACTGCCCGTGATTGAATTTCATTCCTTTCTCTCTATTAAATTAAATGACTTTTTCGAATGTATGTATGATCACCACCATCTATTTCAGCATAGTCTATTGATATGCATTTAACCAATTTGCTGTGTAACCGATCAACATTTTTGCCGTTAATTCAATCGACTTCATTGTTTCTCAGTGCTAGGATTGCCCGTGTACTCATTTTTTCTGTTGATAACCCTTTGTGATGAAATTCTTCAATAAGATTTGCAAATAATATATCTTCTTTAATTGGGAACTTAAAGTGAGGAAAATGTTAAAATTTATAAGAGCTGAGAGAGCAGGATTTGACAAAAGCATTCACATGAATGAGAGGTGAGAGTACCATGTGGGTGGTTGAATATGGTTGAGAGGAGGACGTGACTTTAAAAAATCTCATGGCCAAAGACTTGCAAGACCTGAAAATAATCTTTTCAAAAAAGTCTTGTTTCATGGCCAAAGTATCATTGCAGGATTTTTTTTTATATACTAGAGAGATGTAATAAACAGTTATAAGGGGAATATGTAGTTTTTTAAGTTGTAAACAGTATTTTCAACCTGATCATCATTCTGCTTTTCCAGGTATTCTGGTTATTTATTTGATGATCCTCTCTTACTAATTAGTAGCTCTAGCACTGAAGTCGTTACAGCTTCCATCATACTGGGTGTCCACTATGCTGGTTGTTAATTGTCTATTAGGGTTAAATGAAGGAAGCAAACTAGACAGAAATAATATGAAAATAACAAAAGAGAGTTATGCATTTATAGCTTTAGAAAAAAATAGAAATATTTCTAAATGTTTTATTAAATGTAAAAACCATACTGTTGTGTTCTTCTGAATGCAGAATAAGAGAAGAGTAAAAAAGAACAGCTAATTAAATGAGATCAGTTGTTATCTATTATTATCACCGATTGTGAATCTGGTTGGATCAAAAACCTGTAGCAACAGTGAGTCCCCAGAACTGAGTTTGGGAACCACTGGTCTAAAACAAAAATTCTGAAGCTTTTGTTTGAAATTTGTTATTTTTAATAGTTTGGGAGTTAGGGAGCTCGAGCTTAGTCAGATATCAAAAATATTACAATATTTGTGATTAGCAACCTTGAAATACCATAAACAGCACTTTGTATGCCTATATTACTGATCCCCATTCTTTCAAAATCTTGTGAAAAACAGGAGCTTTGAGTTGGTTTATGTAGTATTAATAACTTCAAGTCCATCTGATCATTTTTGATGAAGACACTAATAGGTTTAGTCTTCATCAGGGTAAGGGTGTAATTTCATGCATATAATATGGTATAAAATGGCCTAAAAACTTGTTTTTTTGGGCCAAGAGAGCCCAAAATAAGGGGCACCCTAAAAAGCGTGATGTTTTGCATAACTAGACATCAAGATGAGTTGAACAGTATATCATATGTGGAGGTTTCCTTGTATTGGTGGGTCAGTATAGTACAACAAAAACTGAAGTGATTTCAAAGCATTCATAAGGAATTCTTAAGAACGCAATATTCCAGCCTGATAGGAGGAGGGTTTCATTATGTCTCTTTTCCACTAGCTTCAGTGACCATCTTAGAACCAGACTGCTTTCTAAAGTTATTGGGAAAACGTTCACAGCTCTCATAGTCCTCTACTAAAGTGGAACCTGCATGGAGGAGAGTAGCTTCTAAAACACAGTGGTGACACTGAATTTAGGTCCTGTATTTAATCAGAAGACAAAACAATGGTCAAAACATTGTATCTCTCACTACGTCTTAGGCACTTGCTTTAGTTCCTTGAATCTATGTTTTCTCTGTTTTGTGGTACTTTCTCTTTATTTGTTAAAAATTAAGCCACAAGTACTTTGGACTAAAAGATTGAGATTGGACTAAATTAAGTGCAAGCACAATTTACAGACTGAGATGTTGAAAGTGTTCAATGTAGCTTGAAAACATTACCGTACGATAAGAAAGTATTAAGGCACATTTTAAAAGTTTGAAAAAAAAAGTGATAAATCATCAGGAAGAAAGTAATATTGAGCCTTGATATAATTCCCTTTGTTTCTGTTACATACATGCCTGTACAGATGTCTTTCTTTAATGTTTGAGGAAACCAAGTGATTGATGCCTTTTTTGGTATTCTTGTATATTGAAAAATTACCCAGAACAGTTCCATCAGCATTGCTCTAATTCCTATTTTTAACAAACAATTGGTATTTTCTTCAGCAGATAATTTCATCACTGAATGTTACTCATCATCACAATTGCATATGTATAATGATTAGTTTAAACAAATGGAGTGGTCCGATTAGAATTAATTTGTTTGGAGTGTGGCAGAGGTGAACTAATGTCTTTCTTTAGGGGACTTAGCAAAGAATAGTTGATAAACAAGCAGGGTTCTGTTTCAAAGGAACCCTTTGTCAAACTCAAAACGCTTGGCAGAATCTGTAGCAAAAGCAAAATGACAATTACAACCAGAAATGTTTCCTAGAATAGTTTTTATTTTCATTTACCTGTCATTACAAAAAGACAGGTCTTAATATTCCTATGATTTTTTTATGCAATGGCAAAATGTCATGCGTTCAGTGTGAAAAGCAGATTAAACATGGCTGTCTAGTTAAAAAAAAAACAAACACAATGATGTCACCACAACAATAATGAAATAGTTCAACATAAAAAACTGTAACTTTCATAAACAAGACAGCACTAACACTAATGCATGCAGCATTGACTATTGTGGAAAAAGGTTTGAGGAGTTGGGCTTCCTATTCAACACAACAGCATAAGTAGAAAATAATTTTCCTTAACTAAAATTACAAAAATGTAGGCAATGCTGAAATGAGGAATTTAGCAATTAGATTAGTTTGACAGCCATTGTTTAATAAAGAAAACATTTGACTGTGCTGAAACAAATAGCCAGATCTTCTTTATAAAAAGTTTACTTTTCACCCAGCGTATTTAAAGCTACAAAATTAGTTTATAAAAATGTTTCTATGGGCAAACTTAAAAATGTTTCATTGCCTACTTTATTATAAGTACACAGTTTTTCAGTGATATGAAATAAAATTGACTTGAAAAAAGCCCACCCACAATGTTTAGAGTAGACCTCACCCCTTCCAGCACAGACACTATAACACAGAGCTGCTCCCAGAAGGTGGCATCACATATTGACCAGGTATTTGAGGAGGACAGAGCTCCAACTCTTTTGTTAATTTTATATTGGCTGCCTGAAGGTGCTTAATTTTCTTGCTTACAGACCCAAAAGAATGTTATTCATGTTCTAATTAAAAGGGGTGACCTGGTTAGTACCCCAACCTTTTGTCTTTGTACTCCGGTCTGCTTTCCCAGGCTTGTTACACTACATAAAAGGCAGAACAAATGTATAGTTTTTTCTTGAGTTCTAGATTTATATAGTTTCAGATTTTAATTAGCTCAACTAAGAAAACTTAAAATGGGCTTCAGACATGAGACTATATAAAGTATACTGGAAAGCAATTCCATGCTGTTTTAGCTGGCAAAAATAACAACTGCTCCATTGATACATGCCTAATTTACTAAAGACATGTCACCTTAATATCAGTTATACTGGTGGCATTTGGATGACTTAAACACATAAGGATCCATTCCAGGTTGGATATGGACTGTCAGAGGTGCCAGGGGCGACGACCCGGCCGGGACGCCATAAAGGACCAGAAGAGGGCATGCGCCCGCCTTGGATCACGTGGGGGCCGCCACCCTGGTTGCTTTGGGGCCAACGGGTTGAGGGCACGGAAGCCCAACCCTATAGGGGCCCGTGGTTACCGCCAGGGGGTGCCCCAATGCCTTGGGAACCCTGGACCTCAGTACTTCCGCCACACCAGGAAGTGCTGGGGGGAAGAGAAGCAGGGACACCCGGAATGCTTCCGGGAGTACAGCCGGCACTTCCGGCACACAGGGGCGTGTCGGCGGGTGATTGCCAGGGAGCACCTGGAGCATATCCGGGTGAGGATAAAAGGGGCCGCCACCCTTCATTCGAGGCTAGAGTCGGGTGGAAGAAGGACTAAGCAGAGGAGAGTGGAGGCGGCCTGAAGAGTGGAGGCATTGTGTGTTGGCCAGGACTTTGGGGACTTGGGGTTTGTGTGCACTTGGACTTTGTAAATAATAGTATTGTAAATAAATGTGTGGTGGGTGAAAAGCAACATGTCTGCCTGTCTGTGCCTGGGTTACGTTCACAGGACAAAATAAACCAATGTAGGATGTGGGTGTCACTGGGGTATCATTGTTTACTTCACCAACAAGAATCATCTTGCACATACAGCATGTATCGTCTTAAATAACTATAGCTCTACTTTTAACTGAAATATCTTTCTCAAATGTTTTGATAAGCTGGTACACACAGTCTGAAGGCTTTTGACACAGTGCCAGCTCTAACTTTAGGCAAAAGTGAAAAACCATGGAGTCTTGAAGGCAATTGCTATACATATATTGCATGGAAGAAGGTGTGGAGGAGTTCTCCATCTAGTTTTGAGTGGGTGGCCTCTCTAGAGTTTTGATTGCGTTGTTACCTAGATATTTGAAGAAAGTGTGCTTGTGGGGCCAGGAATGGGGGGTAACTCCTTTCAAGTGTCAAGTGTAGTGTAACACAGACATGCTACATGTATTATAGTTGATAAAGTGCAGCTCTACCTAGGTGACTGCCTAGTTTGCCTATGTGGTAGAGTTGGCCCTGGACACAGAGATCAATCAGTCCTTGTGTTGGTGTCTATTGGACTTACTTTCTAATATTAAACAGATGGTGAAAGTAAAGAATACCATTTCTATGCCTTTCACTCAGAGTACAAGTGCCCATAATGATGGTGTCTTGTCACAGTTTTTCATATATTGTATACTAGTGACTGACATTCATGTGCAGACTATATCTGAAAGGTCAAATTTATCACAAATGATGAGAAGTATGTGCAAAAGAAAAAAAACAAATAACTTGTGGTCAAGTTTCAAGAAGAATGGTACAGTGGTTAGTAATACTGTCTTACAGTTGCAGGGTCCCTGGTTTAAATTTTGGCTTGGGCACCATATGTTTTAACGAAGACTAAACTCCATAGTGGTAAACACAGAGCATTGACCTGAGTGATTATATCATGGACAGACTTTTGAGGGTACTCTACATATCAGACTCTTTATCAGTCATTTTAATAGCTCTTGGGATATTAGTTCAGGTTTACTTAAGGAGGTTACCCAACAAAATCATTTTTATATTCTTTACTCACTGGTTCACTTCAACATTGTTAACCCATTCATTTTGGTAGTCTATTGCTCAGTTTAATTGTTCCATTGTCTAAATTGCAGGAGTCCATTTAAAACAATATAGAGCTGATAGCAAAATTGTACTGTAGCACCAGCCATGTGAACTGAAAATACAACATAATCTGGTCACATTTTATTTATTTTTAATTTTATTGTAATTATTCCATACAAATAGATCAATTTAAAAAAAAAAAAATAGGATGAAAACAAACTGACCCCCACCCCTAAGAAAGAGAGCATGGCCAACAGAATAAAACTTAAAGCTTGTAAACATACCTAAAAGGGCAATAGAGATGAATGGAGAAGAAAAAGAAATGTGGAAAGAATTGCTTCCTCTGTGCTTTAAGAGCTTATTTTAAAATATTATTGATTAGATCCTGCCAAGTTTTGAAAAAATTCTGTACCGATCCTCTAACTGAGAATTTGATTTTTTCCATTTTCATATAGTATAACACATTGGTTTCCCACTGACTTAAAAGAGGAGAGATAGGATTCTTCCAGTTTAGCAAAATAAGTCTGCGTGCCAATAGTGTAGTGAATGCAATCACAGTTTGTTTGTCCTTCTCCATTTTAAGCCCATCTGGAAGAACACCATACACAGCTGTTAATGGGTCAGGAGGGATTGTGATACCAAGGCTGTCTGAAAGGCACTTAAAAATTTTGGTCGAAAATGATGTTAATTTGGTGCAGGCCTAAAACATGTGACCCAGTGAAGCTGGGACTTGATTGCAGCGTTCGCAGGTTGGATCCTGACCTGGGAACATTTTGGACAGTTTTAAGCGAGACAGATGTGCTCGATATATAATTTTGAGTTGAATAATTGTATGCTTTGCGTATATGGAGCTTGAGTGAATTCTCTGCATTGCTTCCTTCCACTCCTTTTCTTATATATTGATTAAGAAATCTTTTTCCCATTGTCCTCTTGGATCTTTGGAAGGGAGGGACTGTAAAAAAAATGTATATATTGCAGAGATGGTGTTTAAGTCCTCGAAATTGAGCAATATTTTTTCCAGCATGGAAGAGGGTGCAAGATGAGGAAAATCGGGCAGGTTCTGTTTAACCAAGTTCCTAATTTGAAGATAGTGAAAGAAATGTGTAGCTGCAAAGTTATATTTGGATTGTAATTGTTCATATGATGCAAAGATGCTGTCTATATAAAGATCTCTAAGCAATTTAATCCCAAATCTTTTCCAGATATTAAAAACTGCATATGTTTGCATGGATTGAAAGAGGTGGTTCTTTCGCAGAGGTGCCACAGATAAAAGATTCTCTGTCTTAAAATGCTTTCTACATTGGTTCCATATTCTGAGTGAGTGAAGCACGATTGGGTTATTAGTATATTGGCGATAACTTACATTTGTTGGGGCACAGAGAAGGGAATATAAAGAAGTACTGCAGGATTTTACATCTATTGCGGACCAAGCCTGTGTATGTTCATCTATTTGTGTTCAGATTTGTATAGCTTGTATGTTTGCTGCCCAGTAATAAAACTGAAAGTTAGGTAGAGACATGCCACCTTCTGCCTTAGGTCTTTGTAGGGTCGCTCTTTGGATACATGGATGTTTTGAGTTCCAAATAAATTAGGTTATTGTTGAATCTAATTGCTTAAAAATGATTTATTAAAGTATATTGGAATGTTTTGAAATAAAAAAAGAAGCTTAGGAAGAATAATCATCTTAACAACATTAATTCTTCCAGCTAGAGTGAGATGAAGGGTTGACCATCTATGTAAGTCTTGCTTAATTTTTTCCATATAGACAGTGACATTTTGTTGATAAAGAGCTGTGATATTTACCCCTAGGTATTTAAACTGATCTGCAATGATAAAAGGTAGGGTTTCCAATCTAATATTATATGCTTGAGAATTCACTGGAAAGTATACACTTTTATTCAAATTAATTCTGAGACCAGAGATCTTTTGAAATTCTGTGAGTGCTGTTAAGACTGGTCACATTTTAGATTAGGTAATAATTATAAAGCAGCTAATAAGAGTCTATGAATATTTTTATTATCTATGTTGCTAACAATTATAAATTATTATTAAAAGTAATAAAAAGGCTTATCATTTTTCTTATAAAATGCAGACCTCAACTAAAGTGTGGATTTTGATTTGTTTAGATTTTTTGTTGGCTTTGACTTTATTATTTGGAACAATCTGGAGTAGAAAGTAATTTTTGGTGCAATTTGAAACTATAAAACTTGATTTTACCTTTAATTTATTGAGCTAAATAAATGTATTTTGGCCTTTTAAAGTGATCCTACTTGCTACTCACCATTTGCTCAGTTCTGTTTCTATCCCAAAATTAAATGATTAAATAGCCACTCCACCTCTGCTGACCATTTTTGTTTTTTGCCAGTTCTTAGTGCTGTTGTTGTAAACGTAATAAATAATTGTCAGAATCTATTCAAGTCTCAAACAGGACATTGTTTTTGGTGATTCCATCCATCCAACCATTCCAGGTCCCAAACAGGAGTTTCTTTTTGGTGACTCTATCCATATTTTCATTTTCTAACCCCATTTATTCTACGATAGGGGCAACCATGAACGTTGTTCTATTTTTTCTTTGGTATGACCATTCTCAGTCCTTACCTCAAAAATTTGTGTGTCAACCTGTCAGCATTTTTGTGTCTTTCTGCTGGATGATTGGAGCCTTTTAAATCCTTTTAGAGGTCAAATGAATATGGAAACTCCACTGCAGGACTGCACCATTGTTGAACAATGTATCGTAGTGAGATTCCTTTGGGAAGTGGGAATGAAACTTTCTGAAATTTACAGAAGAATGTTTTCTAAGAAGCAAATGCAGCATTACTCAATGAAAATGTTACGAATGTATAGAAAGGTTTAAAGCTTGGAGAACAAGTGTAACCAAAGAAGCTCAATCTGCTTGACCATCAACATCACACACACACACACAAGTCTACATCAACATTGGAAATGTCTTCATCAAAGAAGACTGATGAATTACACTGTTGCTGCACATATGAATATCAGCTATGGATCTACACATACCATATTACATGATGACTTGGGGTATCATAAAGTTTGTGCAACAAGGGTACCCAAAGAGCTTCCTGATCTGCACAAGCCACCAGCTTTTGGTGAATTTCAGCAGGTTTCACTCCCTCTGAACAAACATCTCAATATGGTGCATTGTTCAACAATGATGTGGTCCTGCAGTAGAGTATCCATGTTCATTTCACCTTGGCTTCAACTAAACTTACACCAGCTCATTGTGCTGTGCATGTTCAAACTACCCATAAGCCACCGCAAAAGTGTTGTATTGCATCAGCCGGTATCTGTTAAGGTTACTGTGTAATTTCAAATTGCCTTTACTTTTAGATTTACCCTTGTGTTGAGGTTTTATTAGTGGTGTCAGCACATCACACTTTTTCATAAAAAACAAGAGTATTTACGAAGCGATAATTGCTAATGATGGATCATTTGCCTCTATTATCATTGCACATGTTCAATTGTAAAGATGGTGTGCATGGTATTCACAATAATGAGAAAGGCAAGACTGAACCAATTTATGCTTTACAATGTAGAATGAAAGCATAAAATGTCAAAGCCCCACAAGTCCTCCTACAATGAAACAGTGGGAAAAGAAGCCATTCATTAGAGTAAACTAACCTCTATTTCTAAACAATAAAGTGAGAAAAACCAATCTTGTGACTGGTCATCCATGCTAACATGCTTGATACCAATTTTTATAGGCTGATTACCGGTCAAAGGTTACTGCAGGCACTTCTGCTGCATTTCTTGAAGACAGATAAGCTTCTCCCTGACCACAACAGAACAGTACAGAGATGAAAGAGAAGTAATATTGCAGTATGGATACATTTATATGATGCCTATTAACTACAGTATATCACAATGTCCTGATGTCTTTCAGTTATAATAAAACACTAATCATACTAATAACATCTTCTTTATACTTTCTGGTTCAAACATGTTTAAACTGCAGAAATGCAAAGAAATGGGAAATATTGCTGTTTTTGTGCATGGCTCACAAAAAAAGGGTATATAATTTCACTAGTAGTCATATTCAGTTTTGCAATTGCAGGATGCAGTTCCTGAATATTAGCAGGTGAAGACCTCAAACATTTATATGATAAGACTGCACTGTCAAGAAGAACAATATACCAAAACAAACTAAGACAAACACCCAAAACTGTGCCTTCTAATCTCTCTAGTGAGACACCTGGCGACACTACCTCCCTGTGCCGGAGAGCCTTACCGATCTGTAAGCTTACTATTCCAAGCTCCAAGGCTCTCTAGCTAAGGAGCTACTTTATACTTTCCTTTGAAACTTGGAACCACTTCTGGGATCAGAAATACTTCCAAAAGAGTCCTATGTCCTTTTTTCCTGAGTGCACACTGGTGGCCCCTGGCTTACCTGCACTCCTAAGCCCTATCTATTAAAAGGTGAGGCCCTATTTCTAACAGGAGGAGTAGGAGGAGGAGGTTGGGAGCATGCACTGATAACATGTTGCACACCCACCACATGTCGAACCACATAGATTGAGATCTGAGTGCAGCGGGTGACACCTCAGCACCACACAGGAACCGAGTGAGGTTTTTCAAAGTGGCTAGAGTGCCAATCCTGCCACCAACCCCCAAGTTTTGCTTGTAAGGTGAAGAAACTGTTTGCAGGGCTGGATGCCGATTAACACCATAGCCAGATCCATCCATCTATCTTTTTCTGCTTATCTGAGATCGGGTCGTGGGGGCAGCAGCTTGAGCAGAGATGCCCAGACTTCCCTCTCCCTGGCCACTTCTACTAGCTCTTCTGGGGGAATCCGGAGGCGTTCTCAGGCCAGCCAAGAGACATAGTCCTTCCAGCGTATCCTGCGTCTTCCCCCGGGCATCCTCCCGGTTAGACGTGCCCAGAACATCTCATCAAGGAGGCGTCCAGGAGGCATCCTAACCAGATGCCCGAGCCACCTCATCTGACTCCTCTCGATGTGGTGGAGCAGTGGCTCAACTTTGAGCTCTTCCTGGATGATCAAGCTTCTCACCCTAACTTTAAGGGAAAGCCCAGACACACTGTGGAGGAAACTCATTTCAGCCACTTGTTTCGCAATCTCGTTCTTTTGGTCACTACCCACAGCTCATGACCATAGGAACGTAGATCGATCAGTAAATTGAGAGCTTTACCTTTCGGCTCAGCTCTTTTTTCACCATCACAGACCAATGCAGAGCCCACATCACTGCGGATGCTGCACCGATCCGCCTGTTGATCTCACACTCCATTCTTCCCTCAATCATGAACAAGACCCCAAGATACTTAAACTCCTCCACTTGGGGCAGGATCTCATTGCCAACCCTGAGAGGGCAATCCACCCTTTTCTGGCTGAGGACTATGGTCTTAGATTTGGAGGTGCTGATTCCCATCCCAGCCGCTTCACACTTGGCTGTGAACCAATCCAGTGAGAGCTGAAGATCACAGCCTGAGGAAGCAAGCAGGACAACATCATCTGCAAAACGCAGTGACCCAATCCTGAGCCGACCAAACTGGATGCCCTCAACGCTCTGGCTTCGCCTAGAAATTCTGTCCATAAAAGTTATGAACAGAATCGGAGACAAAGGGCAGCCCTGGCAGAGTCCAACTCTCACCAGTTGGACTTACTGCCAGGAATGTGGAACAAGTTCTGACACCGCTTGTACAGGGACTGAACAGCCTTTATCAAGAGGTCTGGTACCCAATACTCCCAGAGCACCCCCCACAGGATTCCCTGAGAGACATGGTCGAATGACTTTTCCAAGTCCACAAAACACATGTAGACTGGTTGGACAAACTCCCATGCACCTTCCAGAACCCTGCCAAGGGTGTACAGCTGGTCCACTGTTCTGCGACTAGGATGAAAACCACACTGTTCCTCCTTAATCCCAGGTTCGACTATATGATGGACCCTCCTCTCCAGGACCCCTGAATAGACTTTTCCAAGGAGGCTGAGGAGTGTGATCCCTCTGTAGTTGGAACACACCCTCCGGTCCCCCTTCTTAAAAGAGAGGGACCACCACCCCGGTCTACCAAGACATTCTACAACATTCAGAGCCTTGAGGAACTCCGGGCATATCTCATTCACCCCCGGGGCCCTGCCACCAAGGAGTTTTTTGACCACCTCAGTGACCTCAGTCCCAGAGATGGGGGAACTCACCTCCAAGTCCCCAGGCTCTGCTTCATCATTGAAAGGCATGTTAGTGGGATTGAGGAGGTCTTCGAAGTACTCCCCCCACTGACCCACAATGTCCAGAGTCAAAGTCAGCAATGCAACAGCCCCACCATACACAGTGTTGATACTGAACCGCTTCCCCCTCCTGAGGTACCGGATGGTGGACTCCAAAAAGGATGGGTACTCCAGACAGCTGTTCGGCTCATACGCACAAACAACAGTTAGGACCTGTTTCCCCACCCGAAGGTGGAAGGAGGCTACCCTCTCATCTACTGGTGTGAACCCCAATAAACAGGCTCCAAGTCGGGGGGCAATAAGTATGCCCACACCCACTCGGTGCTGCTCACCGGGGGAAACTCCAGAGTGGTAGAGAGTCCAGCCCCTCTCAAGGAGATTGGTTACAGAGTTCACGCTGTGTGTCGAGTTGAGCCCGACTATATCTAGCCGGAACCTCTTGACCTTGCACACTATCTCAGGCACCTACCCCTTAAGAGAGGTGACATTCCACATCCCAAGAGCCAGCTTCTGTAGCCGAGGATCGGACCACCAAGGTCTCCGCCTTCGGCCACCACCTGACTCACACTGCACCCAACCTCCTTGGCCCCTCCTACAGGTGGTGAGCCCATGGGAAGGGGGACCCGCGTTGTTTGTTCGGGCTGTGCCTGGCCGAGCCCCGTGGGTTCAGACCTGGTCACCAGGTGCTCGCCATCGAGCCTAACCTCCAGGCCTGGCTTCAGAGGTGGGCCCTGGTGGCCCGCGTATAGGCAAGGGAAAACGCCATCCAAAGTTTTTCTTCATCATAGGAGGTTTCCTGCCCATCTAGGCAGCATAGAGAAATCCATGATCATGCAAAAGAGTCCATAAAATGAAACTGATGAAAGAAGAAAACCACTTCTCCATCTTGCACAGGTCTTTTGTATTTGCCTTACATTACACATACTTCTAAAGTATGTGATGTAGACATGACCATTTTTAAAATATCATTTTTTTCTGCTTGATCAATTTTACTTCATCTGAACAAAGCAAAAGCTCATTTATTTGGGAAGGTTAAAGGGACTAAGGAATGAGATATGAGTCACCGTGTTTGTACTGCTCACCTACAAAATCCAAGTATTGATGTGTTGAGACAGCATATACAGGAGGAATTGAAAAAGAAACACATGGGAGGCAGTGTTTGACCATGTAAACTGCAGCTCTTCTCAATAGACACATGTTCAAAAGTATAAATGTGAAAAGAAAAGGCAAAAGGAGTAAAAAGGTTTGGGAATGGCCACCCCTTATACTGAAAAAATTTAAATCAGAAATCAAGCATGTCCATACAGAACTGAGTTCCCAATGGAACTGAGTTAACAGGGTGAGACTGAGTTATAAATATGACTAAAATAGGAAGAGGATGGATCAGAGTGGCTAGAACAGAAACTTATATCTTTTGTAGGTGGGTTCTGGAATAGAATTGACATCATCAGAGAGAGTTGGAAGTGACATCCTCAGTGGGTGAGTCGATTGTGATGTCATTGGGAGGCATGTTCTTCAGCTGGTCTGCAGAGGGACAAAAGGAGAAAGGATCAGATGACAGCGGCAACCCCTGGTCTGACTGAGAAATAACACAATTTGAGTTCATCAACCGTCTCCTATGTGCACGTGCCTGACAATGTGTTAAATTGTCCTCAGATGATCATTTGTTGCATAATGCTCCTCTGGTTAAAATGCTACTAATAGTTATTTTGTGAATGGAAAAGATGAGTTTGATTAAAATAAAAGTTTGGTAAGGTACCTATTGTTCATTTTTTTCACACAGAAAACACAATAATGCTTCTATTAAATTCTACTGCTTAACTGTATAATCAAGCATAAGAATGGAACAACATTCTAAAATGTATTTTATCCAATTCAGGTTTACTTAGGGCCAATTGCTCTCTCAACAGCATCAAATGCAGCATTGGATACAACCCTAAGAAGACCTCAGTCCCAGTCAGGCCACAATTATGTAGAAATCCATCCATCCATCCATTTGCCAACCCGCTGAATCTGAATACAGGGTCACAGGGGGTCTGCTGGAGCCAATCCCAGCGAACACAGGGCACAAGGCAGGATCCAATCCTGGGCAGGGTGCCAACCCACCGCAGGACACACACAAACACACCCAGCACACACTAGGGCCAATTTAGAATCGCCAATCCACCTAACCTGCATGTCTTTGGATTGTGGGAGGAAACCGGAGCGCCCGGAGGAAACCCACGCAGACACAGAGAGAACATGCAAACTCCACGCAGGGAGGACCCGGGAAGCGAACCCGGGTCTCCTAACTGCGAGGCAGCAGCGCTACCACTGCGCCACCGTGCCGCCCTATGTAGAAATCCAAGGTGATAAAGACTTTATTATCATTAAAGAAAATGTGAATTGTCACACAGGTGTGCAAAGGTTGGGGTGACAAGCTAGCAGTACTCTGTTTAACTGGTAACTGTGATGTCAACACAATTTCACAAGTTAAACAACTCTTAGCTGCTGAAAGCTCCATCACTCCTTGCTCTGGGGTCAAACAACGATCTCCTGGCTTCGTACTTCTGGCTTTATGGGTCCCAGCTCTCAAAGGATGGGACAAATGCTACCCTTTGGAGGTGGGGCCATGCCTCTTCTCCTGGGTGATTGCTCAGTGTGTTAGAGAAAATGAACATACCATTAGCAACAGTGTCCCCTACTGATAAGGAAAGGTATTTGTCCACTTACCACAGCCTTCTTGGGGCCTCATGTATAAATGGTGGGTATACACAAAAATGTTGCGTAAGAACGTTTCCATGTTCAAATCATGATGTATAAAACCTAAACTTGGCATAAAGCCACGCACATTTCCATGGTAGCTAATACCCTATTGTACACAAGTTCTCTGCTCGGTTTTGCAGACTGGCGGCACCCAGCGTCAAAGCAGTGCTACTGTTCCTGTGTGGTTATCCTTTCTTTTTTAGATCCACATCCCTGACGTGGCTTTATAAATACACTGAAATTAACCGCATATTGTTTATTAGTTTAAAGCATCTGATTGTAATTAACCTGTAACAATATAATGGTCCACAGAATGGTCAAACTATTCCAAATACCATAAGTGCTTTAATGTTGTTACTCTCACTGCACCTCAGATCCCACATCAGATCATCTTTTTCCTTATTACTCTCACTGCACCACTCGGAGTATTTATATCACTGTATCTGAGTGTGAATCACAGCTCTACAGCAGCTGATTGGAAAGAGAATTATCGGTATACAGCATCAAGCACACACTGCCTCACCCATGCTGTCTATTGAACTGCTCTCATATGACAAACGCTTCAGAGACTTTCCTGTACTGACCTCACAGTTCAGAAACAGTTTCATCCCAAGAACTCTAAACGCACTCAATCAGTCCATCAAGTGCTCCTTGTAGAACTGTTTGTACTTATTAGTACGATCACCTCACTGTAAACTTGCACTAAAGTTATAATATTGCACAACCTGAGCCACTTTATAAAGCGCGTATTTACATATGATGACGATATCATTTTTAAGATTAAATGCAGCAAAATATGTTTATTATATTATACAGATAAAACTTTAACTTTAACTACATGGTGTCGCAGTGCTAGCGAGCCGCTGGCACTCCGTTCACAGATTGTTCCTGCCTCGCGCTGTATTCTTGCTGGTGCTAACGCAACACTGGACAGAATAATTAAACACATACTATGAAGATATTTCGATGTTCCTTAAACGTTTTGAAGAATCGCCATTCTAAGCTTACAGAAGACTTAACATCTATTACAGAGCTGATTGTGTGGCGATTGGGTATTTGGAGAAAGAAAAGTAAGGACAGGAATTGGAGGTTAGTACATTTGAAAGAGACAGTAATGCTACAATAAAGTATTTCATCGAAGGTAGCACACGGCGCAGCAAGCATCTTGCATGAGACATGAACAATCACTGCACAACCGTGTTCCCATGTTTAATAACATGCTTTAACTCCTATCATCATGGAAATTATATCACGTATACATCTCAGTATTTTAATTATTCAGAGAGCTGTAATATCACGAATGTAATGGATTCTGTGTCCTGTTGGAGGAAGAGAAAGCCCAAAAGCATGTAGTGATTCACACACATAGAGCACATAGAAGATCAAATACAAAACAAAGCATTTAACGTACTACTTTAGATATGATGGGACTGAGAAACCAGTAAATTAAACGATTTTAAGATGAAGTTTATGATGTTCTACTTTAATGACAAAATAAACTACATGATTAAAGTGGAAATTTAGAGATTAAAGTTGACATTTCATGCTTTTTCATCACTGTGTGCCTTTTTTTCTCTGTACCCTAATAAGCTAGAGTCAGCAGGAAAGTAGAGCAAAGTGGTGGCTCTTAGGCTAGGGATCTGCACCAGCAATCAGAAGGTTGATAGTTCAAATCCTGTAAATACCAAAAGTGGCTCAACTCTGTTGGGCCCTTGAGCAAGGCCCTTAACCTGCAATTGCTTCACCCTGGGTATGATGTTAATCTGCATCCAGCCCTGTAAGCAAGTCTTCCAACTTACAGGAAAACTTAGGGGTTGGTGGTAGGATTGGCACTCCAGCCACCATAAAAACCCTCACACTGTTCCAGTATGGTGTTGAGGTCACCTGCTGCACACGGGTGCATATCCAGGTGGTGTGGTGGGAGCAGCAACACGCTATCAGCACATGCTCCCATCCTCTCTCTTTCAACAGAAGAGTTGATTTCACTGAAGGAAGAAAGTAGAATGCCCATGTCATGAAAGAGAGTTTGCAGTGAGAAAGATGTTACTTATTATAAAAATATTACTTATTTTCTGTTATTTAACTATTGGATTTTTTCTCCTGTTACTGTTAAAATTATTATTATGATTAAATGATTCCTATTGTGAATTTATTAAGTGCTAATTACTTTACACTTTCTAATAAATAAAGTCTGTTTAACTCAAATATTAAAAGTGGCTTCTTTAGGAAAGTTTCTAGGTTTCAAAACTTCCTAGAAGAAGGTACAGTGATACTTATTTTGTAATAGTTACACCCTTTGCTAAAAGAACAGTGTTGACTCAGCCTTTAATTGTATTTTAAAATATAGCTTTTGTTCATTTGTTTGTGAATAAGAGTTGAATATTCTCTTCCTTCTACATTGAAAAGCATTCTTTCGTCCTTTCTTGATCTAGGGATAAACAAACTCCACTGGTGTATAAGCAGAATAAATGTCCCAATAATTTTTTAAATAGCAATTGCACATTACATGTGCTTGCTTTTTTAACATGTCAATCTGCTTTCTTGGAATACTCTAGTTTTCTCCCACATTCCGAAGACATATGCAGGTAAGGTTGTCTGGCAACTCAGACTGGCTTTATTGAGCTATACTGCATATATGAGCAAGTGTGATGGTCTGTGAAGAGTTAGTTCCAACTTGAGCAGGCTCTGGCCTCCTATATTAGAGTAAGTATATCTGGAAAATAAATTATGTATTAATCTTTGAAAACCATAATTTGGTATCAAGCAGTCTCAGTTCTAATATTTTACCTGAGAATAATTTAAAAAATCCCCTTTAGCTCAAATTTTAATTCCAAGAAAGGTAAGTGATTAACATAAAATGTATGGATATAAAGTCAGTCATTATCCAACCTGCTACATCCTAACACAGGGTCATGGGGGTCTGCTGGAGCCAATCCCAGCAAACACAGGGCGCAAGGCAGGAACAAACCCTGGGCAGGGCACACGCACACACACCAAGCACACACTAGGGACAATTTAGGATCGCTAATGCACCTAACCTGCATGTCTTTGGACCGTGGGAGGAAACCCATGCAGACACGGGAGAACACGCAAACTCCACGCAGGGAGAACCCAGGTCTCCTTACTGTGAGGCAGCAGTGTTACCACTGCACCACCGTGCCGCACAGATATAAAGTTAAAAGGGAAAGTTAAACAATTTAGAAAATGTATGCATGATGTAACATTATAATGTGTCTGGGGACTTATTTCACTAACTGGAAAGTTAGAGCATTTTTATTTTTTTAGTTACCTCTTCATCAAAGAGCTATATTTAAAATAACAGCGATAATAAAAAGCAAAACATGCGTTAGTAGACTACATTAAACCCATGCATGTTAACAGTATTTTACAATGTCATGTAGTTAAAAATGTAGCTCAATTGGGCTTGTTGTGGTTAAATAGTTTTCATAAACAGAAGATTCTTCTTCAAGTGATGTAAAAGTGGCATCGAATGAGTTCCTCATGTTAGTGGATGGTTCTGAAGGGTCTGTGGCTAATTGTAGTTCAAATTTCTTAAATATGACATTTCTGAAAGACATTAATATCTCAAGGTAAAATGGTACACTGCTTCAGATCATGATGGAGAGTGTCAGAAAAATAGTGAATCATTATATTACTGAGTCACGTGGTTGCTTTTAGTGTAATGTTAATGCTGAGTACATATTTTTCATTGTAGGTATAGTATATGGATTGATGTTTACATACTTCCTTTCCTCTTATATTTATTTCTAAATAAGTGATTTTTTGCTTTCTTTCTTGTACACCAGTTAATTTATTTCTAGCAGTAGGAGAAGTGAGCTGGTTTACCAGAAGCTTGCAAGTGTGTGCCTCTCCTGGCATTATACTGGCTTGTGCTGCTGATGTTTTTGGCATCAGAGTGGCTGCCGGAAGAGTAAAAGAGGAAAATATACAAATTATGAGTTGAAGTGACCTCAGTTAAGGTAAATTTGAAAAAAACAAACTAATCTGTAACTGAAGTTGCACAGTTTTTTTCCCATTTTTTAAAATAGATGTGTTTGCAGATTTGCCAATGCTTTTCAAAGGGATATTTTGAATTTTAAAATAATTGTAGTATAAGTGTGCCAAATTTCAACAAACTCGATCCACTTGGAATTCAATCATTTCATGTGGGCAGACAGATGGAGAGACAGACAGTCATGGCAACTGCAGTAGGTTTGTACAATATGCAAATGAACATAAAAAGGGAAGAAAAGGTGGAGTTAAGGACAGAATATTTTCCAAACAACTGCACACTTTAACTAAAGTTTTACTAAAGGAATATTGGATATGGCTAAGTAAAGAAATAAAATTTTAATAATGATTCTTTTTTTAGTATTTGGTATGCTATATTAATGTCTATAAATACAAGAAGCTGCATGAATTAATGATACAGATAGCTGTAAAACAATCTGATTTTTAGAACACATCTCACTTCATCTCAGTCATCATGAAGTAAATTAACAGGCAAGTCACCAAATTTCAGTGTATCAAAAATTCAAAAAGTATTTTCCAGTATTATTTGAAGTTCTTGACTTTGTTGATCACTGTGACAGGAGAAACTATCCAAGCAGTACACTGAGAACATACATACACAGATTTCAAAGAATCTATAGAGAAAGCAGTGTCACTGATGAAAAGTGCAGTTAGACGTAGAAATCCTTTAGGCTCAGACCCACCCTCTCCTCTCATATGTAGTTAATCCCTTGCCATGACATCATAATCTGTTGCTTAACAAAGATAATTGGTCTACAGTCAAATAAATGGAGGGGCACAGTAAAAAAATAGGGAACTTGTCTTTTCTTCCCTCCTTTAGCATTCTGCCTTGTGAAACCTCCTACTGTAGCTACTCCTGTTTCTAGTGCTCTCTTATGTTTTGACCTAATGCCTATGTTGTAGATGCTATTTATC